>NW_026000082.1:23621189-23665954 GCF_001458135.2 Marmota marmota marmota
AGGCCCTGGGGGACGCGGGCGGGGCCCGACTGCGCAGGCGCGTGGGGCGCCTGGGCTCTGCAGGTTGTGCTTGTTTACCCGTGGATTCTGGGCTTCCTCTAATAAGAGACCGCCGAGTTGTGACTCACGCCTGGCAAGTCAGCCTCTTGGTTTAGCCTCGTACTGCGGCAACCTTCGGACGTTTTAGCCCTTCGGGCTGCCAGACAGACCGTCTCCTGTTCTCTACAGCGTGCATCCTTGTGCGCTCCTTGTGGTGCCACCCCAGCCTCTCTCTTCCGCGGGTCCCTCTAGACCGAGAGACGCCAGCAGTGGCACCTCAGTCTGCAAGAGAGAAATCCAAGAGGGCTGTTTGACGCCAGCTCCTCGTCTGCATCGCTTTCCCCACATGTTCCCTGACGGAGGCGACTGCTAGGGACATGGGTCGCAAGGCTAGTTTCATGCAACTGACATTCCCTGAACACCCACTCTGTGCCCACACTGCGCTGGATCATAAGCTACCCTCTTCTTGGACTAACGATGTAATGAGGCAAACAGATCCGTTCATAATATTTCCTCTGGATTTTCTTAAGTGCTGCTGAAATGTCAGGGGAGTGCCTAGGCGGGGACTGGCCAAGTGGGTGGGGATCAGGGATTCAGGTAGGGAAGTCTGGAAAAGTGGGAAGTGGAACGGGGAAGTGCACTGGCAAAGATGGGGAAGGCGGGGCAAGAAAAAAAAGCGGGAAAGAAGGAAAAAGGCGCCTATGTACTGGCTCCAAGGCCCAGAAGAATGTTAATAGTCAAGTCAGGGATTTTTTTCCTCCTGAGGATACTAGAGAAGCGCACAGACTTCTGACGGGAGGATTTTGTCTTTTGAGTAGCAAATAAATTCATTACATGTTTAATTATTTTTGCCAAATACTACACACTTCACTAGGGCATCCATGAAAAGTCTTTCTCTCACCCCTTAATCTGTGTTCCTGTTTTCCTCCCTAGAAGCAATTTGCCACAAGTTCTCACCTATCTTCATTGAAGGAGTTAAAGAAAATATATGATGTGATCAGATTTGTGTTTCAGGAAAATTACTCAAACGAGTGGATTCCAAGAAGCCATTTAGGAGGCTCCTGCAGTCGCCTCTCTCAGAGGCTTCTAGCTTCTTCCAGATCAGGACCATCACTGTTCTGACCCTATCAGCCTGCCATGCTGCACTCAGCTCCAAATCTAAAAAATGTGTGGGGTGTGTTTGAAGGGGATCTATGACCACACATTCTTTCCAGAACCATTTGATGTTTACTGAAGTGCCTAGAACATGGTAGACAGAACATACTTGCTGACCAAATGAAGATGCTATAGAAGATACCAAAATAAGCCATTTACCCAACTTCTGTGGGTGCACTCCACATTTCTCTTTAAACCTCTCCCATCTCCTCCCTATATTCTCTCCCAGCCGTGGGTCTTACTTCCCATTTGACTAAGAAAGAACTTCCATACCTATCAGCCTGCTTTTATCTATACAAACAAACTCTGCCTTTTTTCCTGTTTGTGGGCAAACTGCCTGCACTCCTAAAGGTCAACCTTTCCTCATTGCTTCAAGTGCCATATTCTCTTCATATTGTCCAGGATGTCTGATCATTCTCTCCTGCATCACCATTTTTTCCCCTCTTCTAGATCATTTCCACTAACATGATACAAGTTCTCCCACTATAATCTAAGAGCCCCTCTCTCCACTCTACATCATTCTCAAGCTAACCCTCCAGTTTTTGTTGTTGTTGTTGTTGTTGTTTTTATTTTTTTTATCACTGCTTCTAAAAAATGTTGATCCTTGCCATCTCCAGTTTCTTCCCCTTGAACACATTCCAGTCAGGCTCTGCTCATATTCTATAAATCCATTGATATGGCACTTGTCAAAATTTATTCTATGTTCTCAGACCTCTTCTCTGTACATCAGCCTAGAGTGTAATCTCCAGTGTCTGTTCACAAATCCCAGACAAATAGTGTGATTGTATGCTCACAAAGTGCTTGTGTGCGTCTGCATAGTTGACATGCTCCTTTCTCCCACCTTGCACTCAGTCTCCCTGTGAACCTGTAGGTATAGCCATACTGCCCCCAGACCTGCCTCCAAGCTGACCTCTTTCCTAACTGCATTTGTCACAACCGATCACTTTGCTTTAAAGTATGTTCTTCACTTAGGTTCTAAGAAACCACTTTGGGCTTTTCTGAATTTCACAGGCCTCTCCTAGATCTCCCTTCCTAGATCCTCTTCTTTTCCACTTCCTGGTGCTTGAATAGTAGTTTCTTCCCCCAAGACTCAGTCCTGAGATCTCTTCTCTGTTTACAATCATCTTCCCACAATCTCACCCAGACTTTAAATAATAGACTTTAAGTCCCATCTGTATTGTGAAAACTCCCCAATTTATACTCCCAATTTAGACTTCTCAATTCCAAATGTGGGGCCCTTCTAAGCACAATCTTGAAACTGTCCAGGCACTCACACAAGAACCCAGTCTCAGGCTTGGTTCCTGGAACCCAACATATCCCTCAGGCACTGGATGCAGCTCTGAGGTGTTTACCACATTGTGCCAGAATTACCTATTTACTTATCTGTCTCCTCTATATCAGATTGGAATCTCTTTGAAGATAACCTTGCATCTGCCTGTTTTCTTATCAGGTACAGTCTTGTTCACCTTTTAATAACCAGGATCTAGCACATTGAATTCCCACTGCTACTCTATGATAAAAATCCCTTCGTGATATACTATATTACAGACAATGAAGCTAAGACAGAAAAAAATGCAAACACCCTCCCAAGGGCAAATGTGAAGTTTCACTTAAAATGCCCTCATTCTACCCACCACTAAGCCTTGCTAATCATTTCCTTACCAAGGCTTCCTTGACTTCCTTTCTCAGTTCCTACAGATATGTGGCATGTCTGACATTCTTGTATAATCTGAGTGAGAAATGGGGCAGGAGAGAGATGGCAACTATTAACGAATTTGTTGTATTTTTTCATAGATTGGGGCTACTCTAAAATTATAGTTTATTTATTTTTTAATAAATATGTAAATGGTACAAAAATTTAAAAAAAAAAGGAACACATAGTAAAAGCTTGCCTCCTGTGCCTGTTCCCCAGCACCTAGTTTTCCACCCAGACCCAGATGCTCTTAGCAGTTTCTTATCCATCAAGAGACGCTCTGCACATATATACACAGCTTTTCTTACTTGGTTTGTTTTTTTTAATATGAATGTGTTATATTAGGTTTTCTTCACTTGAGCTAACTTTCTCTAATGGTGTAGTGAATCAGTTGGTTATACTCTCTTTTGTTTAAGGATTTAAAGTTGTGTGTTTGCATGTGTGTGCGTGAGTCACATGCATGAACTGTGAGAGAAAAGCATGGCAGAAAAAAAAAAAAACAAGGGTAGGAACTTTTTTTCTTCAGTGGCACTCCATTGCCTTTAGGATACAATCAAAACCACACCGTGGTTTAGGAGGCCAGGCACAAACTGGCCTCAGTTTACCTCTCTACTACATCACCCAGCCCATGCCGTAGCCACAGTGAACTCTTTCAGTTGCACAAGCATGCCATTTGTTCTCTTTCCCTCATCTAGATCTGTGCACAGACCTCTGCTGGCATAGATCCCTTCCCCATTGTCTTACTGACATCACATTCTGGTGCGCTCTTCACTTCCCCAAAGTAATTTTCTGGACAGCCTCCCTCCCCCAAGTTGGTGTTAGCCCTTCCCTTCCATTATTTTGTTGCTACCTGGACCTTCCTGAGCATGGCACTTACCAATTTGTCTTTGAATAATTCATTTCCTTGTCCAAATCTCCCATTGTCTATAAGCTTGTGAAGTCAGGGCCCTGTTTATCTTATTTGCTGTTGTATGTGCAGTGTCCAGGCACATGAAAGACTTCCAATAAATACTTTTTCTACAAATGAATGAGTCCTGAAATTAAAATAGATCACAAACCCTTTCTAGAGCTGAGTCACAGCTTTAACTTTTACATCCCTAGCAGCCAAAGTAAAGAGGAGCAATATGATCAGGTAAAAAAAAAAAAATACAATAATTGCTCAGGAGAAACATCATATCCTCAAATCACCTCTCACTGGCTCTTAGGTCCCCTTGCTAGAACCCCTAAATCCCTCCAATATTTCTGAGGGGCATTTATCAAAATTGTATAATCGAGGGGGTAATTGGTTAGTAGATGTCTGTCTTTTCTACCAGACTGAATTTCATTTGAGTCTGTCCCCATCACCTTTCACATTATCTGCATATAGTAGGTACTCAGTAAATGTTTCTTGAATAAATGAAAAGGAGCACTGTTTCTGCAAATGAGCTCAGAAATCAATTTCTCCTGAGTTGATGGAGAAGAAACAGATTTGTAATGCAGGGACAAATAGTCTCAATAACATCCATTCAGCAAGCATACAAGTAAGGGTCACAAGCCTGTTCCTTATAATGACTTGCTGTAAAGGCTGATGGCAGTACCACTGAGTGCAGTTCAGGCAAAATGACACTACAGATAGCTAATGAGATGCAGTATGGGGGAAATCACTTGAAGACCTAGCTTGTTCAAGGGTAAATGATATATCACCTGCTGCCGATCTTTTATATAGCTTCCCTGACCTAGGTTCTAGGAAGATTTTGAGAGGCATTGAATACAGTATCATCACAGACATACACAGAAGAAAGCTATTCTGAAATTCAGAGGCCTTCAAGAAGCAGTTGAGCTCAGAGGTAAAATTTATATTCCTCACAGAATTAATTCATGTCCTTCATGGAGAACATCATGGGATGTAGAATAATCTGGTAGAGACATCTGTCTCATATAGGGCTATAATAATGTTCATTGCTATTATATATGATCATATAATCATACACTAGTACCTCAACACATTTAGGGGGAAAAATGTAATAAAAGACAAAAAGCCACATTGTAAAAACATGCTCTCAAGCACAATAGTGAATTCTTAGTTGATAAATATACCATAGCTAACATCACCACACCTCAAGGGACAGTTCAGATTTCTTAGATTATTTTTATTTCTAATGAAAGTATTGTGTTGCATGTATAATTATGAAATTCTATGAGAATAATTGGGTGAATGGAAAATGAATACTTTTCAGATCATGTGTTCTGACTTTTGGATTCAAAGAACATAGCAAATAGGACCTATTTCTATCCATCTGTCTGTGAGAATCCCTCTGAGCCTCTCTGGCTTGTTAGGTACCCTTCATTCCTGAGTCTGTCCCCAGCACTTCACATTGTGTGCACATAGGAATAGAGGATGAATGATCTGCAGTCTGTCCTGGTTCTTCTGTCCCAGGATTACCATGTCCTGTTGAGATCAGCTATATTTGCTACTTGTTGGACATAGAGAAAGAATCACCTCCTTTAAGCTCCAAAACTTGCGAGAAGAGGTAGTAAAATCTCCCTAAAACTCCCCCAAGCACTCCAGAGTCATCGGCAGACACACACAGTAAGTAAAATTGCCCTTGTTATTCAATGGATCTCCAACACAAGCCCCTACCATTTGCTTCCAACCAAACTGTGGCCCCGGAACCCTTCCAGTATCGCAGCTCTAGAGAAAGAACATTCTGTTCAGTTCTTAGCACAGAGCTGGGCACGTAGTAGAGCCTCGATCAATATCTGACAATTAAATTACCTTGTGACTTTTAACTTCCTTGCGGTCTGGCTTTCATCCACCTGTGACCAAGACAAATGAGTGTTCCTTCAAGAAAACCAATTATTGTATCTCAGTTGCTGGGAGGACTCTGCAAAAGCCATCCCTACGTGGGCTCTGCTCAGTGACTCAAATGTTTCCAGGCAATGTTTCCCAATGGGTAATTCATGGACAGAGGATCACTAAAGGGTCAGTATGGCAATATCCTCTGGCCACCCCCTGAGCACCCAGCATTCTCCCAGCTGCCACAGAGTCAAGTGATCTAACCTAATGACACAAAGTGGATGGACAGGAGATTGAGATATTTCAAAAGACTTCTTATCCTGTGAGCACTCAGTGGAGCCATTATGTGTGTCTACAACTCAATAGTTATAATTTCAAATTCTGGGCCAGGCTCCAGACATCTGTATCCAAGATCTATCCAGGAGATATATTTCTGTCTCTGAGAGCAATGGCTCCTGCTTCTGTCATTAGCACAATCTCACTTGAAAGGCACCTCTTAAACCTGGGGTAAACAGGTGTCCAACAACCTCAAGTTTACATAATTAGCACTTGGATTCCTGCTGCACATGATAAGAGGTTTTTTAAAAAATGATTCAACCTTTATTTTTAAAAAGCTACACTTAACATATATTTAACTAATCTGAACTCAAAGCGATATGGAAAAACTCCCATCTGTTTATGGGTTTAAATAACTGGAAAGATTGACAGGAATGATGTTGTGGAGGTGAGGTTATCCTGGAGAAAGAAGTTTGGGGCTGGTTCTATGTTGTTTTGCAGCTTAAAAAATTAAACTTGTAAACTTGTTTTGAAGTATAACAGACATATGAAAATCATAAGTGTACAAGGTCAGAATTTTATATATTTGACCACAGCCATGGAACCAGCACCAGACTGGGAAATAGAACATTACCAGCACCCCAAAAGCCCCCTGGTTCCCTTTTCATTTTCCACTGAAACATACCTAAACATAGCCACAACCTTGTCCACTAATGCTATAGATTAACTTTCTGGGGGCTCTTTTTAAAACTAAGCTTAGAATAACGGGATCATCTGTTAAAGCTCTGAAAATCATTTTCTAAGACTGACAAAACTCACAACAATTTATTTGGCTCCTCTAAGTCGTACATGTCTCCTTTGTCTCTCTTTTCCATGCCAGATCTTGCTTGTTGTTTAATTAAACAGAAGGGGGGAGATGCTGATAGCCATAGCCAAGTAGGAATGACGCATGGCATTTTGGGTTGAAAGGTGACCCTACTCAGGGATTAGGGTGGCTCTGGGTTTAGGGTGGATCCTGCTGGGAATAGGGCAGCTCCAGGATTAGGGCGGATCCTGCTGGGATTAGGGCATATCCTGCTGCCTCAGGCGCCCGCTCCTTTGGAGTTCCCGTTGAGTTCTCACGGGGTTCTGAGAGAATTGGTGCGCGGAGCCCAAAGGAGGCAGGGTGTTCACAGGAAGTGTGGGTAGAGTGCCGGTGAGAGTTCAGGAATAAAGAGTTGCTGTTTGAATCTACAAGGCTGTGTGGTGGCTCGGTTATTTTGTGCCCAGCCAGACTGCGGCACCTTTTAAGTCATAAAATCATCTTCCTCTGATTCTCACTAGGTAAACAAAGCAAAGGAGTCTGTGCAATGTGTATCCATTCATCAGCCACCAAGCACAATGGCATCTCCCAGTTGGCCGGCACTGTTGCAGGACCAGGTTACAAAGACCACTGCGTTACTGAGATTTGTAAAAGCTATGAGGGTAAATGGTGGGGTGCCTTAAAGCCCAAAGTAGGGACACCTCACCCCAGCAATATAGCCCCCTCCCCCCACAAAAAAAATGCCTCCCAGAGCAGGGCAGATGTCAATTCAGGGAGGAAGGAGGTCAGGCTGGCAAGGTGGGGGTTTAGAAATGCCATGGGGGGTCAGATCATGAGCTGAGGCACACAGGCAGGAGGCTCAGTCTATTTAGGAAACATCAGTTTACTCCATGTAAAAGAAGAAAATGTTGAGGTGACTTCTAGGTCAAGATGGTAGACTGAACAAACATCAAATTTCCCTCCCTACTGAAACCTCATCAAAACTAATGATTGAGCTGGGGGTCTAGCTCAGCTGGTAGAGTGCTTGTCTCACAAGCACAAGGCCCTGGGTTCAATCCCCAACACGAAAAAACAAAACAAAACAACAACAAAAAAAAACTGATGATTGAAAACTGCATAAATCCAGCCAGGTGATGCACCCTGTAATCCCAGCAGTTTGGGAGGCTGAGGCAGGAGGGTGGCAAGTTCAAAGCCAGCTTTAGCAACCTAGCAAGTCCCTAAGCAACTCAGCAAGACTCTGTCTCTAAATAAAATATTAAAATGGGTTGGGGATGTGGCTCAGTGGGTTGAGGGCCCCTGGTTCAATTTTCAGTACCAAAAAAATACAAGCTAAAAACTACATAAATCCATACAGGCAAGGAGAACTGAAGACATGACAACAATAAAAGTTCTAGAAGCAAGAAATTAGATGAATGAATGAAAACTGAGCAGATTAAAAAATTAAAGGCAAAACCTAAGTGAGCAGTGGAGAAAACTGAGGAACAATTTTATCTATATAGATGGATGAAGGATTGAGGAATCAGACTTTGTCTAACTTCCTCCCCTCGCTGAGGGAGCGAAGAGGGAGCCTGTCACAATCCTCCCAAAGAGCAGCCATCGTGGACAGTTGGAGCTGGCTGGGAAATCTGAGAAGCCAGGCACATCAGCCACCAGGAAGGACAGATGTGTGGAGAGCTCCATGGAGCTACAGTCTCTGTGTAGCTACCTGCCAGTGGCCTTATTCTCTGTGGTAGACCTGAGGCCCCTGTGATCAGCAGGGCCAGAATCTGGGAAGAGGAGCTGCATGTGGGGCAGAGAAAGGACAAGTTGGATCCTCCAAGCTTCTCTGCATCTGTATGTCACCGTACATCTCTCCTTCAAGGAATAATGGCCACTGCTTCACTTACATCTCCCCCACCTTCATACTAGTTCTTCTTTCAGCCAAAACTCACCATATAGGAAAGGGGCTCTGGGAAATATAATTCCAGGTTAATATAAAGCTGTGAGAAATAAAACTTGGATCAGTTTTTGCAGGGGATCAATAAGATGGAAAGAACCCAGGCCCCACTGCCAAGGAGCAACCAGACCAGACCAGAACCACTCCTACCTGGACAATTCACAAGAAAGAAAGTCCATTTTGCTTAAGCTATTGCAACATGGGTCTCTGTTCCTTCTGCTGAATGCATATCCCAATAAGTCACCCTTTGCTTTCCCAATCATAATTATTGCTTTAACACTTTATTCCCTCCAAGTGGTAGATCTGTCCCGTGCCATTCATCTTTTGTCAGACGCTGAGCTTCCCATTCTGGTTGGAGCCCTCAAGCCCTGATTTCAAGTGGCTCCTGATTTCTTCAAGGCTGAGCCCCTGCCTTTCTTGCCTCCCATCTCCCTGGCCTTAAGGATGCACTTTGCTCTTAGGACTCCCACCAGGGGCTTCGCTTTCTCCTTCCAATGTGGTCTCCTGCATTCTTTAGAAGCTCCTTCATAGCCAGCTGTGGAATGGCTTTAAATGCTCTGTCAGTCCAGGTTGGGCTCCCCTGTCTCATGCAAGGGCTACCTTGCTTCTGACTCTTCAGGGCTAAGCCTCCAGGTTGGAAGCCCCAAAGTGTGGAGGCCTAACTAAGGGAAGTATTGATCTCTCACTTATGTAACAGGCTTAGGCTGATGTCCTGGCAGAAAGGACAACCATCCAAGACCTGGATTCCTGTCACTTTATCTTACTCTGCCTTCCCATTGCCTTTGACATTGTCCTGTAAGGGTAGAAGAAATTGAAGTTAAAGTGTAAAAGACCGGGCATTGTAAAGTTTCTAAGCTGCAAGGCCTGAGTTAAAAAGTAAAGGACCAGGTATTGTTAAGTTCCTATGCTACACCCCAAAACCTGAAATTCCTGTAGCTGTTAAAACAATTCCCGGGACTGTCCAGTAGATAAATAACCTAGGACCCTGTGCAGCTTGGCACGTAGGCATCGCAGGGCCTGAACCAATCAGTTTGAATGTATCCCCCCCCTTAGGAGTGACCTATCACTCCTGCCCAACCTGTTCCCGCCAATGAATGTGCTAATCGTGTTTAAGAATTGTTGTTTGATTTTCCCGCAGTGTATGATGATTTGTTAAAGGAGACTGTGATGTATGCAAAGCCCCCGCCCTCCCCAAAAAGTGTACTTAAACACTGCTCAAGCCCTGCTTGGGGCTCTGGGCTGCTCTCCCTTCTTGAGTGAGCACGGAGCCCCAGCGCGCTGGATTGGATCCTCAATAAACCCCTTTTGCTGTTGCATGAGCTGGTCTCTTGGCGGTCTCTTCCTCCGACGTTCACCGGACCCTTACAGTCCTCAATGGCAAGGTCAAAGTTAAGATACTTACACATCAACTGCTAAATCTAAATTTAAGTACTCTTGTATTCTAATGCCCTTTATATTATTACATGAAATTAAACATTATATGTCATCCATGAAAGAAAAGCCAGAACTTTTAGATTTAGAGAACAATGGCATTGTTAAAGGAAATTTCAAAGGATCCAAATTCAATTAAAGACAAGAAAGAAGGACATTTCTAACTATTGGAGGAATATGATAGATATTGCTGCCATTTGCAAAGGCTACTTAGGCAAAGTTTCTTGTTAAGGTTGATGATCGTGAATTTGAAGGAAGCAAAAACAATCAGGAATTTTGTAGCCATTTCAAGAATTAAAATCTAATATAAAAACCATAAGAAAAGCTGATTTCTTATAAAAAAAATTGAAAAGATGTTATTTGGATGTTTTATTCCAATTAAATATTTACTGTCTTCCTAAATTTTTTGTATTTTATGTNAGCTGTGGAATGGCTTTAAATGCTCTGTCAGTCCAGGTTGGGCTCCCCTGTCTCATGCAAGGGCTACCTTGCTTCTGACTCTTCAGGGCTAAGCCTCCAGGTTGGAAGCCCCAAAGTGTGGAGGCCTAACTAAGGGAAGTATTGATCTCTCACTTATGTAACAGGCTTAGGCTGATGTCCTGGCAGAAAGGACAACCATCCAAGACCTGGATTCCTGTCACTTTATCTTACTCTGCCTTCCCATTGCCTTTGACATTGTCCTGTAAGGGTAGAAGAAATTGAAGTTAAAGTGTAAAAGACCGGGCATTGTAAAGTTTCTAAGCTGCAAGGCCTGAGTTAAAAAGTAAAGGACCAGGTATTGTTAAGTTCCTATGCTACACCCCAAAACCTGAAATTCCTGTAGCTGTTAAAACAATTCCCGGGACTGTCCAGTAGATAAATAACCTAGGACCCTGTGCAGCTTGGCACGTAGGCATCGCAGGGCCTGAACCAATCAGTTTGAATGTATCCCCCCCCTTAGGAGTGACCTATCACTCCTGCCCAACCTGTTCCCGCCAATGAATGTGCTAATCGTGTTTAAGAATTGTTGTTTGATTTTCCCGCAGTGTATGATGATTTGTTAAAGGAGACTGTGATGTATGCAAAGCCCCCGCCCTCCCCAAAAAGTGTACTTAAACACTGCTCAAGCCCTGCTTGGGGCTCTGGGCTGCTCTCCCTTCTTGAGTGAGCACGGAGCCCCAGCGCGCTGGATTGGATCCTCAATAAACCCCTTTTGCTGTTGCATGAGCTGGTCTCTTGGCGGTCTCTTCCTCCGACGTTCACCGGACCCTTACAGTCCTCAATGGCAAGGTCAAAGTTAAGATACTTACACATCAACTGCTAAATCTAAATTTAAGTACTCTTGGCTTCTTAAGTTCTGTAAGACAACATATTTTGGGATTTATTAAATATATTTTTATAAATTGCTGGTAAATGGAAAGTCAGTTTAAGATGGCTTTGTTTCTGTGTCTTCACTAAAAATAAGATGATTAAGAGTTAAAATTCGGGGCTGGGGATGTGGCTCAAGTGGTAGCGCGCTCGCCTGGCATGCGTGAGGCCCGGGTTTGATCCTCAGCACCACATACAAACAAAGATGTTGTGTCCGCCGAAAAACTAAAAAATAAATATTAAAATTAAAAGAGAAGAGTTAAAATTCTACTGATATATGTTGTTCTAAATACAAGGAACAAAAAAAAACCTAATTTGGGGGCTGCGGATATGGCTCAAGCGGTAGTGTGCTCGCCTGGCATACGTGAGGCACTTGATTCGGTCCTCAGCCCCACATAAAAATAAAATAAAGATATTGTGTCCACCTAAAACTAAAAAATAAATATTTTAAAAAACCGAATTTTATTGAAAAAAACTACAATATATACAGGAAGGAAGGAGGCCAGTATTTTATTTCATTAAAATAAGAGTAATTTCATACACTCATGAATTTTTTTTTAAGAGAAAGAGAATTTTAATATTTATTTTTTAATTTTCGGCGGACACATCTTTGTTTGTATGTGGTGCTGAGGATCTAACCCGGGCCGCACGCATGCCAGGCGAGCTCGCTACTGCTTGAGCCACATCCCCAGCCCTCATGAATTTTTTTGGAGGGGAGTACCGGGGATTGACACGGAGCCATTGACCACTGAGCCACATCCCCAGCCCTATTTTGTATTTTATTTTGAGATAGGATCTCACTGAGTTGCTTAGCACCTCATTAAGTTACTGAGGCTGGCTTTGAACTTGCTATCCTCCTGCCTCAGCCTCCCAAGCCACTGGGATTACAGGGGTGTGCTACCGCACTCAGTACAAATTCATGAATTTTTAAGGACTGTTTCAAATTGTAAATTTAAAAGATCAAAAACAAGAATAAAAATATAAGAAAGTTATAAATATAAAAATGTATTTTCTAATAAGGAAAAAAATTCTGAAAGAGAAAGTATTTAGTATGATAAAGTAATAATTTTTTTCCTAAAGTTCAAAATAAAAAGTGAGACAGGACAAAGCTAAGAATGTAAACAAGTTATAGAATGTCTAAATAAGTTACAGAAGATTTGTAAAAGGTCAATTTCAAAAAGTTTGTGTGTAATTAAGTTGCATATTCTCAACTTAGATGAAGTTATTTAAGGAGTTTTCTAAGGTCAGCTTTTAAAGTACAATATAAAAGTCTAACTCTCTATACTTAAAAAGTACAAGATTTTCTTAAAATATTGATCTGATCTTATTTATCAAGATAACTTCTTGTGTCTATTAGGTTTTATCACTTAGGGAAGCTAAGTCTTAAAGAAATTAGGGTTTATACCTACTTCAAAGTCTTATAAATGATTATTTTATAGCTCTGGTTAAATTTTAAAAACTTAAATTTCAGATATTACAATAGAGTTGTCACCCTAAATTTATGTGACTAGTGATATGTATACAAATGAAAACTAAATATGTTTATCTGAGCTTTGTCTAGGTGTTATATAAAGTTTATAAAACAAAAGCTATGTAGGTTTAATACAGGTATGGTAACCAATGAAGGTTCTCTTGTATACATTATATCTGACATAAAAGGGCCACTCTGCCATTTGAAAACCTGGCTTACATCTGTTTGCTTTAACTATATAAATGTTTTGTTGTTATATAAATGAGATGCATTTATACATCAGATAATAAGTCTGCTTCTGATACTCACCTGAGTAAAGACTCTGCCTCTCACCTTACTCCATGTTAGGGTGGCTCCAAAGTAGGCCAGAATTAAGTTCATTTAAAGTTATGTTCAAAAAGTAGATTTTTGTTGTAAAGATTACTGTGATCTCAAAATAAACAAAGGATATAATGCAAAACTAAGAAAAGTTTTGGGTGAATTATAAAAGATATTTAAGGTTGTAAGAGAGTTGTATAAAGAAAACAAAATTTGTAAAGGATTTCATATGCGATGAGTTAAAAAAATTAATGAATCTTTGTAGAGACTAAATAGATATTAAATATACCTTAGTGCTATTATAGAAACTATATATTTTGGTTCAACGCTATTATACAAACTAAATCCTCATACAACTTTATAAATGTTGCCTGTTAGTATTTTACAAAATTATTACTTCTAACAAAACAACCTAGGTAATTTGAGACAATAAACCATCAACTATAGGACAGATAGGCTATCATGCTGAGTTTTAGTACTAATACTGACCCCAATATATTAAAAGGGATAACTCCAAAATTATAAACATTAAAATTAAAACCCAGTACTCTTATTATGAAATGGTGAAACTGGCCTGCTTGATATTTAAAACCAAATATCAAAGTCAAGGAAGTAAAAGAGATAAGAAAAAACCACCCTTGCCCTCTAAGGTCAGCTGGAACTCAGAGAATGATGAGACTTCTCTAAGGGCCCTGCAACTCTGGTGAGTCACTTGACCTTCGTATCAGGAAGATTGTGAGGACCCTGGAGAACAGGAAGCCAATCAGTGTACATCTGCAGAGATGAGGGTCATTGGAAAGGGAGAATTCCCTGATGATTCTGAGGGAAGCCCCACGTGGTCAGCAAGACCCTGATCCATTCTGACAGATGGCATGATTGGTAGAGGAAAGCTGAAGGAACCAAGAGTCTTCTCAGATTCCCAAGAATTATCCCTGACAAATCTCAGCTGACTCTTCTTCTTATTATTATTATTATTATTTAGTTGTAGATGGACAGAATGCCTTTATTTTATTTGTATGTGGTGCTAAGGATTGAACCCAGTGCCTCACACATGCTAGGCAAGCACTCTTCCACTGAGCTATAACCCCAGTCCCCTCAGTGACTCTTAATGGTGGATAGGTGCAGTCAATTTTTTGACCAACTTGGTCTTGAACATCTGGCAGCAAATTATAACCAAAATACAAGCATACAGGGGCATTTTAAAAGACAATGGCTTTTTAATGTAACTTGAGATATACACTTGTGTCAGTCCTCCCAAAAGGAAGTAAAACTGAGAAGCTATAAAGAAAGAGTGTCTGATCTGATAACTACCACAAAAGATGCTGCTTGTGTGACAAGTTAGCTCTAAGTCAATTTAAGACCTATGAATTTTCCTAACCTCCTACATGGTAAGCCCAATTTAGTTTTCACTGGTATGATTATTTAGCTCTGATATTTAACTTCCATATTGGTCTAGAAGGAGAAATGTGGCCCATGAAAGCCCTAACTGACTTTACCAAGAGAGTCCTAAGTGACACAACTAAAGGGATCCTTCTGCTAACACAGAGGTAACACCAATGAGAAAGCTATTTTACAAAAATCAGATGATATTCCACAGCTCAAAAGGAAACCTGTGCCACTATAAAAATTAAATGTCATGTCTATGTTTTTAATAACTCTGTTGATGTTCCTAAAGCCTTAAATGTCTTCCATTCACAAGTAAATGACATGTCAGACCACACCTTAAATTCCAACAAGTTAATATCTTCATGGTCTTCAGAGGCTGGCTGATAACACTGATTATTTTGTGCTAATTGTTTGCAAACATCATGCTTTGCTGTCTGTTTATTGTTGTACTAGCATGATCCTTACCCTCTGTATACCTCATCCAGTCATCTGCCAACTGCTACCACACACCTCTGAACTGCCCTGTTGCACGAGACACCTGCAGAGTCTATCAAGCTCCAGATGGTCATACAAATGCTATCAACCATGAAGTATCACCTGACTTTTAAAGGGGTCCATTAGATAAGCTTCTGTAGGAGGCTCCTGACTGCTATTCACCTCTCGACATCCTTTTTCAGTCTGAAGAATCTGGAGTGGTCATCACCCAAATTCCCTAACAGCAGTGAGGCTTACCTCTCCAGAGAGGGTATGACATGAGGAGGAAGAGATAAAGATGGGAGGTCAGGGAGATGGGCCCTGGGTACCTTCCTAGGCAGTAGAGCACAAACAGCACTTGCAGATATTTGCTTAGTAACTTAGAGAAAGGCTATTTTTAAATCAGAACCTACATGACTAGGGTCCATGCCTCTCCAAAGAAGGAAAAATGCCTGATTGATATTTTCATTGGACTAAAGGCTGCATGAATGCCGAGTGGACACTGGATGCCTTACCGAGGGTTGGGCCGGAGGCTGACTTCCCTAAATTTATATATCTGTATAAACACCTGGAAAATAGGCACTCTTTCGTGTCCCTCTCTTGGGACTGCTCCCTCTTTGGAAGCTCTGCTTTCTCCTGTTTCTTTGCTGTCACCCTTCTGTCTGTGGATTTTATTCTTCAAATCATGAGACAAAGAACCCAACCCCATGCTCCATGCTATACTGTCATCTCCCTGCCATGACCTTATCCCTCCACGATTTGGACATTACTCTGTGTAACTCAGTCCCTGAGATCTTCACGGGGGACTTTCTGTGGTTGCCAGAGCCTGCTGAGCCTGGGGTTACTGTCCCTCCCCAGAGCCCAGTTCAGTTCAGTCTGTCTCCACCAACACTGACCCAGGCCCTCTGCTCCAGGCAAAGTGCTAGACGTTGGGGTTCAGGGAAGCCCAAGCAGGCTGGGGAAGTTGCTCGGTGGTAGAGTGCTTGCCAGCTGTGGTCCCCAGCACTTCACCTGCCTTCCTCACTGCGTCCTCACTGCAGTCCTTTAAGGTTGATTGTCTTCTTTCCATCTTTCAGATGTGAAAACTGAGTCTTAGGATAAACACCCTCCCAAACCATTAGCTGTCGTCAGCAGAGATGGGGTCTGAACCCACATCTGTCTGGTTCCAAGACTCTTCCAGCTGTCTGATGAGAGACCTCCCTACCCCGAGAGCCCGCAGTCAATATAGGAACTGAGCAGCCAAGGAAATAGCTAACGTACCTGCCAAGCACAACAATGAAAGTATACACAGCTAGGTGAATGATGGATGGTTTGTTTTTTGGCCTTCCTGCTGCCTGAAATGCATTTGACTATTACACAAAGGAGTCCCCACGTCATCCCCTGAAAGCTTACGTTAGGATTGTTATTTGAGAGGGAAATAAAATTCTACATTTGAAGCCATCATTATTTTGAATCTTTTTACAGCAATAAAACTTATTTCAACTCAGGGCTTCCCAGTGCTTTTCAAGTCATGGGTGGGACATACGGAAAATAGCAGCATTTATGTGACCCATTAGGGCAAACTCAATTTTGAGAAAGTCTAGGATTTGGTGAAAACACTAGTCACATTTTCATTATAGTACATAATTATGAAAAGACATAAAATACAAAAAATTTAGGAAGACAGTAAATATTTAATTGGAATAAAACATCCAAATAACATCTTTTCAATTTTTTTTATAAGAAATCAGCTTTTCTTATGGTTTTTATATTAGATTTTAATTCTTGAAATGGCTACAAAATTCCTGATTGTTTTTGCTTCCTTCAAATTCACGATCATCAACCTTAACAAGAAACTTTGCCTAAGTAGCCTTTGCAAATGGCAGCAATATCTATCATATTCCTCCAATAGTTAGAAATGTCCTTCTTTCTTGTCTTTAATTGAATTTGGATCCTTTGAAATTTCCTTTAACAATGCCATTGTTCTCTAAATCTAAAAGTTCTGGCTTTTCTTTCATGGATGACATATAATGTTTAATTTCATGTAATAATATAAAGGGCATTAGAATACAAGAGTACTTTTTTATGTTGACTATTTTTTAATTATGGTGAAATTTTCTTCAAACATATACAGACACTGGTCTAACTACGGAATTTTTTTTTTCATAGTCTTAATCCTTTAGGTTTTATATTACAGTTCCAACTTGGTTCACAGGTAAACCATTTGTAGTTTCATGTCTACCAAGGTAAATTTTTTCTATGAATCCACAAACATTGTTAGCACATATCAATATTGTGTTAAGGGTTCCCCAGGGCACCCTCAGGCTCAACGATTTGCTGGGAATTACAGAAACTCAAAACAATTGTTATACTCCTGGTACAGTCTATTACAGTGAATAGACACAGATTAAAGTCAGTAAAGGAAAAATGTGCCTGGGAGAGTCTATGAAAAACCAGGCTCACGTTTCACATTTTCCTCCAGTGGAGTCAACCCATTCTTCTAAGAATGATACATGAAAACATGGCGGAAGTGTTGCCAACTACTAGGGAGGCTCCCCTAGCCTTGGTGTTCAGCGTTCTAATTTAGGGGTCAGCCACATAGGATGCAGAGCCTACATGGAAGACCTTAGCTACTCAGTAACCTGCCCAGACCCCCAGGGGTCAAATTGATACAGCATTCTCTAAAGCCTGAGGCTCAAAAGTGCTCTTGTCATGCAGGATAGTCCAAGGGCTCAGGGGTTATCTGCCAGGAGCTGGACAGGGGCTAGTCCATTGGGAATGTGTAGGCTTTGGGAAATGCAGACTTTTTTGCTTAATCCTTTACTGTGCATATATACTGTCATATGATTCTTAGAACTGTTGATTAGTTTCAGAGACTCAAAATTAAGATTTTGAAGCTAATTACTATCCTTCAAAGAATCTCAAGGTAAGAATGAGTCCCAATTTTTAAATTTTATTTTAACTTTTTAAAATCCTAAACTTTGGACAAAATTGTTCTTTGTACAGTCAACCCATTTCTGTATGAAATGGCAGAGAAGAGTTTTATTCTCCTGTTTCTTCTCACGATGCTAAACACAGGGCTGAGAGGCTTGGGTCTAAATGTACTGTTTAGATCCCAGCACTTATTGTGGAATTCAGATCTCCATGGAAACCTTAACAAACAAGGTACACACAAGAGACAGAGCTTGTCTGTGAATACAAGGAAGTGTTGCTCAAATCTCAGGATCTTTGGAATGAACTTGGGACTCCTTGATGCTGTTGTCACTATAGCTGCCCATGAGAACTGTACAGGCTCACCCAGTGTTGTCACAACCTGCTTATTTACCTCTGACTACTTCCTCTGCACTAGGCTCTGAGCATTCTGCTGGTACTTCCAGCCGTCCATAACTCCCCATGCCAGTAGATTCATTGCTTTGCTGCCATGAACTCTCTTTTGATTTTCTGAATTAAATTTGGTTCTGTCATCTGAGATGTTTTCAGTGCATCCATAGGATTGTTTCAAAGTAAAAATTTTCCTATTTGCTTCTTCAGCCCCAAACGTAGTATTGGTGATTTTCATGTGAGCTGGTAAAATGAGAAATTCTGAAATTTGGATGATGTATTTTGGCTTCAATTATTAAAGGCAGAAGCTTGCAATTATTTTCTTGAATTTTGCCTGAATTAAGAGTTGAAAAAGAGCTCATTAAAGAACATTTTTTCTTGTTTTGCAATGACAGACATTTGCCATAGCTCAAGTGTTTTCCTGCAATCGTGGAAATGTTTGCAGATTTGTGTATGGTGTACAGTTAGGTGCAGGCAGAGATGGCCTGGTCACCTTCTTTCATGTCCCAAGATAAAGGACTTGGGGGCCAAGACATTGAACTAGAGGGGGCCTAGAGAACAAATGGGAGACCACCCTTGGTATGTTTGTTGCCTATAGAATTAACTTTTTTTGGACAACAGTGTTTAGTGATTTTTATGACTTCTCCATTCTAATAAAAATGTTTCACATTATGATGTAAAAAAATTATCCATACAATTAAACCTACCTAAACACAAAATGCTTAAAGTTGCTATGGGACTTTATACTTATAGGCATTCTATATTTCTAAGAGTTTTTTTTTTTTGTTGTTGTTGTTGTTGTTTGTTTTTTAGTTGTAGGTGAACACAATACTTTTATTTTATTTATTTTATTCTTATGTGGTGCTGAGGATCAAACCCAGTGCCTCACACATGCTAAGCAAGTGCTCTGCCACTGAGCTATAACCGCAGTCCCTCTAAGAATATTTTATACATATTTTATTGCATTTACTTTTTTTTTTTAGAGAGAGTGAGAGAGAATTTTTTAATATTTATTTTTTAGTTTTCGGCGGACACAACATCTTTGTTTGTATGTGGTGCTGAGGATCGAACCCCGGGCCGCACGCATGCCAGGCGAGCGCGCTACCGCTTGAGCCACATCCCCAGCCCATTTTATTGCATTTACTTATTAATTTTTTAAAATTCAGTAAACAAAATAGGAAGTATCAAGATACTGATTTTCATTCAGCTTAGTAATTAAAATTCTGAACATTCACTACATTAAAGATTACTCATGCTCAAGTATAATCAAAATTATTGTGAAATTTGATTTTCAGGAGTTATAAAGTCTCTGAGTCTCTTAATTAATTAATATATTTTCAACTGTTTTTGGTTTTAGATGTTAGCTTGTATTTTCTTTCTTTCTTTCTTTTTTCTTTTTTTTTTTTTTTGGTACCGTGGATTGAACTCAGGGGCACTCAACCACTGAGCCACATCCCCTGCCCTATTTTGTATTTTATATTTAGAGACAGGATTGCACTGAGTTGCAAAAAAGTTGCACCTTTTTTAAAAAATATTCTTTAGATGTTTATGGACCTTTATTTTATTTATTTATTTATATGTGGTGCTGAGAATCAAACCCAGTGCCACACATGCTAGACAAGCACTCTACCACTGAGCCACAATGAACCCCTAGCACCCCACTTTCGCTGAGGCTGGCTTTGAACTTGTGATCCTCCTGCCTCAGCCTCCCCAGCCACTAGGGTGACTGTGCCCATCTTTTATTTTCAAGTATTTTTATTGAGTCATAAAATACATTTGGTAAGCTGTATACATAGCATGAATCTACAGTGCACACTTGGGTGAATTTTTATTTACATACATACCTGAGTCAAATAGAAATAGTTTCTTTTCCTCCAGGTGGTGTGGTGAGCCGCTTCTGCCGGTTATGCAAATTATGGTCGCCATTACAAGATGGCGCTGGCTCCGCTGTGGTCTGTGACAAACAACTCCTTATTTGGGAGAGTTGGCGCATGACTTTTCATCACCCTATGAGAAAGCTCCACGTGGCTGCTTTGCATTGGGGCTTGAGATGCTTTATTAAGGCTGGGAGGGGCATCCGAGAGGGAGAAGAAGAACTATCAAGGGCCTGAAATAAACTACTGAAAGAAGATTCCTGAGTGTTGCGTCTTCCTTGCGGGCAAGGGGGCGCAACAAGGTGGCCTCATTCCTTCACCTGTAACCACAGACCTCATTAAGTTAGATTTGTTTGTTCCAGGTGTCACATAAAAGGAACATGTGGCATGGGCTCTTTTATTTGATTTTTTTTTTTCCACTGGGCATCATGTTCAAGAAATCCGTCCTTGTTGTGGCCTGTGGCTGTAGCATCTTTCTTTTTACTGCCAAGTAGCACTTGGCTGTGTGGAAATATCTCGGTTTCTTTATTCATTCATCTGTTGATGAGTGTTTGGATCCTTTCCAGTATAGGGCTGTTATAAACAAAGCTGTTGCACCCATACTTGTTCGGGTCCTTCTGTGGGCATCTGCACTCACTGCCACGGGGTAAGTCAATACCCAGAACTAAAACCCAGAGTCAGAGCATGCACATGTTTAACTTTAGAGATGTTTTCTCATTTTTAAAAGCAAACAATAGAAGCCAGGGGTAAAGCTTAGTGGGAGAGCGCTTGCCTCACATAGGAGGCCCTGGGTTCAATCCCCAGGCACTTTTATGGACTATGACACAATGTGAACCTGACAAAGTACTTTCTGGCTGATGGATCTGGAGTAAAATCTGAGCCGCCAAAGTGATTCTTACAGAATTCAGGAGGTTTATAGAGGGAGCCAGTAAGAGTATTCAAATGTCTTTTTGAGGTTGTGGGTTTTTGAGGGGTTGGGCAGGTCACCATGCGTACAACTCATTCCTGGCATGCCAAGTGCACAGTTGTGTCCACCAATAGAAGGATAGACTCCAAGACAAAACATCTCCTGTGGTCAAACAATTTTGGAAGATTCTCTGCTAAAGGTCAATTTCGGATTAACACTGCAGCAATTCTCAGAACCTTTTGAAATGCCAATGCTGCTGGACATGTTATGCTCGAATTCGGGACCCCCAAAAGACCACCAGAGAACAAGATCGATGTAAACAGCAAAGAGGTGTTTATTGCGAGCTAGCTCCGTCCTTCGCGCGCATACACAGCAACTGGTGACACTGAGAGGCCCCCCGAGCCCAGGGTTTGCCGCAGTTTTATACATCCTTTGGGGAAGGCAGGGACCCCCACATACATCATAGCATCTCTTAGCAAATCATCACACACCGCGGGAAAATCAAACAACAACTCTAAAACATGATTAGCACATTCACTGGCAGGAACAAGTTGGGTAGGGGTGATTGGTTACTACAAGAGGGGGATTCATTTGAACTGATTGGTTTAAGCCAAGAGGGAGAGCGCTTGCCTCACATAGGAGGCCCTGTGAACTGATTGGTTTAAGCCAAGAGGGGTGTTCATGCTGAACTTACAGGGTTTCCCAACACCATAAACTACTGGGAGGGTCATCTGGCATCCCAGGTATTTCCCTGTCTCATGCTGATTGGTGGCTGCTAGGGGGCTGCTATGGATCCCCACCTAGCCTGAGTCAGGGACACCTGGCGCAGCAGATCCCTCCTGTTATTTGTAGATTTAGCAGGGTGGGAATGTGCCTAGGAGTGCTCTGTGGGTCTTTCCAAGGACAAAGGTCATGTCCCTTCCTTGGACAGGCTTTGCTCTGAGGTAGAGGCTGGATTTTCAGACACAGTGGTACATGCCTATAATCCCAGTGATTTGGGAGGCTGAGGCAAGAGGATCTCAAGTTTGAGGCCAGTCTCCGCAACTAAGAGAGGCCCTAAGCAACTTAATGATACTCTATCTCAAAATAAAATAAAAAGAAAATGGACTGGGAATATAGCCCAGCGGTAAAGCATGTCTGTGTTCAATACTCAGTACAAAAAAACAAAGAAAGAAAGAAAGGCCAATGTTCACAGTGAATTCTTTGGGGCCTCCCCCTGGAAGTGGACAAAGCACAGAAACTTGCAGCTCACGTAAGCAATTATTCAATAAACATATTAAAATGTTCAATCTCATAACTAAATTCACCATAAAAGAAAATAGAATTTTTTAGACAGAAGAATGGAAAAATCTGAAAAAGCTCTGTAACATCTAGTGCACTCAAGTGCACTGTAAGGTGGGGGCTGGGTAGAACAGCTTCTGTGAAGGGATGTCAGTTAGTGCGTCACTCAGCTGCATGTAAGTGAAAGCCAATGACCTCATCAAAGAGAAATTTTAGTATCTTCCCAAAAAAGAAGTCCAGAGATAAGCATTCATATCAGTGCTGCCACTCCACACCACCCAGGCCTCAGGCCCCTTCTGTCTGTTTTACCATGTTAAGCATGGGGCTTCTATTCTCACATTTGCCTCCTTGAGACCTCAAGGTTCCAAAATGGCTGCATTACCTCCAGCCTCAGGTTTGCATTCTAGGCAAGTAGGAAGGACCAATAAGAACGAGCTAATTCCAGCAGACTTTTCATGTACATCTCAGTGTCTGAAATTGGCCACCCCTAGATGCAAGGAAGACCAGAAATTGTAGATATTTCAGCTGGGCATATTGCCTCTTTCAGTGAAATCAGATATTGGTTTCCCTGATCTGCCTCGCCTATGCTCGCCTATGATTCTGCCCCTTGACTTCTGCTCTTCACCCTCATTGATTAGAACAGGTATTGTTAGTGCTCCACTCAGATCCTTCAAATGCCCCCCTTTGCATCATTTTGTGTCTGTCCCCCAGCTTTGGTTGCGTTTTCTTCCAATACCTGAAAAACCAGCCTCTATCTCAGAGCAAAGCCTGTCCAAGGAAGGGACATGACCTTTGTCCTTGGAAAGACCCACAGAGCACTCCTAGGCACATTCCCACCCTGCTAAATCTACAAATAACAGGAGGGATCTGCTGCGCCAGGTGTCCCTGACTCAGGCTAGGTGGGGATCCATAGCAGCCCCCTAGCAGCCACCAATCAGCATGAGACAGGGAAATACCTGGGATGCCAGATGACCCTCCCAGTAGTTTATGGTGTTGGGAAACCCTGTAGTTCAGCACGAACACCATTCTTGGCTTAAACCAATCAGTTCAAATGAATCCCCCTCTTGTAGTAACCAATCACCCCTACCCAAATTGTTCCCGCCAGTGAATGTGCTAATCATGTTTTAGAGTTGTTATTTGATTTTCTCGAGGTGTGTGATGATTTGCTAAGAGATGCTATGATGTATGTGGGGGTCCCTGCCTTCTCCAAAGAATGTATAAAACTGCTCCAAACCCTGGGCTCGGGGCCTCTCAGCATCACCAGTTGCTGTGTATGCGCGTGAAGGACGGAGCTAGCTCGCAATAAACACCTCTTTGCTGTTTACATCGATCTTGGTCTCTGGTGGACTTTTGGGGGTCCCGAATTCGAGCATAACATACCTAGTACTGATACCTCCGGTTACTGGTGACAAGTCCTGCTTCCCCACATGTTGAAGTTTGACTATTAGAGAAGCACGCACATAGAGGCAAGCACATAAAGCAGGGTTTATTTAAAAAGGGGCAACATAAACTTCTCCCTTGAGGGAGAAGGGGGCCATAGCTGGTATCCTGGTATCCCAAGAAGTGAGGTGTTCTGCCCTTTTTATAAATCCTAGGCTTCCTTTGTTCTCCTGCCTTTCCACGCTGATCTTTCTCCTTCCTGCATGCTTGACTAAGCCCAGGAATGCTTGGTGGGACCCAGGTGGGCTGAAGGGGGCAGGGCTGGACGAGTAGCCAAGGACACATTAACCTTCTAGCTCCCCGGAGGGAGGGGCAATTCCTGGGCAGGTTACCTTGGCAACAGGTTGGAGAAGGGGCAGGTTTTGGATAAGGGTGGAGGAAGGGCTCTGAAGGAATTAACATTTCAATCCCTCAGGGGACAGTCTCCAACTTCCCAGACTCACTCAAAATTGGCCTCCTTGATCCGACCTGACTCGATTTACCTATATACACTGACTGCCTGTCTAATTCTGGCTTCAATACCTAATATATTTTATTATTTCCTCACCCCAGAACATAAGCTCAGAGGCCAAGAACTTTGCTTTATTCTCCTTTGGATCCCTTGCACTGGGATTAATGCCTGCCAGCAGGAAGGCCCCAGATATATTTGAATGAATGAATGCATGCTACCTAAGGAGGTGCACAACCCTGGGCACTAGAAGGCCACATTTGACGTTGAAGATAGAGTTTATCCATGTTGGTGGCAGGAGTGGGGGTGGGGAGGGTGCAGTCCCTTTAAAAGGGAGAGCCCTGAGAAGGCATAGAGGCTGTGGCCAGTCTGTGTGAGTAAGGGACCCTGAGGGCCCAGGAGGCAGGGGAGTCGTGTGCGGGGGAGTCGTGTGCGGGCAGCCTGGGCGCTTGAGCTTTGTCCAGGTGGTGAGTTTAAGTTGGAGGAGGAGCAAACGGAAGAGCTGGGCTTTAGCAAGTGACCTCCTGGTGGTGACAGGAGTAAAGTTGGGAGGGGACCACCCGGTGCCTAGAGGTCTGCCGGGGGTTTCCTTGCTGCCCGTCCAGCTCCGGGAGCAGGGTTGAGCTGTTGGCGCTAGGGGGCGCTGTGAGCTAGGACACGGGCTTCGTGCCTCCAGGCCCCTTTGGGCACCTCACCTGGAGCGCTCGGAAACTCTTCAGTCGCCACCACTGTCCTGGGAGCGTGGGGCACGCAGGCCCTTGAGCAGTCTTCCGTGTGGCGTCTTACCTGACTTTCTCTTTGGGTGTAAAAATGCCTGAGACTGTGAGGCGCTTTGGGGAGGGGGCAGGAGGAGAGGCAGGTACAGCAGGTAACAAAACAGGAAAGAGCCACGCTGTTTCGGAGCACGTGGGCTAAACCAGGGCCCTCAAAGTGTGTTTCCTGGGATCAGAAGCATCAGCTTCTCCTATGAACATGGGAGAAATGCAGACTTTCAGGCCCCACTGTAACCTGCGGATGAGACCCTCTGGAGGCAACGCCCAGCCATCTCTGTCTAAGGAGCCCTTGGGGTGGTTCAGATGCAGTCAAGACTGAGTCTCTGGTCTGGGAAGACCCTGGATCATGTACCGAGTGCCTCAAAAGACTGATCCCAGCAGTCCTGATCAGAAGGGCTCTGATCAGAAGCAAGGCCATGGAAGGCTTCCTGTTTTAGAGGCGTCAGCCAGAGAGGGACAAGGAAGGTCTTCCAAGCAGGGAGAACCCCTGTGCCAAGCCCCAGAAGAGGAGGTGCAATCTATTAAACTCCAGCTCCCAGGAGCCTGGCACAGAGGGCTCATCTTTATCCCACAAAGTACACGCTTACGACTTCTGCCTAGGCCAGCTCTCAGGTTTTGAAAGATGTCAACTTCCAAACAAGTTGCTCTACATAATTAATAATTCATTCACTTCCTACTACTTATTAATCAATATATATATAGCTCCAGAGTTTCTGATTAGCATAAGATGTCCAGACTTCCCATTCTGAATTAATAATGATAGCAACTACCATTTGCCTAGAACCGATTCTGGCCAAGCTCACTGCCAAGGGCTTTATGTGTCCTATGTCCTTCAATTGCCAACATAAACCTCGGAGTGGGGTACTCTTATCACCCCTATTTTAATGAAGAAGATACTGTCAAGGAGAAGCTAAGTCCCTTGCTCAAAGCCACACAGCTGGAGATGATCTAACCCAGGCCATCCTCCTGCAGAACAAACTTGATCCAAATCCTTCCCCGTGTCTTGGGAGTGATGGAGTTCCAGCCCTAAAGAAGGATACCTGGCCTGTCAGCACATAAGGTCTTATCTTGAGCAAATGCTTATTTCCTGCTGTGCATTTAGAGGTACTAAAATAGCTCATGGTACCCATTTCTATCTTGGGAGCTCCCAAGGGTTCCGGGACTCCAGGTCAGAACCACTAAGCTAGTCCATCCTTCTCTCTCTCTCCTCCCCCAACACGTCCTCACCACGAGCTCTCCTGATAAAGTGTGGAAGTTCAAGGAGGGGCAGTGTAGCAGAGCAACCTTTTAGGACCCCCCTTGAAGCGTCTCCTGAGACCATAAAACTAGAAAAGAGCGCCCTGGTCTTTGGGGCTTTGTCTCCATTGCTTTCCTTCGCTCTCCTTCCCCTATCTCCCTTACTCCCTTCCTTTTGGAGCATTTACTGAGCCCCTGCTCTGTGCCAGCCCTCTGGTGCTGGGGACAAAGGGACAAAGAGGTACTCTATTCCACTTTTTAATTTCTTATAGGCTATAGCATTTTGCTGTCGTGTGCTAACTTCACCATAAGGCAATTTCCAGCAGATGTCACCAGCAGCAGCACCAACTATAATGTCATTTGCTGGCTTTGCAGGTTAGAACACCACATCACCCACACCCCCTGTACCCCTACACCCCTCCTTCCCTACCCACCTCTCTGTCCTCAGATCCTAAGATGGACAGATTCCATGCCATTAGCCCTTTAGAGGGGCCTGGCTGCCTCCTCCCTTTCTCAAAGGGACCATCTGGTAAATTGACTTGCAGAATCTGTCCTTTCTCCCTCCTGCACTCCTGTCTTTGGTGATTCTCATTGCAAATCAATTCTTCTCTCTTCCTTATGCCAATTTTAGTCAGTTTTAGGCTTCTCCCTGGTAGGCAAGTTCACTTAGTCTGTTTGTATTAACAAACTAGTTTTAGGTAACATGTTTTGTACTGGCTCCCAGGAGGACAGATAGCAATTAGACCTGGGCTGGGAATGGGAGGCTACCACACTCTGCATGGAAGTTATCCATGTGGAACAGGTGCCTCAATTGTTCATGGAGGGCCTGAGCTGTACTGAGGGCATATTTATTATGCCCCAACTAGTACTGGAAAAACCCAAGCAGAGTCTCTGGCTCTCAGCTCTAAAAAGAAGCCAGGAGTTTTGGTGGGAAATCTCTAGAAGCCAGGGGAAGGGAACAGATCCAGCAAAAAATCTTGTTTGCCCTCTGGGAGTCATCTGTCTTTTGAGAGGACTTGTAGTAACCAAGTGATATATAAACCAATATATTAGTAAAAAATTTTTAAAAGAATAAAAAATGATTTTTAACATTGTTACAGAAGTAGCATATGATCATTGAAAACATTCAAGAGATCAGGAGGCTGAGGAGTTCAAACCAGGTTGGGCAACTTAGTGAGACCCTGTCTCAAAAAAAAAAAAGAAAAAAGAGCTGGGAATGTAATTCAGTGACAGAGGACACCTGGGCTCAATCCCCAGTACTGGAAAAACAAAATTCAAGTGAGAATTTAAAAAATGTGAATTTCAATCTTGACCTTCAACCTAAATCACTGTCAATATTTTGTTGTATAAATATATAATCACATGGATACATATATGGAGCTGAGAAAATGCAAAATAAAATATTAAATTAAAAATATGTTACATGTTATAGCATATACATTATCTATATAAATTATATAGGACTGGGATTATAGTAGGATTCAACCCCCAGCACTACAAAACTACACACACACACACACACATATTTAGTTTATATGTTATTCACATTGCTTTCATTTCAAATTTGAACACCAAGTTGTGGACATCTTTCCATGTTGGTATCTATGGACAGAGCTCTCTCAGTCTTTATATTTTATATATATATATATATATATATATATATATATATATATTATATAAATATAGTTTGATAGAAATTGATTAATTTCTCTACAAAAAACAATGTACCGATTTAACTTGTGCCAGCTGTGACAAGAAACATATCAATGCTGTACCCAACACTGGGTGAATTTTAATTTTTGCAAATCTGATACCTGAAGAATAATGTCATATTGCTGTTTAAAATCTAGATTTGCTTTTCTGTTGAGTTTTTAGCCACTTGAATGTCATCTTCTATGAAATGTATTTTCCCATGTTAAATTGCCTTTTTTTCTTACTCATAGTTTTCTTTCTTACTTTTCTTCCTATGTACTTTTTTAAAAAGTTGATTGTAGCAGTTCTTTGCAGGTGAGACTATTAGCACTCATCTGTCATATGGAAAGCAATCAATATTTTCTCCTGTTTGGTGTTTGTGATTTGCTTTGGGTATTTTTTTCCCTTTGTAGAAGTTTTAAAATATGTATGTAATAAGATCTGTCCATTTTTCTCTTGAAAACTTCTGGGACTCGTGTTATGTTTTAGAAAGATTTTCTCCACTCCATGATTACCTTCTCTTGATATTTTCTTCTAGTATTTTTTTTAGTTGTTGATAGATCTTTTATTTTATTTATTTATACGTGATGCTGAGAATTGAACCCAGTACCTCACACATGCCAGGCAAGTGCACTATCACTGAGCCAAAGCCCCAGCCCCATTTTCTTCTAGTATTTTTATTTTTATGATTTTTTTGGTATGTATATATTGCATCTGGAATTAATTTTAGTGATTGTAGTGAGTTAGGAAGTTTGATTTTTTTCTAGATTGCTCATTAATTATCCTAACATGTATTTTGCCCTCACCTATATGAAGTGCCATCCTTATCATACCAGATTTTTTTATCTGTTTGGGTTTATTTGCAGGTTCTATTCCACTCCATTTATCTCTCCATTATCAGTTTCTGGGCCAGTCCTTTTGTACACTTTAATTATCATGGTTTTTATGTTCTCATCCTCTTTCACATACCTTTCTCATTGTAAGACCATCGTGTCTGGTGAGCTGCACATCTTTTCTCTGACAATGTTAATGCCTTTAGAACAAGATCAAACTGGGTCTGAGGATGTAGCTCAGCAGTAAAGTGTGTGCTTAACTTGCACAAGATCCTGGGGTCCATCCTAGCACCACAAGAAGAAATATAATAATGTCAAACTGTCTCCTCAAGGTGACTCTACATCACTTATTTGTTCAGTAAATACTTACTGAGCACCTACTTTGTGCTAGGAGTCTTCTGGAATTAGGACAGACAGGTGACTCCACCAACATTGGCCCCACTTCACATGTCAATTTTAGCAATTCACCCTCAAGGCCACTGTGATTTCAAAGATTCTCAAGTTCCAGAAGCACTTCACCGTTACCCCCAGGGACTCTCCTGGAAGCCATGGTAACTTTCAGATACCGCAATAGGTAACAGAGCCAGAAGAGTTTGCATTTTAATTAAACCCGACATTCTCTCCAACATTGTTAAAGAGACCTTATCCAGTTCCTTCTGTTCCCATCAGATAAGGAAAAACCAAAGCAGAAGGCTCACTAGGAACTATGGTGTGCTCTGAGCCTTTGGAGATAGATTTTTTTTTTCCCCCTGAGTAAAGCAAGGAAGAGAAAATAGAAACTAAGAACACTAGGGTCTAGAAATACTCTGAATTCCAACAGTGAAAAGGCAGCGTGGGGTCAGTCTGTTTGTGTCACCGGGAGCATGTCACCTAACTTCTCTGGGTTCTGTCACACAAACCCAGGCTCAACAAACACACAGTTGTGGCGCCGGGCGCTTTCCACATGTTCAGTTTTACTCAGTCCTGGGAATCCTCCTGGAAGGCAGCATCCTTACTCCTGGTTTATGTTCAGGATTGGAGGCAGCCACTCCCCTGGGAGCAGCGGAGCCCGAGCAGGGTTCAGCCTCCTCTCCTGCTTGGCGGGTGCTTTTGGATGCCAGCGGTGGTCCAGCTCCCCAGCCTTGCACAGGGGGCCTTGTGCATTGTGGGCACTTGCTACAAAGAGCAGAAATGGGGGCCTGCTATGAAGTCATGCTTATTAAGACAGTGTGGCTAGGGACGGACAGGCTGGCCCATAGGAAGGCATGGAGAGACCAAAATCACGTCCCTGTATGAGACTCTGGTAGAGAGCCACGGAGGCACGTTCTCAGTGAAACAGGGAAGGCTGGACCGGCTCACAGAGCAGGAAAAAATGACTTCCCAACACATGTGAAGGGCTGCTATAGATGGTTAAGATGCTTAAATCTCAGAAACAAAACTCTAAAACTCACGTTAGAAAATACAGGTGGCGGCTGGGGTTGTGGCTTAGTGGCAGAGCACTTGCCTAGCACGTGTGAGGCACTGGATTCGAGTCTCAGCATCGCATAAAAATAAATAAGGAAAATACAGGTAAATATCTTTTAGGGATTGGGGCAGAGAAGAATTTTTTAAACAGGTCTAAAAGGCATTTACTACAAAATATAAGATAAACAAACTTGACTATGTTTAAGTTAAGAACTTACAGTCAGTGAAAGGCACCTCAAAGAAAGTGAAATGATGAGTTGGGAAGTGGGAGGAAAATCTCAATAACTATATCGAGTATAGAGAGTGTACAATTCAGTGAGAAAGAAAAATGAAATAAAATGACAATGGATAAAAGGTGTGAGAAACACAAACAAAAAAGGTGTGAGCAGGCGTTTCAGGGAGAAAGAAACACATCCAGCCAAAAGTGTGAAGTGATTTTTTTTTAAAAAATATTTTGTTTTAGTTGGAGTTGGACACATACCTTTATTTTATTTTCATGTGGTGCTGAGGATCGAACCCAGCGCCGCTAGGGCTAGGTGAGTGCTCTACCTCTAAGCCATAACCCCAGCCCCATGAAGTGACTTTTTTATGTATGATTGCACAAATGGTGCAACTTTACATAGTGTAAAACCAGAGGAATGAAAAGTTGTGCTCCATTGTGTACAATGAAACAAAGTGCATTCTGCTGTCATATATAACTAATTAGAAAAAATAAATAAAAGAGTGTGAAGTGATGTTTCTGGATCATTTGGGATCTGGAAAATGCAAATCAAGACCTCAGTGAAGCAGCATTTAACATCCATTCAATCTGTCTTCGTTAAAAGTCTGATAAAACTAAGTGCTGAAAAGGGTGTAGACCTCTTGGATCTAGGGGAAGGGTGTGTGAGTGGGGGAAACCATTATGAAAATCTTAAACAGGCACGGTGGCCCACACCTGTGATCCCAGCCACTCAGGAGGCTGAGACAGGAGGATCAAAGCTAGCCTCAGCAAAAGCAAGGTACCAAGCAACTCAGTGAGAGCCTGTCTCTAAATAAAACACAAAATAGGGCTGGAGAAGTGGCTCAGTGGCCAAGTGCCCTTGAGTTCAATCTCCGGTACCAAAACAAAAAATAAATAAAGAAAGAAAGAAAATTTCTGGCATTATCTTTTGAGGCTGAACTTCACAGGTCTTCTGAGCCAGCAGCCTCACTCCGAGCACTGTTCACTAGTTAGACTGGAAACCATCTGGGCGGCATGGCATTATTTCTTCATAATTATTCATTCCCTCTGCACCCTTGCCTGGCTCAGTTGGCAAAGACCCTTCCCAGGAGGAGCTGCAGCTGGCTCTTGGCTGCACAGAGTGAGAACCAGAAATAAACATTTGTTGCTATCAGCCATGGAAATAGTGGGGCTGTTTGTCCCTGTAGGAAATGATGAAAAGTATCCATCCCTAAAGGAGAGTAATGAGTGGGCTGTGATGTGCTCCTTTAGACTGCAATCCGAATGAATGAACTAGAGACGGGCTCAAACACAAATTTATCTTGCCAATAGTAATCAAGAAAAGTAGAGCTCGAAAGGTTCTATACAACGTCATATCCCTTTGTAAAGTTAAAAATGACTAACATTAGAAGAATGTTTTTAAGGGATGCAGGTAGTTACAATCAATTGTGATATAAAGGAAAACAAGGATTGATGAACACAGGGAGACTGTTCCACTTGGGTTGGTGGGGAAGGCCAATTCATTCATGAGGCACAGGAAGCGCCATGCCTATGGCCCCACATCCTTTGAGGGGCCCATAAAAATATTTTAGTTTCTTTAAAAGAAAAAAAGAGGGACTGGGGCTGGGGCTCAGCTGTAGCACACTTGCCTGGCATGTGTGAGGCACTGGGTTCGATTCTCAGTACCACATATTAATACATAAATAAAATAAAAGTCTATCAACAATTAAAAAAAATTAAAAGAAAAAAAGAATGAGATGGCCATCCAGACTACAAACAATAATAAATGCTGGAGAGGGTGTGGAGGAAAAGGAACACTGTACACTGTTGGAGGGATTGTAAATTAGAGTATTGTGGAAATCAGTTTGGAGGTTCCTCAAAAGACTAGGCATCGAACCACCATGTGACCCAGTTATACCATTCCCTGGCATTTATCCTAAAGAATTAAAGTCATCTTACTACAGTGATACTGGCATACCCATGTTTATAGCAGCACAATTCACAACAGCCAAACTATGGAATCAGTCTAGGTGTCCATCAATGGACGCATGGGTAAAGAAAATGTGTTGTATATACACAAAGGAATTTTATTCAGCCATAAAGAAAAATGAAATTATGTCATTTTCAGGAAAACAGATGGAACTAGAGACCATTCTATTAAATGAAATAAACCGAACTCAGACGGCCAAGGGTCATATTTTTTTCTCATATGTTGAAGCTAAAGGGAAAAAAGGGGGGAAAAAAGTGTGGGAGGTGGGGATCTCATGAAAATCGAAGGGAGATCAGTAGAATAGAGGAAAAGGACCAGGGAGAGGAAGGAAGAAAGGGAGAGAGGGGAGTGTTGAGGGGGGTGATATTGGCCAAATTATATTGTTATGTTTTGTGCATATACAAATAAGTAACAACAGAGCCCACCATTGTGTACAACTATAACGCACCAATAAAAAATTATGTGGAAAGAAAGAAGAGGAAAAAAGAGCAGGACACATGCTTCCTGTTTCTTGCCATGTGATACCCTATGCCACCTCTGCCAGCAAGAGGGCCCTCATCAAGTATGGCCCCTTGACACTGGACAAGAACCATAAGCCAAAATGAACTTCTTTTCTTTATATTTTAAAAAAAAAAGAATGAACTTTTAAATCAAAGAAAATGTTTTAATATATAAAATATATCTTATTCAGTACCAGTGCAATCATAAAGCATAATATGTGTGTGTATATATATGTCCATTTATGTGCATGGGGGGGTGTCTGCATGTGTTGCAGGAAGAAGTCCCCCAAAGTAAAAGTATCCAGGATCCATGAAAGTCAAAATACAGTATTGAGGGGAAGCAGGGAATGGAATGGGGGAACTTAGGATACTTGTAGGTTGTAGTCAAGGTAATAGCTTTGGTTTTAGGTGACATGTAACATTTTTATAAGTAACTAAACTGCAAGTATAATATACATGAGTCGATGGAAAGAGTGTTTCATAAACCAAAGATTACGATAATCTAATTTTGTATGCCCAGGATTCCCCTGAAAAACATTTAGCCAAACTATCAGATATTGAATTTACATATATTTCCAAATAAAATCTGGTCAATATTTTTGCTTGGAGTTTTAAGTTTGTAGATTGGGGGGTGTAGCTCAGTGGTAAAGCTCTTGCCTAGTATGTGGGAGGCTCTGGGTTCAATCCCCAGCACCACACACACACACAAAAAGAGTAATTTGAGTTTGCATCTGTGAACAGTGAACATCAGTTTTTAGATCAGCTTTTATGTCTGAAATGGTTACACAAAATTCCTGATCCGAAATTTAAAATAAAGACCTCTGCAAATTAACATCTCCATATTTTTGCAACTACTTAAGCACATACCACAATTGCAATGCTTGGGATGATGTAAGCGGACTTTGAATTCAATAGAACTTCGTGGTATCAAGTGTTTCAAAATATCAATGAAACTCTTATTTGCAGAAAGTTCATTGTTAGAGCAGTCAGCCAGCAGCTGCCTTGGATATCATTAAGATAACGTAGCCACCTGGGACAGACCCAGGTTTTGTGGAAGCCTGGGGTTTACGCATTTGGGAGAGGAAGGGGCAGGAGCCTTAAAAAAAAAACAAACAAAAAACAGATTATGAAATTATAAACACACCATGACCACTCCGTGGGATTGTATTATTGGACCCACTTCTTCCCCCTCTCGAGTCTCCATATTTGTCGTGTGACTTGGCAGTTCTGGCCACTAACGAGGCAGAGTGTATTCCCACCTTCTTGACCCTGGACTTGGCTGTTGGACTTGCCTTGGCCAAAGAAATTGGGCGAAAGTGACAGCATGAGTCTGGCTCTTGATCCCTGTCCCTTGTCATGAGAAGGACATTACCCATTGAGCGCATTGGTCCAAGCAGGAAAATAGGGACACCTGGAGCAGAGCCATCCAGCTGTCTCCAGCTAGATACCTGCCTCCCAGCCCCTGCAGCCTAAACATCTGCAGATCTATAGTAATAACTGACTGTGGTTGAAAAGTCCTGAATTGGGGGTGGGGGTAATTTTGTGTCATGTCACACAGCAGTATTGTATAATAGCTAACAAACACAGGTATAAACACAAGGGCTTACTTGGTTCTTTTTTTTTTTTTTAATATTTTTTAGTTGTAGATGGACATAATACCTTTATTCTGTTTATTTATTTTTACGTGATGCTGAGGATCGAACCCAGGGCCTCACATGTGCTAGGCAAGCGCTCTACCACTGAGCTACATCTCCAGCCCACAAGGGCATACTTTCCATGAAAGAAAAATTACAATGAAATATAAAATTGCAGCAGCTGACAAATAGCTCAAAAGTCATAGAATCCAGAAAAACACATTACATTCCTATTAACTGCTTGTCTGGCATGCTTCTGCAATTTCCTACAGTTTTGGCTCCATTTTGTAATTTTGTGTTTCTAGAAAGAAGGGAGATGATTCAGTTTTCCCTCCAGCACAGTTTATTGGAAAAAGAAAGACTTTTTTTTTTTTTTCTTGGTGATTCAGCAAAGTTTCTTCTAGCTTCACAAAATGGTATTGGCAAGGTTGTGTAAATGTTTAGGTTTGTTATCCAACTTGCGAAAACCATCCCAAAGTTTCCTTGAGGACATTTTAAGTTTTCTTGTGCAATGACTAACCCTAAATCCCCTGTTCGAAGATACTCATTCCCCAGTTTGCCATAGGCATCCTTTTGAAGTGGTCCATTGTAATGTTTATGCTTTGTTAGTCCAGTAATTTGTGTCCGATCAGCAGAACATTTAAGATTTGTCCCCAGTGTATCCATGGGATCTACTTCTTTTTATTAAAATGATCAACGATTCCAGGAGCTTCCTCATACCTGCTTTTCAACTTGATCCCTTATTAACCATCTACTGCTTCTGGAATTATTGGAAATATTTTATTACTGTTTTCTTGTATTAATTTTCTGTGGATTTCTACTGGTTTCATTGTTCATTTTATTATTGGAATGATTAATGCATATTAATTGTACCCAATAATGGGTTTCATTGTGAAACCTCCACACCACCACATGATGTGCTTTTGGTGGACTCCACCCTCCCTAGTGCCCTCTCATGCCCTGGCGCCTTTACCCTTCCCTGGTCATCCCCATACAACTTTCATGTGGTCTTGTTTTTCTTCCTTGCTTTCGAGTATGAGAAAAAACATTCCACCCTTGACTTTCTGAGTCTGGGGGTGTGATCTCCATCCATTTTCCTGCAAATGGTATGATTTAGCTCTTCTCAGTGGCAGAGTATTATTAATGTTCCATATGTATACACACCACGTCCGTCTGTTCATCTGCTGACAGGCACCGAGGCTGATGCCTTATCTTGGCTATTGTGAATAGTGCCACAGTTACCACGGCATGCAGGTCTCTCTGTTGTATGCCAACTGATTCCTTTGGCTACATACCCAGGAGTGGTATAGCTGGATCATTTGGTAGCTCTATTTTTAGATTTTTTGAGGACCCTGCATATGGTTTTTCATAGTGGCTGTACCAACTTACATTCCCACCAAAGGTATATAAGGGTTCCCCCCACCCATCCTTACCAGGACTATATATTTAGTTGTAGATTGACTATATTTTATTTATTTCATTTTATTTATTTCATTTTTATGTGGTGCTGAGGACCGAATCCAGTGCCTCACACATGCTGGTCAAGCGCTCTACCACTGAGCCCCAGCCCCAGGCCTCTCAATGTGGTTTTAATTTATATCTCCTTAATGGCTAAAGATGCTAAGAAACTTTTCATATCTTTTTGGTTATTTGTACTTTTTCTTCTTTTGATACCAGGGATTGAACCCAGGGTGCTTAACCACTGAGCCCCATCCCGAATCCTATTTTGTATTATTTAGAGACAGGGTCTCACTGAGTTGTTTAATGCATTGCTATTGCTGAGTCTGGCTTTGAACTTGAGATCCTCTTGCCTCAGCCTCCCGAGCCTCTGGGATTACAGGCATGTGCCACCGCATGTGGTATCATTGTTCATTTTTATAGGTTTTGTTTTACATTCTATGAAGTTTTAAATCATTTTATGTCTTCTATTTAAAACTTAGAAATGTAAAGATGCCAAAAATATGATGGTGACTATATATATTTCCAATCAGAAATTTGTAATTTCTCAAGTGTTCTACTAAAACTCAATGTCTCTCGAGGCACAGAGATCCCCCGCACCCATCACTTCCCAATCTTGACTTGATCGTCTTTTCCCCAGAGCAGTTAATCTGATGTCAAATTATACAGTGACTTGTTTCTTGTCTATATCTTTCAGTAGAAACTAAGGAATTTTTAGATCCCTGTTATGTCACCGAGCCCTAGAACATTGACAAACAAATATTTATTGAATGAACGAATTAACAGGTGAATGTGACTCTCCTAAGAGCAGAGTATCTGTACTGTAAAAATTATTCACCGGCTGCCAGAACCAAAGAAAGCCAGCGACCATGTGCTCCCCCCCAGCAGAACTCCCACCCACATCTCCTTGGTACTAAATATGATCTCGGGGGGACCAACCCAGCCTTTCTGGTAAAACTCACAAGTGATCTTCCTCCCAACCCAAAGTCTCTGTTCAAACTATAATTATCTCACCTACCTTAATACTCTTAATATGGCATGATTTGACATAATATGCTATTTTTACCCCTTTGAAACGATTAACCCCATCAAACTCAACATGTCCCACGCTGAACAAGGCACGTCCCCTGCTGGGGAAGACGTGCATCTTCAATGGCTCAGATCTTGTGTGTGCAGATGCATCCCCATCCCATTAGCCCTCCTTCCTGTCCCTTCTTTGAGCTCCTAACCATTTCCCTCCTGGGCCAAAGCAGCTTCCAGTCTCAGCCACCAACTTCTGTCACCTGGACCAATCCCCTGCTGGTATCCTCTACCAGTCTCTGAAGTGGTCTGTTAGGATGCACCTGAGATGGGGGCACGTGAGATGGGGGCACATCTGGATGCTCCTGGACGAAGCTCAAGTCCTTGCTGTACCTGCCAGGCCCTGCCTGGCCTGTCCCCCGCCCCACCGCCCCTGCAAATTCACTCACCTTCCACCTCCTCCCCTCCCCTTTGCCGACACCACGCTGGCTTCCTTTGAAGGCAGTGTCTTCCCGCATGCTGTACCCTTTGTGTGGAATGCCTCAGTCCCTGCTGGGCCTGGCCACTGTTGCTCATCCTCAGTCTAAGCTGAAGGGGTGCACCCTCTCTGGGGCCTTCCTTGACCCCTGGGCCAGAATGGGCCACTTGCTTTACATCCCCACGTGCACTGTACTTTTCCTTCCTAATACTTACATAAAACATAGTAACCTGGTTGTTTGCATAATTGGCTATTTGGTGTCTCTATTCCCCATTAGACTGTAAACTCTACAAGGCAAAAATCACCTGTTAGAATAATAACAGCTGACCCATCAATAACCCTTGCTCTGGGCTGGGTAGTGTTCTAAACACTTTTCATATATCATCTGATTGACTCTTCATAAGAAACTTGCAAGACAAATATCTCTCCCTGTTTTATGAATGAGGAGACCAAGAGATCAAGTAACTTGCCGGGGGACGCACAGCTACTAAGTGGTGGAACAAGGATTTGAAGCTGTTCGCGAGTCCTTACTTTTCCCACATCCCTTAGTGCCTTCCCCGTCTGTTTTGTTTCCCATTATACCTCCAGTGTTCAGACCAGAGCCCATGATGGGGTGTCATAAGCACTGGTTAATGTCTGAATAAGCATACCTGTGCTGAGTACCTACTATGTGCCAAGCACTACGGAGGGACCAAAAATATGGATCCTGACCTCAGCAAGCTTTCACTCTAACTCAAAGTCAGGAGTGAAAAAGATGCTTTTCCTGCCTAAGGGATATAGGTTCTTAGGGAGGTGTTTTTTGATGTCACTCAGGACCAACAGGACTTCGATGGGCAGGGGAAGGGGGAGCAGGGGCGAGGGTGAGAGCCAGCAGCCTGCAGGGTGCCCATGGTGCTGGTGCTGGCTGGGAGATGGAGGATGAGGGAGTGAGCACAGACTGAGGGGGCTGGAGCCGGGGACTGGTAGGTCCAAACCTCCAAGGACAAGCGATGCGGGCTGGGGAGGAAGGACCAGCCGCTCAGGAATGTGGGCAGCAAAAGGCAAAGGGCGTCCAGCAAGAAGAGTGAGTTCTGTGCCAAGTTCATTTGGGAAATTGTGGACTGAACAAGGTTAGCCAGGTCTCCTTCCTGAAGGGTTCTCAGAACTCTTAGTGTGTTCAAGTGCCTCGGGTCCCCAGACAGAGATTTATGAGCAACGTTTCCAAAATGGTTTATTAACTTGACAACACATTCATTATAAAGGGACTGCAGAAGAGCAGAGCCGGCGGCACAGAGGCTTGAGGCAGAGCAGGGAGACGTTCCTTAGAGAGCGCTGGAAGAGAAAGGCTGAGCAGGGCCGTGACGTCACGGGGCTGAGGGTAGGAGGTGGGATGGATCTGAGGCAGGCTGGCAGGGAGGGAGGGAGGGAGGGAGGAGGAAGGCTGACATTAGCTGCCCGCCTGCCTGTGCCAGCGAGGTGGGGGCAGCACACATACATACCTGCACTTCATTGTCCCTACTTTGAAGTTGAGGGAACTGAGGCTCAGAGAGGCTGCTGGGCCACCAGCCTCCCCCAAACCCCCCGGGGCAACTAGCAGAGCCAGTTCTTAAGTCCAGCCAGGATGCAAAAGGATGGGCCTGGCTGGGACAGGGGCACTGGAGGTGGAGAAGAGGGACCAGGGAAGCACTGTGCCCTCTCCTAGGAGATAAGCCTGGGGGTGGCTGGAGCCGGAGGGCACTGGGCCTACAGAAGTCCCCCTGTGCAGCACGGCCTCCTTACACCCACATCCCCAGAACAGAACTGGAGGTCCCAGGTCGGCAGATGGGACTTGGGCTTGGTGCTCCCTTTCTCTGGTTCTTTCCTCTGTCTTCCACAGCCGTGGGTCCAGCCACCTCTACTACCACCTTGCTGGGTGACCTGAGAAGGTCACATCCCCTCTCTGGGCCTCAGTTACCTTATGTGTTGAGGTGATGACCATGAACCCTCCTATCTCCAAATGCCTTCCTCAAAATTCCTAGTCACACTGGTGCTGTGTGGTAGAATCCTGGCTCTGGTCCTTCCTTAAGGAATTCTGGGAATGGCAAGTCACCTGTCTGGTGGGCCAGCCTCGTCATCTCATCTGGTCTCATCTCTCATAGCAGCTCTTCAATGCAACCTGTCACCCAGGGTTTACTGATGGCCCATAGTTAGCTTTTGGGGGGGGGCAGGGCGGAGCCTGGGGATTGAACCCAGGGTGCTTCACCACTGAGCTACATCCCTGTTCCCCCCACCTTCTTTTTTAATTTTGGAGACAGGGTCTCACTAAGATGCTGAGGCTGGCCTTGAACTTGTGATCCTCCTGCTTCAGCCTCCCTGGTCCCTGGGATCGTAAGCATGTGCCACCACACGGAGCACTGACAGCCTATTCTTACATGCAGTGTCTGAGACATTGTCACAGAGGTCTACCTTTGAGGACACGCTGTGATGATTTCCCCAGCAGGAGCCTGAGTGAGATTTGACATCAGGTCCGTCTACACCCACATCCTAGCCCCTGCTCACCTTGTTTTCCCGCCACCCATGTAGGTCCCTGGGCTCAGGGCTGTGCCCAGGCCTGCAGAGCAGGGATGGGGGGAGGTGCATAGCATGACTTCAGCCAGGCCTGGACGTGATTCTCAGTTGCAATGTCACACATGTCACACAGGGCACATCATTTCCCCTCCCTGAACCTCACTTCTTCCATCTGTGGAAGAGCCCTGATCGGATGTCCCCCACAGTCACAGGATGGAGTGACATTGTACATCTTGAGTCCCTCAGCACAATCCCTATTAATTCCTCCTAGTTTTAACTTCAATCTGTCCCCAAGTGCTCTGTGGTCTCTGTGCGCTTACTGCGGTTGGCAATGGGGGATCCAGAAACAAGGGTGCGAAGTGACCCCGCCCCCCCAGGCCTTAACCAGGGGGTCAGAGGTGTGCTGTGCTGCGGGTCTCTATGTGGCCTGAGGGTTTTAGGCTAATTGAAAAATTTAGTGGAAAAAAAACACGCGCACAGGGTCCCCCTTACGGCTCAGGAGAGCTTCACTGCCCGGCAGCGCCCCTGTGCTCCACCTCGTCACCCTGCCCCCAAGCCCCTGGCGACCACCGATCATTCTGCTGCCTCTGTGGTTTGTGCCTTTTCCAAAACATCCTACCATTGGAATCCTAACGGATGTGTCCTCTTCAGACTGGCTTCTTCCACTTGCTCTGGTTTCTAAAAGACCTTGTTGGTTGTATTGCCTAGAACAAACTGAGAGGGGACAAAAATGACAACAGAAAGGCCAGCAAGGACACTAGGCAGCCAACAGGGGCCCGATGTCAGGGGTCAGCTGGTGGGGGGTGCATGAACACAGTGCTTGTGGGCTGAGCCTGGGGCGCTGGTGACTGACTGCAGGGGCCTGAAGGGGAGAGACCCGTGACAAGTGTGTCCCAAGGGTTCAACCAAGGCCTGGAGAGAGGGAGGTGTTTTCGAGTTTTTGTAGCCATCACTGCAGTTTTTAATTCACTCTTGATTTCCTCTTAAGATTGGAGACACGGGACCAGGGAGGTACACTGGTGTGCCTGGGACCACCAGCCAAATGCCCGGCTCTGCCCTGGGTGGCAGCTGTCCAGCCTCAAGGGCCATCATGGGCCACCAGCTCCCCAGTCCCTCCGGGGCCTTTGTTAAATATTTCCTCCTCCTGGTGGTCGTTTTGTTGCATAATCAATAAACCACTAACAGAAATAAAAGGCTTCCTGATTTATGCCCGGCTCACTCCCTGCTGCCTGGAAGCCCTCCTGCCCTCCTCGAAACCTTCCAGCTTCTCTTCATACGTTGGGGGGGGGGGTCACTTGGTTCTGAGTCTCAGCAAAATGACTGACTTGATCCCTGAGTTAGCTCAGCTTACTTTGGTCACAAGGATCTACCTTAAGCCAAAAAAACACACACAAAAAAAACCAGGGTGATGGGGATCTCAGGAGTGGCACAGTGGTGACAGATGGAAGGAGGAAGAGTCAAATAAACCTGTCAGTGTAACCAGGTGCAGAGGCACACACCTGTAATCCTAGCCACTCAGGAGGCTGAGGCAGGAGGATCTCAAGTTGGAGGCCAGCCTGGGTGCTGTAGCAAGACCCTGTCTCAAAAATGGGAAGTAGCTCAGGGATAAAGCACCCCTGGGTTCAATCCCCAGAACTAAATAAAGTGTGAAGGGCGGATCAGGACGTCTCCAGGGACTGAGCAGCAGGCTGTGGCTCCAAAGGCTGCCTTGCTTTGCTCCCCTCAATCCCCAGAGGCCACTGGATGGATCCAGCCTGGGGCTGGAGGGCCCCTCCCGCATCCACTCTCAGATCAAGCAGGTCTGGGGAGAGAGGGGGCACAGTGCCACATGGTACAGAGCGGGAGGGGCATGTAGTTGGTGTCTCCCAGGAGATAGAGCTGCTAAGGCCTCTCTGGGCAGTGATCCCCATCCTGTCTCCAGTAATCCCACAGGTCAACCTCAGCACGTCCCACACTGTCTTGTAGTTACTCTTGGAACTTGTCTCTCTCTGTGGGCTTCCAGGGCTACTTGGCAGGCTGCAGCAGTGTGCCTCACTTCTTCTGAATACACAGGAACCCATTCTATGAGACTCAGGGACAAAATGAGATATGTCCCAATATAACTTGCAGCCAGGGCTAACCGTGTGACGAAATTCTGACCGATGCATACAAATAGACACGGTGTGGACAACTTAGGTCAGATCTCTCCTGGGTAGGGGCATGCCCTCCCCTGGGTAGAAGGTGGACATGGTGGTGTGCCCTTCTGGAACATGTGAGAAAGAGGAACTCTCTAGAATTGGCAGAGTCACCAGAGAGTCATGGTCCCTGATGCCCTGGAGATGTCGCCTCAGTGTTGAACTGCTTCTGGGAGGCAGTGAAACCTCTTTTTCTGTTTAAGAGAGAATTTTTTTTTAAGAGAGAGAGATAGAGAATTTTTTAATATTTACTTTTTAGTTCTCGGCGGACACAACATCTTTGTTTGTATGTGGTGCTGAGGATCGAACGCGGTCCGCACGCATGCCAGGTGAACGCGCTACCGCTTGAGCCACATCCCCAGCCCTCTCTTTTTCTGTTTAATTCTTCCTGCAGTCTAAATAACTCACATCAATAATCATGCCTAACTTAGTGATGGACACTTAGTAAGTGCTCAATAAATTATGGTTGAATTATTAAATCAATTACAAAAAGAGAAACCTTCAATTCCAGCATTGAACACATCAGCTGCTTTTGCATATTCCCTCTCAGCTCTTCTTGACACACAGATGATATTTTAATAGAGATATAATTAGAACAGAAATAGAGTTTTTGTATCCAGCATTTTTCTGGTAAGAGTAACTACATAAAAAACATTTTCCATGTTAGGGTATATTATCGTCATTTTAAATAAGCATATAATTTTCCACCAAAGAGATCAACTGTAATTTATGTAACTACTCCCTTATTGTTTCATATACACACTAGGGAGTCCAGGTTTTAGCCTCTTCCTTTTGACAATTCACTTGAGCACAGCATTGTTGCCTTTTCTAATAACACACCTTGTGCTTTCACTCACCTGCCTCTCTTTAGTTTTATAATTTCCAGTTGAGTCCAAGCAATGTTTATGATGAGATTAATAATGACGACGACAATTGCAGCCCATCACTAGCCACTGACTACATCCTGTGCCACGGAGGCGCTTTCATGTATCTGCTCTTCTATGTCCCCTGCCCCCACCCCACCCCATACACAACATACCAGGCAGGGAAAGTAGAAATTAAAAGCGCAAATCCTAAAGTCAGACAGGATTTAATTTTGGTAAGACTGCTTCTTAACTGTGAGATCTTGGGTAAATTACTTAACCTCTCTGTGCCTCCATTTACTCATCTATAAATGGGAATAATAATACTCTCCTTTTAGGGTTGTGGGAGGGTTAAATGCGATACAATAACAGCTGTGATTTCTTGAGCACTTACTAAGTGCCAAGCACCGTGCTAAATAAAGGCTTTAACTGTCATGGCCTCACTTATTATTTGTGGCAACATAGGAGGTGGGTGTTTCCATTCCTGTTCTGCTGACCAGACTCCTGAAGCAAGGAGAGAAAGAAACCCCTGCCCGACCGCCCAATCTGTGGAGCTGAGCAGCTCTCACCAGACAAGGCACCTTCTAAAAGCGCTCTTCTCTCTACGGAGCTCATCTAGGCAGAGCCGGAGCCTGGAAAGCCCAGCTTTCCAGCATGAATCTTTGTGTCACCTCACTCCCATCCTGCAACCCTGCAGCCTGCTTTCCTTCCCCGCAGTCACCATCACAGTCCAGAAGTCCCCAGAAGCTCAGTTGGGAACAGTAACCATTTGGCAAGCTCTTCCTCTGGGCCGGAACTTGTGCTTGGGCCTTTAGGTCATTAACTCACTTAACCCTGCTTGTGGGACATAGGCACCATCCCTAACCCACTCCGCCCTGCCCTGCCCGGTCCAGGTGAGGAAACCCAGGGTCAGAACTGTAACGCCAAGTGCCTGGTGTTGCAGAAACTCAAGAAGCCTCTTGCTGTCCTCACGCACAGAGCCCAGGAGAGAGGTTCCCAGGGGACAGAGAGGCTGTGATGGTTCTAGGTCACCGCCCCCTCCCCAGGGCCGCCGTGCAGAGGGCACCAGCACAGTGCTTGACAGGGCCTCCTGACCTCCCAAGGCCCGAGGCACAAAGGCAGGGCCAGGATCCAAGCTGTCGGATGAGCTTTCTGTGCCACCCCTGAAATAGCGCAGCTGCACTCCCAGCTCTGCTCTGCACTGGCAGGCGGATCCCGGAATAGCTCTTTCCTACAGCAAGGTGACCTAGTTAGCAGGTTTCTCTTGTCATATGAGGTTGACTGAGCAAGACATTCACCTGCCTCTTGCTACCCGGAGCAAGCCCCATGCAGCACTCCCCCAGCCCACGCAGTTTCCGAGTCCCCTACTGTCCCGGGGATGGCTAATACACACTGAGCGAGGCACTTCACGGCTTCAGATGCTCCTGAACATCTGCACGCACACTTCCTTCTCAGAGCAGGATGGGGGGCAGCACTCACTATCATCCCATTTCATGCCTCAGGAAATGAAGGCACAGAGAGTGTGAGCAATAGCAGCAAGAAGACCCAGCCGGGGGGGGGGGGTAGGGGGGGGGTAGCAGGGCTTAGCATCT
>NW_026000082.1:23665979-23690962 GCF_001458135.2 Marmota marmota marmota
GGGGGAGGCAGGGCTTGCATCTGGACCCAGGCTCCCGATGCCAACACCAGTGTCTTCTCATTCCTTGAGCTTCCTGGTTTCCATGCCCCTCTCTGAGGAGCCCCACTAAGTAAGCCTTCCTCACCTAACCACTGCCTATGGTTGACCTCCCCAACACCTGATGGCAGAGCTGTGTGCAGAGGTTAAAATCAAGGACTTGGAGATCCACCAGCTTTGGGCTGGAGCTGGGGTTTGATTTCTAGCATTTACCAGCTCTGTGACCTCAGGAAAGTTGCTTTACCTGTCTGTGCTTCAATTTCTGTATTTGGAAAACGGGACTAATACTCATGCCTTCATCAGAGAGTTGTTAAGGGGATTAAATGAGAGAGTGTGTAGGTTCTTTTTATTTTATAGGTCTTTGAAAATACCGATTCATATTTTTTCATTATTATCATTGACATCCTGAGTTTAGCCAAAAAATAAAAAGTTTAATATTGGCTGGTGCCAGCAAAGAGTACAGTAGCCAAGTTCCTACGATTCTTCCCGTGCCATCATGTCACATACCTGAGAGAACAGTTGTATTCACAATGACAACCCTAGGACTCTGGGTCAGAACCTGTGCCCCCAAATCCTATCTCCACACTCCTTATATAGGAGGTCACAGGACGTTTGCTTGACCTTGCCGAGTCCCAGTTTACCCATCTAGAAAAACTGGGCATAATCCAAACCTCATGGGGAGGTGGGGAGGATGGGATGAGTCACCTGCGTGTGGCACCGTTGCAGGGACGGCCATGCAGCAGCTTCCAAGTCAGCATTTGAGAATCGGAACTTGAGCAGGCTACATGATTAAGCCCCTTCACCCGAAATACCATCTTAGGAATTGAGGCGAGGTGACGTGGCCCGGACTAAGCAGGGAGGGTTTAGGTTGGTGGCGTGCCTGTCACTGAGTCCTGACATCTGCGGATGAAAGGGACAGTTGGGGAGACCTTGGAGGGATTCAGACAGCAGGTCCAGTGGGGCGGAGCCTGGGGGTGAGAATGAGACCGCAGCCCCCAGCACGCCAGCACATCATGGAAACTTCGCCATGAACTTCTCCCCCTTCCTCCCTGAGCTCCAGTCCTCCCTTCCCATCACTGCGCCTGCCCCACCTCCAGGGCGCTGTCCCCACACACACATTCTCTATGGGATTCCCTCAGAGCACCCATCTCCCTCCTGGATTCTATGCCATTCAGTCTCTGTGCACATGTTTATTCTGTCTGCCCCAAAGAGAGGGTGAGACCCTGGAGGGAGGAGACTCCGCCTCACTCACTGGAGCATCTCCAGGTCCCAGCGCAGCAGCAGTACACAGTGTACTCAGTAAGTAGGGTCAAGCAGGTGGATGAAACAGTGGAGGGTCCAACGGGAGGGTCACAGGAGAGGTAGTTGGGTCATCTGATTCCAAACTGGGAAGAGCTATAAAATCCAGGTGGGCTCAGGAGTCTGAGCAGCATCTAAGAACCAAAAGAACTCATGACAAGCTGGAAATGGGGGTGCACACCTGTACTCCCAGCTATTTGGGAGGCTGAGGCAGGAGGATCACAAGTTTGAGACCAGCTGGGCAACTTAGTGACTCCCCATCTTAAAAAAAAAAAAAAAAAAGCAAGAATCTGTGACCAAATAGGTATGAGTTGGTCAGTTTTTCCAACCTGGGTGACTGGGTGATTAGAAAAAAATCAGTTCATTTGTCCCTCAAGACTGACATGTCTTTCTGGATCATGTTCTGAGTTGAGCACAGGTGTGCCCACGTGAATAAGCTGTGTCTCCTCACCCCTGCAAGGTCCATTTCTAGTGGGGTGCAGAGCACCAGGTATTCAAGCAGAACCTCAAAACATGGTAAGGGCTTCAACACGGAGTAACCTGGGACGAGACCTCGCGGGAGTAATAACAGGGTGACCAAGTTGAAGGCCAAGGGTGCCAAGCCTCATAAATGACCATTGAGAGAGAAGGTGAGGCCAGGATGTGGAGGCCCTTCCTGGATGGGGGGGATGTTTCTGCTCCTTGCTTCCCCCCAGGGTCCCTAGGACAGCCTGGCTGCTTCCTACCTGAGGGCCTCTCCTGTGGACAAGGACACAGAGAGGAGGAGGTGACATGCTCAACAAAGAGGCATTCTTTGAGCCACCTTGGGGAATCAATAGAGGCTTGTTTATCCTGCTCCCTGGGGAGCAGCCAGGCCTGTTGGCCGGGGGACCTGGGCAGCCAGTGGGAACACCTCGTCTCTGGCTGTGCCCTCCTGGAGCATTGTTTGACCCCCAGGGAGCCACACCTGTGGCTCAGAGCACCCAAGCCCATGGCTGCAGGCTGCTTGGGGAGGAAGTGGGCCACCCTCCTGGCCTCTCTGCCCCAGGGACTTCCCTGCTGGCCCTGCCCACCATCGGAGGAGTAGTCCCCCAATTTGCCTGTGCCTGAGAAGTGGAGTACCAAGAGTGCCCGCCCAGTGTTTTGGGAAGGTGACAGGGGGTTCCAGGAAATGTCAGGTCTGTCTTCCCCCACAGGGAACCCTCTGGGACTTGGGAAGGGGACTCACCCACACCTGTTCAGTGAGTGGCTCCAGGGCCTGGTTTACCCAGTGCAGCAACAGTTGGCTTCATGAAAAGAATAGGAGTAGAAGACCTGAGATAAGTCCCACTCTCCTGGGCTCGGTTTCCTCACCTGGAAAGTGGGGATAATCACACCCTCGTCACAGATGGGAATTTTGGGGTGGGTGCAAGGAGGTTTTGCAAAATGAGGGGGGTCTGCACGTGTTGGGGGTGCTGGAAAGATGTCTCCACCTGGGATTCTACAAAGAAGCTGAGAGCCCTGCCCCCAGAAGGCTGCCACCTGGCATGACAAGGCAGGTCCGTGCAGACATGGCCAGGTGAGAGCCCAGGGCCCTAGGGCTCCCGTGTTCACTGTGCTCAGCAAGCCGCACCCCTGAAGCCCACCTTCTGCGTTTTGACCACAGACCCAGCCCTGAGGTGCGTCCCTTCTTCCCTCTGCTGGCCGTGTGCTTGAGCCTGAAATTTCACAGCGCTACAAAGACAAGCCACTGGGCCTCCCCGTGCAGAGTGGCGAGGAGTGGGAGTTCACTGGGTCCCCACAGAAGCCACTTTACAGACAGGATGCTGCGACTCAGAGACATGGACAGACCTGGCCAATGCTGTCAGCTAGAGTGTGGCTGAGCCTGGGGTGACACACAGATCTAGGTCAACACACACAGCTCTCCCCAATCCAAACTGTGCCTGTCTCCCCAACATCCAACAGCTGCTGCTCTTTGCCGACAGGATTGTGGGTTACACATGTCCAGGGGAAGAGGTTTGCCTATGTCTTGGATGACTTCCTTTTTGGTGGGTCGGGGGAGACTGGGGATTGAACCCAGGGGCACTTAATCACTGAGCCACATCCCCAGCCCTTTTTCATATTTTATTTAGAGACAGGATCTCCCTGAGTTGCTGAGGGCCTCATTAAGTTGCTGAAGCTGGCTTTGAACTCAAGATCCTCCTGCCTCAGCCTCCCAAACTGCTGGGATTACAGGCATGGGCCACTACGCCCAGCTTGAGTGGCTTCTTTTAACTTTTTTTTTAATCTGGAGCCAAAATCAGCCCCTGGAGAGGGGGCTCAGTTGTATGGTATAACCCAGGATGTTCAAGGGGCAGGAGGAGGAGAGGCTATGGCTCTAGCCAGCAGGGCAAAGAGGGCAAAGGGGGGGTGAGCTGAAGGTGACCAAAGTGGCTTAAGTGAAGGCCTCTGCTGGCTACTGATTCACCCTGCTCCGGTGGTGTCCCCCTTTGCCTCCCAGGTAATGGGGTCCTTCTGGCCAACAGGAAACAGAAGGTGAGGCTGGACCAACCAGGCCGATGGGTCTCGATGCCACCATACATTCCTGGGCCTGTCACCCCCCCCCATTCCAAGTCAATTATGTCCTATCTTCCTAACCCCCTCCTCGGGCCTCCGGACCTCCTGCTCACATCCCTTGCTTCTGAGCTACCAGGAGAGCCCCCTGCACCAACCCATTGCCCCCTCTGTGAGTGCACCCATATTCTTTGCTTTCCTTTCCATTTCTGGGGATGAAGTGTCTGAGCTCCTGCAGAGTCCAGTCCCTAAATGAGGGGACATCCTGTCCCACCAGCACAGAGACAGCCCTACAGCAATCCCCCCTCACTCCAGAGTCATCTGGTCTCCTTCCTTCACTAGGTTGCTCTCACATGACACAAGGTCTTTAAAACAAACACAAAGACCTCTCTGGACCCGAACACCTCTCCTGGCTGGGAAGTCCACAAAGCCAGTGCCACACTGGCTGACCCTGATCTCTCGTCCCCTTCCCTCCAGCTCCCTCCCAACAGGCTTCTGCACCCACCAAGCCTCTGAACCTGCCCTTGTCCAGTCCCCCACGACTGCCCATGGCCAAGTGCTCTGCTCACACCGCCTCCTGGACAGGCCCTTTCCCCGACTCTCATGCTTCTCTTCCTGCCGTGTGACCTGTCAGTTCGTCTCCCTCCAGGTTGTGGGGACATGGCTGCCAGCCACTCAGTGCCCACTACTGCAGGGGACTGCCCTTTTTGTGAAGGAGTCTGAAAATCAGGGGCCCATCTCTTCACCAATCATCATGCAAGGGACAGGGCCGTGCCTCGTTAGGTGCCTGCTACACTACTGCAATGGACCTGAAACTCGTTCCTTGCCCAGGACTTGAATGGTGGAGATAAAGAGGGGGAGGAAGGGGTAGGTTCCAGACATATTTAGAAAGCAGACATTATAGGATCCGGTGAGGATTAGAAGAGGAGTACGAGGTTCAGGAAGGACTCCAAACATACTTCCTGATGATGGACAAGGATGGCTGAGGTGAGGGGAGGACCCAGGAGGTCTACAAATGGGGGAAACTGAGGCTGCAAAGCAAGCAAGCTGGTCTGCCACTCTCTCATCAATCATTTGTCGAAACCTGATCAGGCACCAGTCCTGAGACTCGGAGCTGCAGGAGGCCCAGCCCAAGGTCAGGGCCTTGGCTCAGGTCACCAGACCAAAATGGACACATCCCACTGCACACTGGATGGAGTCCAATCTGTCCCTACCTGGTCCCCCTAGGAACCAACCAGTTCTCCGTCTTGTCTCTTTATCCATTTTCTTCTGCCTTCAGATTCTGGAGACCATGTCGGATGCATTGGGGGGAAAGTGACATGTTTCCTAATGACCAAGAAAAGGGGTTAGAAAAAAATCTTCACCAGTGGAAAACATTTCTTTACATCTCCCACAGGCAAAACCACGGACAGTCAGTGGGAAGGTTCCTCCAGAGGACCTTGGGATTGGAGGGAGATGCAATGAGCGGCAGGCGTGAGGGCAGAGGAGCCAGCAGGTCCCACCTTGCTCTCCCCGGGTGGGTGGAGGGGCAATGGGAGGATGTGGACAGGAGCTGGAGAAGCCAGGCCGAGGGGCAGGAGGAGAAAGCAGAGGCCTCTGATGAGCCTTTCTTACTGTGTTTTGCTGACTTCCCTCTACCCACGGAATCTTCAGCGAAATCAACTTTACTCCCTGAGGCTTCGTGGTCTTGGCTTGGCTCTTGGGGTCTCGGGTAAAGGGCTCAGCCTTCTTTAGGTTGGGCGCAGGTCACCTACAGAGGCTGTTCCTGGGGCTCTCCAAACTGGCTTCCGTCCCCAGGTAATTTAAAATGGTTCAGCACAAAGCAGAAACAAGGACCTTTTGTCTCAAAACACAATGAATAATGGAAGTCCCCACGTGTCGCTTGAGTGACCGTCAGATGTGATAGTGCTTTTCCATAAGACTGGAGCTTTTTGATGGCAGGTTATTTTTCCTCCCAGGTCTGTTTTTCCTGGCCTGTGCCTCTTCAATAGAAGTACCTTTCTCTGTGCCCTTCAAGGACCATTCCAGCCTGGGCCCTTCCAGCCACTCTGGCTTGACACACACAAAGGGGCTTTGTGGGTTCCTGGTGAATTAAGCATGGACGGGTGATGGAGAGGAGAAAGGCTTGGTGATCTGTTGTGTTGAGCCAAGTCCTTGTTCCTGCAGTCACTGTCCCCTGGAGGGGTGATGTGGCAGGAGGCTATTGTTATACTTCTACCCTGGGAAATAACCAAAGATCCACTGTTTTAAAGAGTGTGATCCACATTGAATTTAAAGTGTCCTGAGCAGTCCCAGCTGGATTAGCACCAAGTCCAGGATCACCCGAGGACGCCTCCCTTCCCCCAGCACTCTGACCATGGGCCATTCAAGAACAGCGAGGGCATCTAAAATCCAACAGAAGGTGACCCACCTGATTTTCATGCCCAAGATGGGGAAAAGAATCTTAAAGCCTCTCAGGCAGTCATCCAATGCCACCTCCACTGCCATTTGTCACCATCTCTAATGTGGCTCTCCATGCTCTAGTGGGCTCTCCCACAAGAATCTGTGGGCAAGACCCCCAGCACCACACCAGGCCCTGATCACCTGTCAGGTTGCCTCCTAGTGCCCCAGGTCACCCACTGTAGGACTGAGCCACTATGATTCTCAATCTTGAACCACAAAGGTTCAGGCTACTTCTTTCAAACAATAAATCCCATCTTGTCCCTAAGCAAGACCCAGAACGTAAGAACTCAAGAACAATTCACCAATGGGGGTGGCAGTGGAGGAGGTCATAGAGGACACATCTGCCATCCCCCCTCATCCTCTGGAGGAGAGAGAAGGTGAAAATTTTGGCATCTTTTATGCTAAAGCAGAAAAATAAAATGTCTTCAGGAGGCCACCCCCACTCTCATTTGTTCTTAATGAGAGGCCCTGTTTTTCTTTCTGCACATAGTTTGTTATCTTCTGACTTTCAGGCATCTAAGAAAGGGGGTGCCTGGGCAGTAACTCTCAAATGGGGACCCTGAGACAGTGCATTGGGGGGATGTGTGGTCCAATAACCCTTGCTGAGCAGTCTCACCCTGTCTGCCAAGGATCTCAAAAACACTCTTTGTTTCTAGGAGACTGCAGTATCTGTTTCTTTTGACCTGTCTTCCTCTTGCTATAAAGTTATAAAAATAACTCTCCAACCACACTGAGGTCAGAAATGTTTCATTAAGCAGCCAAAGATCTCCGTCAGGTCTGTGGCAGGAGCTCCCGCCCCATGAGCTGCAGAACTCTGGAAACTCTGGAGTTGTGGCAAGGAGTTAGTGGGTACAAATGTGTTGGCGTCAAGCTGCCCAGATCCAAATCTCAACCCCAGCCTGATATTCTATCTGTGCAAGCTTAAGATGCTTTCCTTGAATTCTCTTAGCTTCCATTTCATTGTAGAAAAGCATCTAACTCACAGAAGTAATAAGAAGATAAAATAGTTAATACATGTGAAGTATTTAGCTCTGTGCCTGGCATAATAATCAGTCCATAAATGTTTATTAGTGTCATTATTAGTAATAACAATAATACTAATATTCCATTGATCCATACCTATTTGATCATACTGTTTTTAAATATAAATCTGGGCTGGAGGTACAGCTCAGTTGTAGAGTGCTGGCCTAGCAGGAGTGAAGCAGAGGTTCCACCCCCAGCACCCCCACACACACACAAAAAAAAAAAAACCACACCGTTATCTCAGCTCCTCACAACATCTCTATTTTATATAAAGCGAGCTGCAATGACTTGCTCCGTGCTAGACTGTTCCAGAACGTGTATTCAATATTGGTTTTCAAAACCAGACCTTTCCAGCTCAGAAGCCTGCTTTCTCTGAGCCAGATCAGCTGGACCTGCACTAACCCATGACTGACCATTGCATCTTGGGCACACACGTGAAGCTGGGATGTATTTGAAATATTTAACAACCATCAGCACAGGGCCAACCAGCAGAACGGAAGCCTCTTTAGTCCCAAGCCAGGCAGGAGAGGAAAGTTCCAGTACTATGCCAGGCTTTTCTGCTTTGGTTTCTAAGTAGTGGGAAATAAGCAAAATCGTCCCAAAGCCCATACTCTCACCCTATGGATAATTGTGCAATATTTTCTTGTTGGTCTGATAATAATTATTCTAGCATTCTCTCTTCTGATAAAATGTCCTTTCCATGGATTTTCTAATCTTGGAATTGATCTGCTTTACAGCGAGACTGGAATAAAGCTTTGATATGGACTCATAACTGGAATGTCCGAGAAGGTTTGTGCTCGGTTTTGTTTCAGCTGTGGAGAGGTAGGAAGAGGTTTGCAAAGGTCTGGGGAGGAGTGGGCCTCGGAGCAGAGCACAAGTTGGAACTATTTGCCAATGAGGGCAGGATTTCAATCATTCAGTGAGTATGATCACAGCGGTGGGTCCCAGTTTTGAGTGAGCCCTGAATACATTTTAAATTTATCTAGACCATGTAGATTTTATTGTGGTGAATGCAATACAAAAACTGATTTCACAATAGCATATTGAAATTATGTATTTTTCCAAACAATGGATACTGTGGAGGTTTTAAAATGTTAAAAAGCATTACTCTATTGCAAGTTAAAAATTGCTGCAAGGAAAGTCCACTGATGAATGCTAAAAAGTGGGTGAAATGTTAAGGAGAAATAGAATATTTGTAGAGCCTCAAAGTATCTACTTCAAATTATTAATTACACAGTGGTTAACAGATGTCCACCAATTCTTTGATGCTATTTCTCTGGGAAGCAGAGCTTAATTATCTTTCCTTTGAATGTGGACTGGGCTTAATGTCTCACTTCTAGAGTAAGAAAAGAGGAAAAACAACAACTACAGAGGAGATCTTGGTGAACATGACCTTAACCAAGCAGTTAAGTTTAATATCACCACCAACAAATTATGTAGTATCATATTTCCCCAGATGTACTCAAGGAAAGGGGTACTTCACCTCTGGGTACTTCTTTCCTCAAATCTGATCCCAGTTTGATCATGGAAAATTAAACAAAATCTCAGGAACATTCTACAAAATATCCTTCAGGAGACTCTAAGGTCATGCAAAAATAAGACTGAGAAATTATCATAGAGTGGAAAAGGTAAGAAGACATGATAATTAAATATTATGTGTACGCTAGATAGACTCTTGGAACAGGGAAAAACTAGTAAAATATGAGTAAAGTCTGTAGTTTTAGTTAATATTGTATCAATGTTATTGCTATTGATCAATTTGCCATGTCTATGTAACATTAGAGAAGATGGACAGAGGAACTCTCTGTTCCAACTTTACAACTCATCTTGAAATCTAAAATTATTTCAAAACAATAGTTTAAAAATAGCAACACAAATAATAAAAGCACAAAGCCTTCAGATTTCTAAAGTAAACCAAGTTTTCTTACAAAGATTGAGAACTGCAATTAATGCAACACCCAAATAGCTGGATGGAAGAGTCCAACAATACTAATTAAAGGCAATAGGCCATTAGTCTCCCCAGTGAATGCCCGGTTCACTGCAATGAATCTTCTCATAGTGTGGCATTACTCATACTCAGAGCTGTGACCCAGAGTTGGGAGGCAGTGTGAACCAGACCAAGGCCTTGGGGTTTCCCAGGAGGGCTGGGTGGGAAATAAGAGATCAGGCCTGTGTGCACCAGCATGAGTGGAGGGAGACTTTGCAGATGATAATAATCAACACATGAGAAGTGCTTAGCCCCAGGTCAATAATGCTAATTATTAGTAGTAGCTATTATTTTCTAGGTACTGTGCCAAAAAAAAAATAAAAATAAAAATCCCACCCATTATCTCAAATCCTCACATCTCTATTTTTATATAAAGTGAACTTAAGTCACTTGCCTAATGCTAGACTGTTCCAGAACTTATATTCAATACTGGTTTGTATGGTCTCCCTCTTAAGCCTCAATTGACAAAAATTTAAAAGGAAGACCAGAACTAGCCACAGAAACATGGCATTAGCACTGAGAGGAAAGCTCAGGTTGTAATGTCAAAGTCCTTTCATATCTTCCTCTCAGGTGTCTCAGAGGGCAGATATGAAATGGCCACGGCACTTAGAAAGTGCCAAGCATATAGTTCTCCCCTTGTGCAGCAGGACAACATTTAGAGTTCTTAAACTGAGGGAGGGGGGGTTCTTTCTTTTTTTCCTTCTTTATTTAATTTAATTAATTTAATTTGGGGTGCTGGGGAGCAAATCCATGTATACTAGGCAAAAATATTCTACCACTGAGCTACATCTCCAGCCCCTAAATTTTAATTTTTTGACACATAAAAATTATCCATATCAATGGGATACCATGGGATGTTTTGATATACACTGCATAATATTCAAATCAGGGTAAGCATATCTATCTCCTCAAACATTTAAGATTGCTTTGTGGTGAAGACATTAAAAATCCTTCCTTCTGGTATTTTGAAATACAGGACATTATCATTGTCTACGATCACCCTACTGCGATAAAACCATAAAACATATTTCTCTTACCAACTATAACTTAATATTCAACCGTGGGTCTGTCCCCATCCTGCCCACCCCCTTGACTTTCGGTTGCTGTTTCTCTTTTCCTGTTCCTGAGCCACTGGCCCTCAACCCCAGACACAGCCCTCTTAAGTTCCCACCGGCTCTCTGCCAAGACTGTCGCTGCTCTCCAGCATTCGATTGCAAGAGTCAATGATAGAGGGGAGAACAAAGTTGGGTTTTTTAAGTTTGTTTTTGTTTTTTTCCAGAATTCTTCTCTTCAAACATCAAGACATAAAACATGGTGACTCAGAGAAACAAGGTTTTACTGAAGTCAGAGAGTAGGCAGCCTTCGTCATCAGGGTTGAGAAACAGACAGCTGAGCTCGGGGTTCCAGTCTGGGGGTGCCCCAGAATGGAATGCCCAGTGGAAGCAGACAGGACAGCTGAGCAAAGGGTCCCCTGCACTGGAGGGGACATTGCCTCTCAGTGCCTGGCCCACGTGGAGAGCGGTAGAGGTTGGAAGGCCTGAGGCCGGTTTAGGGAACGAGACTCTCACGTGCTCTGGCCCCAACCCCACTCCTCTGCCCACCCATGTCCCTGAGCCACTGGCGCTCAGCCCCAGACTCAGCCTTTTAAATTCTGCCAAGCCCGTCACTGCTCTCCTGCTGTTTCCGTGCTAGGCCCTGCCAATAGGGGGCGTTAGAGAGCACAAGACTGGAAGAAAGCTCTGGAACCCGGCAGCCTGCTGTTCCTTTCTCCGGTATTTGTCACAGTAATGAAAAACTGACTAACACGGTGTGTATTCCCTAAAAACGAGAATATTCTTTTTCATGACCTTAGTGCAGTTATCAAAACTGGAGAATTAACAGTAGAGAATATGATTAATTTATGGACTTTCTTCAGATTTCACCAATTGTCCCCAAATGACTTTCCTTTATAGCAAAAGAAAATGCAAGATCACCTAATTTTAACCCAAAAATAAATCAAGGGACAGGGAGCTGCAATCAACTTGACAGTGGCAGAAGAAAAGTTTTATTTCCACAACTCTGAATCACACACAGTGTAAATGCTGACCCTGCTATGCTAGCAACCCATAATAGTATTGATGAGAATAACAGTAATAGTTCATGACTCTTTCTGTCTTGGGCCTTTATGTCTTTGAGATCAATTTGTAGTCATTTGGTATCAGCCAATCACATCATGAAAATAATTTTTCTGGAGACAGTGTAGCTCAGTGGAAAAGGCAGGAGTTTTGAAGTTAGGCCATTCTGGGTAGAAAAGGTGGTGCAGGCTGGGGCTGGGTTTGAATCTTTCTGAGTCTCCACTTTCTTGCTTTCAACATGGAGTGGGGTTAGCACAGTGGGATGCGAGGCCAACAGACCTTGGCTCTGTGCTTGCTAGCTCTAGGCCCTGGGCAAGTGCTTTCAGTGGTGTAAATTCTGGTCTACTCATCTATAAAATGGACAGTTTGATGAGCTATTGAGAGGAGGCAATGCTCATGTGTGGAAGGCGTCTGTGCACGGCAGATTCTCGCTGCAAGATTAGTTCCTTTTTATCAGCCCTTTTGAATTTAGGTATGCGATTCTTCCTGAGTCTCAGTTTCTTCATCTGCAAAACAGAGTCAAGTGATCCCCCTCTCTGGATGCTGTGAAGAAAGAGAAATGGGTAGAAGGCCTTGGTGCTGGGAAGAGCACTGTGGCCTTGGCAGACTATGTCATTGACAGGACAGTGACAGAACAGAAAGTGCTTTGGAATCTCAAGGACTGCCAAGAATGCGAGCAAACCTGTTCCTTCCATGGCTGCCCAGGCTCCGACCTTCCTATCCTCTCACACCAACCAGACTCTTTCCCTCCTGCCCTGGGTGCGCCTGACGCTGGGCTTGCCTTCTTCTTGGAAGCCACCCAGTCCTGCCTCCAAGAAGGGGGGAAGGATATCCTCTTGTTCTGGGCAAGCCATTGAGCAACAAAGGGCAGCTCCAGCACTGCCCATAGCTGGGAAGAGAGGAAGGAACCTGCAGCCCCAGCAGGCTTTCCCCAGGAGAGTCCCCACTGTGAATCCAGCCCCACCAGTCTCTTCCCTCTCAGCACATACCAAGCTCAAGGTCAGATCAGGAGAGCAGAGATGCATGGTAACAAGGCTCTGGCCTGGGAGAAGGAAAGCCTATCACAACATTTTCAGCAAGAGACCCACAGCAGGAGAATCTGCCCCACTTGGGGCCAGCCAATGGAGGCAAGAAGTGGGTGTGTGCCCATAGGGACTGAGGGCCACTCTGTGGTGGACCCGCACTGTGTGCCAGGCCTTAGCCAATCTCTTGACGTTATCCTTAGCTTCTGAAACCTTCATATGTCCTGGGACCCTGGGGCATTATTCTCCTATGAAGGAAACTGAGGCCTAGTCCAAGTTGGTGTCTGCTCAGAAAATGAAACCTGCATCTTCTTCATGAGAAAGCCCATGTTCATAGGTTTGCTATGGGATGAAGGATGGAGTTGAAAGTGGACCCAGGACTACCCTTACCTTTAAGGTCAGTGCCTTACTGAATGCAGCCCTGTGACCTTGCCAAGCCATCCACGTACGCCTTCCCTAGACTGACATATTCTGGACTGTCCACATCATCTAGCACATATTGAACATATCTGAAATTACATGTCACCATGTCCCTTCTTCTCCACCTCATCTGAACAGGGTGTTCCAGGCACTGAGTCTAATTCCTCAGTTTATCTGCTCACTCACCAAGCAAATGCCAGCCATGTTATAGGAACTCAAAAGATATTTATGGAATGAATATCCTAATGAGTTCAACCTTTTTGTTTATCAGAGGAAGCATCTGAGTCCTGGCAAAGGAGGGACGGGACTTGCCCAAGATCACTTAGTTCTGTCCCACTGTCACCCAGGGAGTTTTCTCCTCTATTACTCAGTCCTGGCCTGGGCCCAGGGTTTTTGCCCAGAACAAGGGCTGCATTTGAGAACCCACAAGGGAAGTTGAAGACCCTGGCTTGTCCTTTAAGTGCCTCTTCTCTGCAGGATCAGAGACAAGGTCAGAGCCATTCCAAGGAGGAAGGGCAACCAGACCCCCAACATGTTCACCTTAAAAGATAGCTTCGGTTTTCCCTGAGGTTAGAATTTGCTGACCTGGAAAAGAGAGAACAGCACGATAAAGAATTTTTGTTCCACTGTTTTAGTCAGCTTTTTCGCTATCGTGACCAAAAAGACCTGACAAGAATAATTAGAGGAGGAGAAGTTTATTTAGGGGCTCACGATTGCAGAGGTCTCAGTCCATAGGCAGCTGGCTCCCTTCCTCAGGGCTCGAACATAAGGGCGGATGAGTGTGGTGGAGGAAAGTAAGTGGCTCAAGATACCACAATCAGGAAGCAGAGAGAGCTCTGCTCATCAAGGACAAAACATATGCCCTAAACACACCCCCAGGGACCCATGCCCTAAACAGGCCCGCAAGGATCCACCTCCTCCAGCCATACCCTACCAGCCCACAGCTACCACCAAGGCAATTCCTATCAGTGGATTAATTCACTGACTGGGTTAAGGCTCTCCTAACCCAATTATTTCACCTCTACACCTTTTTGCATTGTCTCACATATGAGCTTTTGGGGGACGCCTCACATTCAAACTGTAACACCCGCCTAGAAAAGAGCATAGCACCTTGTAGAGGTGGGGTGGGTATTTCATGGAGTCTTGATGCTTCTCTGATCTAAAATGTAAGGATTGGGAAATAATTCTGAGTCTATAAGGAAACAAAACCCATAGATTCTGCTTTTGTCCACGACCTCACCACTTTACTCTTCCTTCATTAATGTAGTTTTCCAAATCATGAACTTTCATCATTCCGTCTTAATTCATTACAAAGTGTGAGGCATTTCTGTTTTGTTTTTTGGTATTTGATTCTTTTTTTTTTTGGTACCAGATTGAACCCAGGGTTGCATAACCACTGAGCCACATCCCCAGCCCTTTTTTATTTTTCTATTTTGAGATAGGGTCTTGCTAAATTGCTTAGGGCCTAACTAAATTGCTGAGGCTTTGAACTTGCAATCCTCCTGCCTCAACCCTCAAGCTGCTGGGATTACAAGCATACATGTGCCACCCTGCACAGCTGTATTTGACTCTTTACTTAAATGAATTTAGCCTCTGCCTAAGCAAGAGCCCAGTTTGTTTAAGTAGAGCTATTATAATAGCAGTGTTTGCCCACATTCCACCTGACCCTTCCCTTGGGCATATTTTCATCCATTCATTTCTTCTCTTATCTCAGTTTCTGAATCCAAGAGGCAGAAGGCCTTGGGACACAGTGACCTTCAGGCCCTAACATTCTAGAAGTCTGTGATTCAAAGAGACACGCAGCCAAGGAAAACACAGAGACTAGATGGAATCAGTAGAGAGGAAGCTAGTTAAAGGCCACAAATTTATCTACCATATTTCCAAGGCTGAGCAGTGACTTGGAAGGCAAGAGGGGGCATCCATCAGCACTGGTCTGTAAACTAACCTTCAGGGCACCCCCTAGGAGCCTTGAACAGCCCCAAAGCATGAGCTGTGCACACTTTGAAGGACTCTCAGAATCTTCCAGAGTTTCTGGAGGTATTCGGATTACTCATCCAGTCAGCCCTGAGAAATGACTGGGGCAGAAAAGATGAGCCAAACTGGCCTCTTCCTCATCCCCAGGGTAGACCAACTGAAGCAGTCCCTTCCTGGGTATCTACCTGTTCAGCCCACAAGCTCCTTTTCTGACCCAGCCCGGGGTGCTCCTGGGTCACTGTTTGTTCTACACAGCTCAGCCCCTCTTGGTCCAAGTGACTGGGCTAGTGGTGGGCTCCTGAGTCAGAGAGAACCACTCCAGAGACAGTCAGGGCAATCAGATTCCTGAATTCTGGAATGAAGACAGTGATTTGGGTAAGGACATGAGGCTCGCCTGGGAGACCCGCTTGTATCTCTCATCTTAAAGAGAGGAAGGGGGCTGGGGATATAGCTTGTTGGCAAAGTGCTTGCCTCACATGCACAAGTCCCTGGGTTCAATCCCCAGCACCACCAGAGAGAGAGAGAGAGAGAGAGAGAGAGGGAGGAAGGAAATTGCTGTTCCAAGGAAAGCAGTGGGGCAGGTGGGCATTCTCAGGGAGCCATCTTTATTGAGGACTTGACTGTCCCCAGGTGAGGTCCTTGTGTGACTTGCTTGCCCTTGAGATCGGCAACTTGGCCCTAACTCCTTTTACTTAATTACACTTTGTGCTTAAACTAGCTGGAGTGGGCTTCTGTTTCTCGAAAGCAGATCGATAGCTGACACAGTGAAGCCCGTCCTTCAGAGTCTCCCAAATTAGACTTGGCAAGCCAGGGTGACAGTGATGATAGCAATGACATCTCCACACATGTGATTGGTGCTCTAAAATTTAAAAGTCCCCAACACAGGAGTCAACACAGGAGTTAGTCAGCCTGGGGTGACTTGCTCCAGACCTATGCGTCTCCCAAGAGCATCGTGGGAATAGGTCCAGGAAGACCCAGGTCAGCATCACTATTTATCCCATGCCAACTAACTGTGTGACCTCAGGCAAGTTATTTCACCTCTCTGAGCTTTGCTTCCTTAGTTCTTAAGCTAGAAAGCAGGATGGTGTAGACCTAAATCTGACTCTTGGCTCTGCTACCTACTGGCTGATGAGCTAGGGGAATGACGTTACTGCTGAAAGGCTCCGTGTCTTCAACAGTCAAGTGGGACTAATAAAGCTTGTTTTAAGTGGTTGTTGTAAGGCTTGAATGAAGTATGCAAAATGTTTAGCACAATATCTGGCACATAGTAAAAGTGCTCAATGTGTGGTAGCCATAATAATAATTTATAATGTAAAGTACCTAGCATGAAGCTAGACACATAATTACCAATAAAAAATTATGTATTATAAAGTGCACACTGGTCAGTACAGAGGGTTTGACTCGACCTGGCTAGCAGGATCGTTTATAAAACAGCTAAAGAAGTCTTAGTTGAGTGCAAGCTTTAACTAAGTCAAAAGCAAAACCCAGAAAAGCTAACGTGATGTCAGGTCACATTATAAAAATATTGTCTCTAGAAGATGGAAGGTGTCTGTCCTGTCCCTCTCATCCCTGATGAGACAACATCTAGAGGTAAGAAAGGGGTGAGGCCTGGTAAGGGGACATGTAACCCCTCAGCTTTCCAAGGAAAATAAAATTTCTCTCTTGGAAAGTGTGCTTATTTGAAGAAAAAAAATTATATATATATATATATATATATATATATAGAGAGAGAGAGAGAGAGAGAGAGAGAGAGAGAAACTTCTCTTTTCTTCCTTATCAGTAATGCCTTTGTCTTGGAGTAGTTAGACTAAGTTACAGTAATCAAAACAGGATAGTAATGATGTAAAAATAAATAAATATAACAATGGAGCAGATTTGGGAAATACATACATACATGTACAAATGATTTTTCGCAAAGATGCAGGGGCATGCTGGAAAAAAAATGGTGAAAAAGAACAGCAGTTCCTCACCCACGTATGAAAACAAACAACCACAATTCTCAATTTTAAAAAGTTTCATCTAGGGGCTGGAGGTGTAGCTCAGGGGGATAGTGCCTCTGGGTTCAATCCCAGTACCAAAAAATAATAAAAATAAAAATGTCTCCTCTTTGACTCTATTGAAAGAACGACAAGACAATCCTCAGGGTGAAAACATTTGCAGATTGTATCATGGATAAAGGACTTGGGTGCAGAATATACAAAGAACCCTCAAAACTCAATAACTAGAAACCAAATAGCTCAATTTAAAAATGTCAAAATAGTTGAAAAAATATTTCACCAAAGAAGATATGGGGATGGCAGGTAAGCACATGAAAAGGTGCTCTGCTCATTAGCCATTATGTTAGCATAAATTAAAGCCATAACGAGATGGCACTGTCTATTAGAGTGATTAAAGTTAAAAAGACTGACCCTGCCAAGTGGTGGCGAAGACACGGAGAACCTAGAACTCTCGAACGCTGCTGGTGGAGATGTAAAATGGTAGAAACGCCTTGGAGAACAGTTTGGAAGTTTCTTTAAAACATAAACGAATACCTACCATATGACCTGATCATTCCAATCCTAGGAATTTACTCAAGAGAAACAAAACCATATGTCCACACAATGATTTGTATATGAATGTACACAGCAGTCTTATTTGTAAATAACCCAAAGCTGGAAAGACAATTGTCCATCAACAGATGAATGGATAAGCAAATTGTGGAATACCTGTACAATGGACACTATCCAGCAATAACAAAGATTGAAGCCAGGTGTGGTGGTGCGCACCCGTGATCCCAGCAGCTTGGGAGGCTGAGGCAGAAGGATTGCAAATTCAAAGCCAGCCTCAGCAACGTAGTAAGGTCGTAAGCAATTTAGCAAGATCTTGTATTAAAATAAAACAAAGAGCTGTGGATGTGGCTCAGGGGTTAAGCATTGTTGGGTTTAATCCCCAACACCCCCCACCAAAAAAAAAAAAAATGAACTGTTCATAGGTGCAACAAGATCAAGAAGTCTCAATATAATTATGCCAAGTGAAAAAAAGCCAGACACAAAGAGCACGCACTTACAATTCCATTTATATAAAAGTTCCATTTACATGGAAAGATCAGTGGTTGCCAGGAGACAAGGAAAAAAGTCCAGAGGAAAGGATTACAGTCCTCTGGAGGAGACTTGGGGTGTAACAAATGTGTTCAGTATCTTGAGTGTGGCGATGGTTTTACAGGTGTATGCATGTATCAAAACTTAGAAAATTCAATTATTTAAATACAGTTTCTTATATGGGAAATATAACATCTCAATAAAACTGCTTTTTATTTTTATTTTACTGGTACATATTTATGGGGCATAGTGTGATAATTTGATACATGGATAAATGTGTCTAGTTGGCATTTCCATTTCCTTAAACATTGTCTTAAAGTTTTTGATTACTGCATGTACATATTTAAGGGAAACTGTTCTTCCAATACATACAAATGACGGGTGCTGATAAAACCAGGTAACTAATGTTTCCATCTCCTTATCATTACATTGTGTTTTTAACCCCTCATGCTCCTGTCTTCCAGTTATTCCTAAAATGTATAAATATAGTAGGTGTTTGTGAACTATCTAACTGGGTTTTGGTACCCCTTATTTAATATCCCTATGCCCTCTGATCCTTGGCCTTACCTGCCTCGTTATCACTGTTCTACATTTAGATGGACTTTTTTAGCTTCCATAGAGGAAACAGAACATGCAGTACTTTCTTCCTACATCCAACTTATTTCACAGAACACAATGTCATTCATTTTGTTGCAAATGACAGAATCTCATTCTTAAATGGCTGAATAATATTCCATTGGGTATGTATACAGCATTTTTTAATCCATTTCTCTGTTGACAGGCATCTAGGTTGATTCCATATCCTTGTTATTGCAAATAGTGCCACAATACACAAGGCCATCCCTTCGATACACAGGTATCTCTTTGATCTGCTGATTTCCCTTCATATATATATATATATATATATATATATATATATATATCCAGAGTGGGATAGGTGGATATATGGTAGTTCTATTTTTAGTTTTCTTTAGGTTACTCCATACTGTCTCCCATAATGCCTATATTAATTTACATTTAAAAGAAATGCCCAAAGGGGCTGGGGATGAGGCTCAAGTGGTAGCGCGCTCGCCTGGCATGTGTGCGGCCTGGGTTTGAACCTCAGCACCACATACAAACAAAGATGTTGTGTCCGCCGAAAACTAAAAAATAAATATTAAAAAATTCTCTCTCTCTCTCTCTCTCTCTCTCTCTCTCTCTCTCTCTTAAAAAAAGAAAAGAAAAGAAATGCCCAAGGACTTTCCCTAAAATTCTCCTATCTGGGGTTCCACACGCCTTCCTCGTATGCCCACCATGTGGAGCACTTGCATCCGCTGGGTCACAAGGCCCACATGGCCAAGTTGCCTACGCTGCAGCTTACACCAACTGGCATCTTCTCTCTCTTTGAGCTCCACTCCAAGAAGAAGCCTCATGAATAATTTGGTAGATGGTTAGGAATAGCATACCCAAATGTGGAACATAATGTCCCCAAAGTCTACAGGCCCACCAAGTGCCAGGCTTGCTCGGTGATTGGGGGAACACAGAACAGCATCTTTCCTTTCATTTAAGAGGAGTTAACATAACATACCTCAGACCTCTGGACCCCTGAGCATCACTAGTCACCAGGCCCTGAGTTTCTGTGGGGTTGACCTTTTACCTCCAGCAGGAGTGCAACTTAACAAAGACTTCGGGTGTCTGCTACTTTCTGATCATCAGGTCTTTGTCCAATCTGTAGGATGTCATCAATGTAGTAGGAGAGTGTGGTGTCAGAAAGATCAGGCTCTGTCACACTGACTGACAGACCACAGTGGCAGTATGTCTCCAGGGACTAGTGTTAAACTCAGGGTTAAACTACCCACGGGTCTGGATTCTTCCCCTTCCTCCAAGCATATGAACACTAGTAAACTGTCATGGCTCCATCTGGGGACGGCTAGGAAGGAAAAGGAGTCAGTACTTGAGATGTTAAAACAGATGCCTACTCAAAGGGACCTGGCCTCCCCCTCATTCAGGAGCTTTTGAACTGTGATTGATTTAATTCTAGAGCTGGAGTGAAAGTGACTCAGAACCACGTAGACTTTAACAGAATGGGCAGAATCAGCGTGACAGCCTTCATTCCTATAGCATGAGCCAATCTGAGCCCCTGATGTCCCCAAGTTCATCCAAGCCTCAGACAAGTCATCCTACAGAGGAAGAAATGGAATCAACTGGCGCAGACCTGCACGCAATGGACCAGAGCAGAAGGAGCTCATAGTTCAGGCTCAGTCAGGAGGGTGCTGGCGGGCTGCTGGGATGTAGAGTTTGGGTCATGGGTGGGACCCGGGCACTAAGTCCATCATGCTTCACGAAGTCCAGGGACACTCAACAAACAATGCCCACAGTTTCCTGATGGCGAAGTGGGGCCCCAAGGGGACAAGAGGCATGTCCCCAACAGCCCCAAGCTAGAGAAGATGGGAGGGGTTGGCTGGAGGACAGTCCAATGAGAAGAGAGAGAAGAGCAAGGTGAGGGGTGGAGGAAGGCTGGGGGTGGGGGGATAGGGAGGCTCAGTGTCAAGTTTTGAGCCTCCTTATCAGCCCTGATTAGGAGGCCGCCAGGCTCCATCCCGTCCAGTCTGGGCAAGGGAAGAGGAGGCTACTTCCCTGAGCCTTGGCCTGTTCTGAGCACTTCGGGGACATTGTTCCAAATCCATCCTGAGAGGAGCAGCAATTGCTCCCCCATTTTATAGAAAGAAACTTGAGTCTCAAAGAAAGGAAGAGACCCGCCCAGGTCCTACAGCTGGGAAAGTCTGGTTCCCTAAAGTCCTGAGCCCTTTTGGCTGCTCCCTGGTTCCCCACTCCCAACCCACACCTCCCAGAATCTGGATGGGGGTCCAGGTTTCACAGTTCAGAGTCCGCAGTTCAGAGGGTGGGCTGTCGCTGGAACAGTGCTCAGGCTGGGCACCATCAGAAACCTTGCTGGCGAAGCCCGGGTGCATTGGAGGAAGTTCCCCTCAAAAGACATCCCTTATCCTAGAGTTACCCACTAATTGGGTGCCTGAAAGCTCCTGCAACAGGAGCCTGGGATCAAAGAGAGAAGGCAGAGGCTGCGGCCTCCAAGGGAGCCTCAGCACTCCTTAGCACACTGCACACGGCGGGAGTTCAGCCTGGACTCACTTCAGCCATGCTCTCCTTGTGGGCGCTGACATTCCCAGAGCTGTCACTAGGCACCAGGCACCCCCCTCAGGCTCTGGGCCTCAGTTCAGGGACTCCTCTGTGATACCGGAAAATTCACAGACCATGATGGAAAACTCCAGAGGCAACTCCAGGCTTCATCTGAGTGAACATCCCTCTCCTTCTCTTCCTAACCTGGCACCTGTCTTTCCCTGGATCCAGGAATTTGGGAGGGGACATCTGAGAGCTCCTGAAGGATGGTGCCATTATAGCCAGGGCAAGACCCATCCTGCACTCTTCCTCTGTAGCCCAGGGTCCTACCCCCCACCCCCCCGCGACCCCTCCCATTCTGGGCACACATACCCTGTGGACCCACGGAGCTGCTTAATGGAAATGCCCCTTTGTTACGTTGGGTACAGACCATTCCCTGACTTATGATGATTTGACTTACCGGTTTTTGAATTTACAATGTCATACCCTGAATTCAGTAGAAACTGTACTTGGACTTCTGAATTTGGATCTTTTCCCTGGTTTGCAATTTGTGAAACGATACTCTCATGATGCTGGGCAGGGGCAGGGAGCTTGGCCCAGTCAGCCACGCAGCCAAGGGGAAAGAAGCACATTCTGTACACCCTCAGACGTCAAGGAACATCTGTATTCAGTAGTACAGAAAAATATTTTTGCATTGCACTGTTATAAAACAAGACAACTGAGAATTCAACTCAGGTTCCTCTACACTCCTGCACCCCTTCCCCAACCCCACCTCCTCTTTGCCATCCATGTGCCCTTCTGTGCCTTGGGGCCCTCCCTCCTTCCAGAAGAAACCACTCTCCTGAATAGTGTGTCCGTCATTCCCTTATTCTTAAAATTATTTTCTTGCTGGCAGTGGCCCATGCCTCTAATCTCAGCCACTGGGGAGGCTGAGGCAGGAGGATCACCAAATTTGAATTCATCATTAGCAATTGTCTCAAAATTGAAAATGAAAATGGGCAGGGATACAGCTCAGTGGTAGAAAGCAACTGAGTTCAATTCCCAGTACTGCAAAAATATATATATATTTTTTTTTCTTATATTTATTTATATCTCTAAAAAAATACTGCTTAGTCTTGCATTTCTGTGAACTGAACACAGGAATTTTGCTGAATGTCTTCTGCTGTGACTTGCTTTATTTGTTCAACATCATGGTCTTGAAAGTCCTGGGTGTCAGTTGCCGTAGCCACTTGTTTTCACTGTTATGTAATATTCCACTCTGGAGTACCCCACAAGATTTTGCACATTCTGCTACTGATTGATATTTGTGATGTTCCAGTTTGGAGCTATCACTGTTACCGCTGTGGACCTGTGAGGAGTCCTTGCTTCCTCAGTGTTGAAGAATAACACCAGAGAAGCACGCCGAGGCAAGGTCAGAGTGGAAAATTAGAAGTTTATTAAAGAACAGCAGAAAAGACTTCTCCTGGAGGAAGAAGGGGTCCCAAGAGATGGAATCTGTGGAAGCATGGTTGTCTCCCATTTTTATAGTTCTTTCAGTGATGGAATGTAGGTGGGAAGGCCCGAGGGGTGGGACACAGTTGGGCCAAAGAAGTGGGCAGGAAGGACTTCTGAGTCAGCATCTTCAAGTTTGCTGGGGGCTGTTCATTAACACTTCTTTGGGATGGGCTTTGGGCCTAGGGCTTTTCCCGGACTTTATTAACATTCCAAGAGGTGTTCAACTTTTCCCGGAATTCATTCTCAACATGGCCTCCATTTTAGATCTTAGTCGATATTAGACCTGATTTACCTAACTACACTGACTGCCTAACTTTAAATCTGGCTTCATCACAGTGTTGCTATGAACATTTCTGTGCATCCTTCCCAGTGAAAGGGGTTTCTCTAAAGTATTAAATTGCAAAGTGAATGACTGAAATATAAGGCAGGTGCTCTTTAGTTTTACAAATAATGCCAAACTCTTTTCTAGAGTGGTTACATTAAGCAGACCCTGTCTTTCAGGCTGGTGAAAAATGACAGGTGAGCCATCAGCTCATCATGATCAATAAATAACACCAAGGGAGAGACAGAAAAGGACAACCCAGTTTCAGACACTGGGTAGAGAGAAAATGCCCTGATCTGCTTGCTCCTAGCTGGGACTGGAAATTAGTGAGCAAATAAACACCAGGTTTCTTCACATAACCTATCTCCTTGAATTCTTACCACAAAGCCATAAAACAAATCGACATCTTTAGCCTCACTTTATAGATAAGGAAAACTGAAGTTCAGAGAGGTTAAGAAACCAGCCCAAGGTCACAGTCCATAGAGGCTGGATTCCAACCCACTCTGATTTAAAGGTCAACTAGGCTGTACTCTCCTGCTTCCCATGTGACAAATGGTCACACATTAGAATTATGTTTCCAAACCTTGACAGAAGGTGAAATTTTATAACGTTCAATCTTTTTTAAAAATATTTTTTTAGTCGTTGGCAAATCTTTATTTTATTTATTTATATGCAGTGCTGAGAATCGAACCCAGGGCCTCACACAAGCCAGGCAAGCACTCTACCACTGAGCCACAACCCCAGCCCCTATAATGTTCACTCTTAACTTCCCAAGAGTTACTATTCTTATGAAAACCTTCTTTTGATGTATTGTTAGCATCTACAGAGCCACTTAAATAAGTACTCCCTCTTGTCCTCCTGAAAGCTGGCTCCAAGCCCCAGTCCCTTGGGTTTGCCCCAACACAAAGCAGGGCCATGTTCCAAAATTGCCTCTTGACCTTGGGGCTGTGAGTTCCAAGCCAGCAATGCCTATGTCAGTGCGCGGTGTGTACCAGTAAGGGAATGAAGGAAGAAGAGAGTGTTAAAAAAACAAAACCAAAAACCTGATAACAATAAATACCATGCTCTTAAACCTCTCAGTCTTAGGAGATGGATGGTATTTGCATCTTCCATTTGCATTGGAAGAGACTGAGGTTCAGAGAGGCTGTCTCCTGCCGAAGGTGGCATAATGAGGAAATGACTCCACAGCCTGGATTCTTATCCACCTTGCAACTGTGGGGCCACATCCACAGGCCCTAATGGGAGCAGAGAGATTCCGCAATGAAGTTTAGGCAAAAAAAAAAAAAAAAATCTGAATTATGCCATACCAGGTCCACCTGGGCTCTTTGGGATGAAATGTTCAATCTCATTTCTCATTCCATTCTGTTCTCTTGCTGGGGTGCAATCTGAAGTAGGTATAGTTGGGGGCTTCATAGTCTCATAGCCAAGGAGAGGGTCTCTGGTCCTAGTGTTTCCCAAGCCTTGTCTCCTCTCTCGGTGTCTGCCGTCTGCAGCTGTGGCTGATGCACACAGCACAACTGGCCTCTGCTGCCTTCCGACCTAGCCCCTGGCCACAGCCTCCACACCTTCTATATTGCCCGAATACCCACAGTCTTCCTACTGTACTCATGGACGCCCTCCAAAACTCTCCCCTCTCTGTCCCTCAAGGCTGGGCTCTGCAAAGCTGGCCCAGGAGACTAAACTTTGCCTATACTGGGGCTACTTGAGTGTGGTCAGCATCACCTGGGAACTCATGAGAAACACAGATTCTTTCTCACCCCCAGAGCCACGGAATCAAAAACCCTAGTGGGGAGCCCAGTCTCGAATCCTTGTGGGAACCAGCCCTCCAGGGGATTCTGATGCACATTCACGTCTGAGACTGGCTGCTCTGCCTCTTGCCACCCCTCCCCCAGGGCTCATGGCAAAAAAGCCCTTGCTCCCACCTGGTCAGAGTCCCCGTGTTGACACGTTAAAAAAAAAAAAAAATGGGCAAGGGAGGTTCAGAAAACCCAAGCATGTATGTATCTTATTTAAAATTCTGGATTCTAACACCATTGTGTCTGATCTACTTGTTCAAAATTCTCCTTTAGAGCTGAAGCTGAGGAGGGCTGGTGGTCTGCTCCTGAATCTGCCTCCCCAAGAAGCAACGGATGCTGAGCCTCAGGC
>NW_026000082.1:23690987-23694432 GCF_001458135.2 Marmota marmota marmota
GTAGCTGGAAATTAAATATTCATGGAACAAATTTTCCAAAATCTTTTTTTCACTATATAACAGTGTGTTTTCACTTCTCATCTCACCCCAGCTCATTTGACTTTCATGTCGCCCCTGCTGAGAGGTCCCTGCATCAAGGTCACCGCTGGATGCAGTGGTCAGTCTTGGACTCTGGGCCAAGTCATCCTAGCTTAGCACAGTCCTAATGTGCGTTCTTGGGCACATTTGCTTAACTTCTTCCTCTGTAAAACGAGGATTTAGTATAGAACACTCAAAAGAATTTAGGGAGCACTTACAATATCCTAGGCACTGGGGATGTGGCTGAGAAGCAAAGAAAGACACATCCCATCCTCTCCTGTGCTTGAAGGAAGAGAAGGGAGAGCAAAAAGACAAAAAAATGAAATTAAAATATAATATAAGCCAGGTGCAGTGGTGCACACCTATAATCCCAGTGGCTCAGGAGGATGAAGCAGGAGGATCTCCAATTCAAAGCCAGCCTCAGAAAAAGAAAGGCGCTAAGCAACTCAGTGACCTGTCTCTAAATAAAATACAAAATAGGGCTGGGGGTGTGGTTCAGTGGTTGAGTGCCCCTGAGTTCAATCCCCAGTACTCTCCCCCAAAATATATATATATAAATCTATAAAATGCTTCAGATGCTATGTGTCATAAACAACAAACAGGAGGGGATGGGGAGTGCCTGGGTAGGGAGGAATGAGGATCTCAGTGATAAGGAAACACTTAAGTAGAAATTTGAAGGAGAAAATTACATGGATATGTGGGGAGATGATATTCCAGGCAGAGGCAACAGCAAATTCAAGAACTCTGAGGCTAATGAATACTTCCAGTGTTGGAGGATTAGCAAAAATTTCATGTGGCCGGAACAGAGTAAGGAAGAGTTCGGGGGGAGAGGAGTTAGATCATGTAAGGATCTATCTGTTATTGCCAGGATTTTGGCTTTAAATTCAGGGAGATGAGGGCAGATTTGAGCAGAGGAGGGAACTGATCTGGTTTTATATTTGAGGGGGCAGAAGTGGGGAGCCCAGTCAGCCACAGCTCAGTAATCCAGACACGAAGCAGCAGAGGTTTGGTGCCACTGCAGATGGCAGGGCTCAAGTTAGAATCTGCAACATCTGCAGGGAGACTGGATGTGGGGATGAGAGAAAAGGTACATGGGTGGAGGACATAGGTGGAGGACAAGGACGGCTTCAAGAGGCTTCAAGAGTTTTAGCCTGAGCAACTGGAAGAAAGAAATTGCCATTGAGATGGGGAAGACGGGGAAGTCTGAGGGCTGCAGAGATGGTTCCTAGACGTGGGGAGGTTAAGACGCTACTGGACATTCAGCAAAAAAGTCAACAGTCCAGTGGGGATATTGGCTGGGAGTGGCAGTCCAGGCTGGAGATGGAAATGTGGGAGACACTAGTGTATAGATGATGTTTCCAAAAGGAGATAGTGAGAGCACCTACTTTGCATGGGTGTGGTGAGAATTAAACAAATTAAAACATTTAAGTATCTAGACAGTGCCTGGCACACACTAGGTATTCTATAGTGGCTAGCTATCATTCATGTCACTCTGTCACTTGTGCGCCCCCATCAGCTTCCCACCATGGCCACCTCCAGGCTGTTCTCCATGCTGCTGGTTGGAGTAATCTCTCTAAAGCACAGATCTGACCATCCCTCCTTGCTCAAACCTGCAATGGCTCCCTATTTCCTACAGGATAAAGTATGCACTTTTGTTCAAAGACACTACCCCCCCAGGCTTTTCCTGATCCCATCACTGCTACCCTCACCAGCCCAAATTTCTGCTACACCCCCCAACTTCCCACAGTATCCTCCAGCAATAATAGAAAACCCTTTGTTCACAGCTTGGTGTCTTTGAACATGTGGCTGCCTCTGCCATGACTTGTCCGGCAGCAAAGCCCGAGTGATTCTCACATCTTCAGTGAAGCCTCCCTCCCAGCCCAGGGGCTGTCCCCCTTCACTGCAGAGCTGCTGCCTGCCCTCCCCGGGGTTTCTGGAGGGGAAAGATTGTGTCCCTTCCACCCCCATTCTTGCAGCACCAAACACTGAGCCTGCCACAAGCAAGGGGTTTAGGGGAGGGTGAATGAACAAGGGACAAGAGCTAGTTCGGTTGCTACAGTTTTTTTATTGTTACCACATTTTAGCACATGGAGACCCAGAGGGGTGAAGGCACTTTCCCAGGTCACTCAGCTGGTAAACACTGCAGCCAGGAGTGGACTCCAGGCTTGTCTGATCAAAGCTCTGGACTCGGATGCTTATGCCCACATGTACATGCGCACACACACACACACACACCCCTAACAATCTCAGGCCACTTGGGAGTAGAGTGGTCCCTTGGTCTTCCAATTGTTCGCTACTTAGGAAAGGATCCAGGTTGAGGGTTAAAAAGTTAAGACTCTAAGGAGGTATTCATTGGTTTATCCAATAATCCATCCCCTCACATCTCTCATTCATTTACTCCTTCACTCTCTCATTTGTTCACTCACTCATTCACAATCAATTAATTGTTCCTACTTCCAATTTCTACTCCCAAACTCCAGCCCTACCCTCTAAGGGCTCAGAACCTGAAGAGAGCCTGGCCCAGGGACAGGGTAGCACAGGGTGGGAGAGGGCCTTGAAAAGGGAGAGGGGTTCACCAGGTGACCCTAGGAAAAGGATATTCCAGCCTGAGTCTGCAGCATGTGCTGCAGAAACTTGAAACAGCTGGTGAAAAGGAGGTTACCAGGGGAGGAGGGGTCAGCGGGGGGTGAAGTTTGGATAGTGCGCAGGGACCAAGGTCAAGATTAATTTGGGGGTTAAGTATGGACCAGGGTAAGATCTGGGTTGGGTTTAGGCTTAGAGATTAGAATTTCAAATCGGATTATTTATTTTTAACCTGCCTTTTCTGAGAAGGATTTTATGTGGCCTGTATCAGTGGTAAATTCCTGGGTTTACGATTAGGTCTGCCAAGAATCTAAGGATCAGAGAAGGGCTTCAGAGTGCTGGGATTCAAGGTGCAGTGAATCGAACTCCTCCAATGGGCTGGGCGCGTGGTCTTGGTTTTCTTCCTGAGGCACAGATGTATTGATTGTCTGAGCAGGTGACTTAACCCTCTGGACTTCCTCATGCCCACCTGTTAAATTGCTGCCAGATTGGGTTGCTAGTCCGGGTTCTGAGCGCCTTCTCTGGGTCAGGCACCACCGGGGACAGTACAGATTCTTCTTGAATACGCCAAGGTCCAGCAAGAGCGAACAGCCTAATCCACCACCTTGGTGCTCCACCAAGGCACCTCTCCCTTCCTTCATTTCCCCACAAAGCCTACTTCAGAAGCCCCCCCTAGGCTGGGGCCGCCCAGGTGTGCTGACTCACCTGTCTAGAGGAGCTGGCTGCGCCGCGGGCTCGGCCCGGAGCCTGGCCACCCCCTGCTCCTTCCCTCCCGGGCCAGCGC
>NW_026000082.1:23694651-23781338 GCF_001458135.2 Marmota marmota marmota
TGGGCGATAAGCCCGCCCCGCCGCTTGCTCGGGCGGCTAATTACTGGGCGGCGCTGGGCGCTCGAGGACCCTTTCATCTGCCATCCCCAAGCGCCCCGCGCCCATTAACTCCGCAGTCCCCACACCTGGGTGGGGAGCAGCAGCGGCCCGCAGCCCCAATTGCCAGGGGAAGCCGAGTGGCCAAGCAGGAGAGGAGGTTCCCACGCGCCTGGGGTGCAGAGCCCAGAGATTGGGGCGCGCTGCCCTCCAGATGCTCTCCCGCATCCGCTCTGCTCCTCATCCGTGCCTTCCTGTTCTCCCATACCCGCTGGCTCACTCGCTCGCTCGTTCATTCATTGAACATTTTCTTTTTTGTCAATGGAAATAATAATAACACGAGCCTCACAAGATCTAAGGGTATCGGCGGGCCAGGGAAGGAAAGGGATGGCTCATTTAGTGAGTGCCGGGTCTGTGCGGGACCTCTCCAGCCGCACACGGGCTCACTTCTCACCACAAACCCTGAATGCCCTTGAACCCTGTTGTGCAGAAGTGGAGGCTGATTCGCTCAGAAGTGATGAGATTTACAAAGTCACAATGATGGAAGTGTCTGACTTCAGTCCTCTAAAGCAGCTCTCGCCACTCCACCACGCAACACGGAGTGTGCAATCAATACCTCTGACATCAAATAAAAGTAACAATAGAGCCCAGCACGGTAACCTACGTCTGTAATGCCAGCTACACTAGGGGCTAAGGATAACAAGTTTGAGGCCAGCCTGGGCAACTTAGCAAGACTCCAAACTTAAAAAATAAATAAATAAAAAATAAAAAGGGCTGGGGGATGTAGCTCAGTGGCAGAGCACTTGCCTAGGTTGGTGAGCTCCCACGTTCAATCCCCAGTACAAAAAAAAAAAAAAAGACAATGGCTCGTAGTATTTCAGCTACACCAGGCACTATGCTAGGTGCTGTCGGAGAATTGTCTCATTTAATCCTTACAACAACCTGAGAAGCTGGCATTCTGATAGTATTCCCATTTTTACAGATGAGGAAACTGAAGCAGAGAGACTAAGTCGCTTGCTCAAAGCTACTCAACTGGAAGTGGCTGGCGTGAGGTTTGAATCCACCAAGCAGGACAGGGTTCCTGAGGCTCTACACTGGAGTAGGATCCAGGAGCATGTCTTTCTTTTCCCCCTCAGTTTCCCTTCCAGCCTCAAACTTAGGATAAAGACCTGCTGAGTGACTCCTCTTGACTCAGTGACTTCTTGCCACAGTGACCAGCTCAAAATACTCAAGAAAGACTTTCTAGGCAATTTGGTGCTGAGGAAAGACAGGAGACAGAGAACATCCAGCATGTGTCAACTCTTTGGGCCTCAGTTCTTCATCTGTAAAATGGGTGTATCACTTCTGAGTGAACTTGTGTCTCCGTCTGCCTCCCTCACAGCAGCAGTAGCATTGACACTCTCTAGTTGTCACTTTTGCATTCATTCACTTAGACCATTTCTTGAGTGTCAACTATGCACTCAGTGACAGACCATCAGGTTTGTCTAGGACAGAGGGGTTCCAGGATGCAGAACTTTAGTGTGAAAGCTGAGACAGTCCTGAGCAAATCGGGACAGCTGGCCACCCTGCCTGTGCAGGATGCTGGGGATTTGAGCTGCATCAGAGCCTGGCCTGGTCACTCTGGGAGCTGGAAAGGCTCCTGCCCACAGGAGGGGATGCTCCTTGCCAACTGCTGGCACTGGAACAGGACAGGGGGTGGTACCTTGGCGATGCACTGCGTTCAGCCTTTTCCCAGTCCCCTGGGAAAAATGTGCTGAAGCAATCCTACCCCTTGCCTGGCCAGGAAAACCAAGGCTGAAGGACCGGTGGTAGCTTTCTCACAGCAGCTGCCATGAGTCCGTGCCCAGGGCAGGGTGGTCAAGCCCACCTCTAGCCACCCACTGCGGTGTGACCTTTAGCAAGCCACCTTACTCCTTGGAGCTGCCTCCCATCTTTACCTGGGGGTGGGGAGGTAGGTGACTGGGTGAGCTCCAAGCCCCATGGGGCAGTGGCTTTATGCTTCAGGAGGCCTTTCCAGGAACACCTGGTAAAAGCAGGGGTGCCTGCCAAGAACTTGGTCACTACTGGTTTCTTGGCAGTAGCCAGATGAGGACATGCCAGGAGGCACCTAGAAAGGTCAGCCTTTGAAATCAGACAAAACGAGCTTTAACCCCAGAAGGTCATGGAAGCCCTCCAAGCCTCAGTTTTCTCATCAGGAGACTGGGGGCAATACCACTTACCTCCCACCACTGAGATTCCAAAGATAAGAGACAAGCCAGGTGCTCAGAACATACCTACCCTTTGACCTACCCCTGCTCTCTGTGCCCCTGTTGACCTGGCCACAGTGAATGTCCCCTTCATCTGCTGTCCTCATTCTCCTTTATTCATCAAACAGACCTGCACTGGACACACACCAGGTGCAGGTTTTCTTAGAAACTCAGGTGAGGCAGACAAAAATGTGTGTGTGTGTGTGTGTGTGTGTTTGGGGGTGTACTGGGGATTGAGCCCAGGGGTGCTTTACCACTGAGCATAGAATTAGGCCTTCCCTCTCCTTTTCTCCTCCTCCAGTCCTTTTTTATTTTGGGACAGGGTTTCACTAAGATGCTGAGGTTGGCCTCAAATTTGTGATCCTCCTGCCTCTGTTATGCTCGAATTCGGGACCCCCAAAAGACCACCAGAGACCAAGATCGATGTAAACAGCAAAGAGGTGTTTATTGCGAGCTAGCTCGGTCCTCCGCGCACACACAGCAACTGGTGACGCTGAGAGGCCCCGAGCCCAGGGTTTGCAGCAGTTTTATATATTCTTTGGAGAAGGCAGGGACCCCCACATACATCATAGCATCTCTTAGCAAATCATCACACACCACGGGAAAATCAAATAACAACTCTAAAACATGATTAGTACATTCACTGGCGGGAACAAGTTGGGTAGGGGTGATTGGTCAGTGCAAAAGGGGTATTCATTTGAACTGATTGGTTTAAGCCAAGAGGGGTGTTCCTGCTAAACTACATGGTTTCACAACATGTTATCAACCACCATAAACTACTGGGAGGGTCATCTGGCATCCCAGGTATTTCCCTGTCTCATGCTGATTGGTGGCTGCTAGGGAGCTGCTATGGATCCCCACCTAGCCTGAGTCAGGGACACCTGGCTCAGCAGATCTCTCCTGTTATTTGTAGATAAACCACTTAGCAGGGTGGGAATGTGCCTAGGAGTGCAAGGACAAAGGTGATGTCCCTTCCTTGGACAGGCTTTGCTCTGAGGTAGAGGCTGGTTTTTCACCTCAGCCCCCTGAGTTGCTAGGATTACTAGGGGACACCAGCTCACCTGGCAGGCATTTTTAAAATGGAATCTCCTCTCTCTTGTGGGAAGCCCCAGTGACTCCTGGGACTCCAAGGTTTGGGGAGGAGAAAGAGCTGCAGCAGCCATGGGCCCTGGGAAAATAGAAGACACGCTCCCCTCACAAATGCCCCTTTCTTACACTGTCACCTTGGCCTGCACACCCTTGCCCTTCATCCCCTGTCCCTCACCATCACCAAGAGAGGAGAAGCCTACCCAGCTTCCCAGGCAGGGTTCACCGCTCCTTCACCCAGAAGTCTGAGCCCAGCCTGCCTTCCAGGGCCTCTAATTCTTCTCTTTTAAGTCCACGGCAGCCACACCAAGGTCTATCTAGTTCATTGTAGGTGCAGTGACCATGGAAAGAGAGAGAGAGGGCTTGCCTGCTGCTATGTTCAGGTTTTGGGGATCACCCAAAGAATTCCTGCCCAGTCAGTGCCCAGGTTGGGACATTGTCTCCAGAAGGTGACAGAGGAGAGGATGTCTGCTGGAATAGGATCCAGTCTCCCTCCTTCCACCGTCTTCCTGCCTCAGCTCTTGCCCGTTTTATGCTTTGACAGTGGCTGTCAGCAGGCCACCTCCACTGGCCAGAGGATGCTGAGATAGGAGAGTTATCTGAGACGGGGACATGCAGGTGCAGACATCAGCTTTGCTAAGAGCACGGTCTCCTTGAGGAAAGCCTTTTCCTTGTGTGTGAGAGGCTTGCCCAAATGACCTTGAACTTCTTCCAAAGACAATCCTAGGAAGCTGCAACTCTTGATCATCATATCCTTCTTCTTGATCATCATATCCTGCATCCATGGCTAAAGTGGACTCTGAGCAATATGATAGCCACTAGCCATGTGTGGCCATTGAGCATTTGATATGTGAGTAGCCAAAATTGTGGTACAATTAAGCACACATCCAATTTCAAGACTTAGTACAAGAAATTTGAAATATCTCATTAATAATTTTTATATTGCTTACATGTTGCAATGATATTGTTTTGGATGTAATGGGTTAAATTAAATTAGTCATTAAAATTAATTTCACTTTTGCCTTTTAAAATGTGGCTACTAGAACATTTCCAATTTCATATGTGACTCACATTCCATTTCCATTACACAGCACTAATGAAAGAGCCGGGAGTCACCAGCTAAGCCAAGTCCTCTTCCCTGGGCACAGATCACCTGTGGAGAGCTCACTTTCTTCTCAGGTGGGAAGCACAGACCCTGACATCTCATGACAAAGTGCTGCTTCCTTTCCCACAAAGAAAGGCACCAGGATTCTTTTCCCCCTTGGTGCTGGGGACACGAAAGCTGAGACCATCTTCCAGTGCCACCCACTGTCCTTCCACTGAAAGACAGACTGCAGACTTGCCTGGGAATTCCTTCCCAGGCTGGCTTCCAGCAGAGGAAAAGTCATACTGCCCCACCCAGGGGAGACCCCAGGTGGCGGGAGGTGCCTTCCAGCCTGGCACAACCCTGACTCCCTTAGATGTCTAAGGCAAGCTGGAGGCCACTCAAGGAGCCACAGGGAGTCTCCGCCCCAAGTTCAACAGGCCCAGCCAGGGCAGCAGGTGGCTGGACATTCCAGGGAGTACTGGAATGTCTGGACTCTCCCCCCAAGGAATTTACACACCAGTCAATGAAGCAGTCACACCCACAGGATAACTAGGGGTGGTCCCATACAGCTCCCCTCCGCTGGGAAGCAGCCCGTCTTTAGTAGACCTGGGCAGAGAGAAGGGGCCCATTCCTCCCCACACCCCTGCCCCTGCACGAGGATTCCTTTTCACATTAAAAAAAAAAAAAATTAGTTGTAGATGGAAACAATACCTTTACTTTTATTTATTTTTATGTGGTGCTGAGGTCAAACCCACCTAGTGCCTCACACATGCTAGGCAAGCGTTCTACCACTGAGTCACAACCCCAGCCCCTCCTTTCTACATTTTGAGAAGGAAATGAAGGTCTGGCACACTGGTTAACAGCACAGTCCTAGCCCCAGTCAGCCAGCTGCTTGAGTGTGACCTGGAGCACTCACTCCCTCCCTGACTCCGAAGAAATCCCTTCCATTGAATGGAAACCCACATCCTGGCAATGTCTACTCACTGTTCCTAGATCCTAGATTCATTATCAGAGGTCACCCAGGCCCTTCCCCTCTCATTGCCTAGTGACAGACATTTAGAGATCTGAAGGCAGTGTGATCAAGGGCTTCAAGAGGCTTCCTACCTCTGGGTTAACCTTCCAGGTCCCTCAGTGGAGTGCCTCATCCTGATCATCCCTCGGTCCACTGGATACCCCTGAGGAATTCAATATGAGAGAGAGGCGCAGTAATGTGGTCATCAAGAGTGTGGATTCTGATGTCAAACACCCTTGGCTGCACCTCTTTTTAGCTGTGTGATCTTGCACAAGTTGTTTCTGCTCTCTGTGCCTCAGTTTTCAGGTTTCTCTCCTCGAAACAGAGCCAATAACAGCTCTAATAGGACTGTTATGAGAATCTAGTAAGTTAACAGGTTATACCTTATAGCAACGCCTGACACATGGTTGTGCTCTAGTACGTGTTAATCTGCCTTACCCTCCGCGCCCACCCCCGCTGATTGGATCAAGGGGGTGTCTGACCCAAGTTGAGCCAATGAGTCTTTTCCCAGGAATTTTTAAACCTGGAACACAGAGAAAGGAGTCAGTTTTTCTCCATTAGCTAAGTTGCAAGGTATAAAACCCAACCAAGTTTCCTGCAGCATGAAGACAGCATCTATAAAAGAAAGGAAGCTAATGTACAGAAAAAAGCAAAGACAAGACAGAGCAAGATAATCTTGGGTCTGGTTGCTTCTAAAGATCCACTCCATCCCAGCCCTTCCTGTAACTTTGTTGTTTGTATCAGTTAGATTTGCTGGGTAACAACAACCTCAAAACTTTAGGGCTTAAAGCAGAAATCAGCTCATGAATCTGCATGCTGCAGTTTGGCTGGACTCCACAGGGCAATTCTTCTGCTGGTAACCCTGGGCTCATTAATGCAGTTATAGGCAGTTGGGAGCTTAACCAAGGTTGGGTGGTCCAGGACAGCCTGAAGGTGATCTAGCATTGCCTGAATGTCTGTTATATGCCAGGTACAGTAGGAAATGGAGGAAACAAAATTTACTGAGCTCCTACTTTGTGTTAAGCCTGAGATGAAAATTTTAGTTGTATTATCTGATTTAATCCCCCGTCTGGTCAGATAGTTATTATTATCACTCCCATTTTCCAGATGAGGAAATTGAGAGAAAAGGAGAAATAAGCTGCCTAAGGTTTCAAGACTCAGAGGCAGGACTCACCCAGGACTCTTGAATGTCTGCAGAGCCTTCAGTCTTGCATGGCACCATCCTGGCCCTTCCCACATAAAAGAATGAAAGCGTGACTCTACCCTCATACTGTCATGAGGACTGAATAGACACAATGCCCAACAGTGCAAGATTCAATGACATTCATTCGGTAGATGCCCCCATTCCGATTTTGTGCTAGGCATGGAGGTAGGTACTGGGGATATGGAAATGACTCAGGCACAGGATGCAGCAGCTTGGAGGAGGAAATGATTAATCCCACCTGTCTGGGGCTCAGCATGGACACATTGATCAGTCTGATTCTTCAGGGATGGTTGATGCTGGTGAGAAAACGCAGTTCTGGGCAAACTGCCCTTTCCACAGATGGGCAAGGTCTGAGTTCCAGTTATCTAGCCATTAAAGGTCAAGGTCATCATCAGAGGGAGTCAAGGGCTCTTGATCCATCCTTTGGGCCTGATTACAAAGCTGGGCATAGGCATCCACTCACAGGACATCTGTGGATGCCAGGCTAGAAGGAGCAGCTTTCAGATAAAGTAAAGGTGACATATTTGCCATCTTCTGAAGCAACTGGGAAATTCCTTGGCTCCAGGATTTTATGTATTTATTTTGTGGGTGGGGAGTACTAGGGATTGAACCCAGGGATGCTTTATCACTGAGTCACCACACATCACATCCCCAGTCCTATTTATTTATTTATTTATTTTTGAGACAGGGTCTTGCTAAGTTGCTAAGGCTGGTCTTGAACTTACAATCCTTCTGTCTCAGCCTCTCAAATCCTCTCACTGGGATTACAGGTGTGCACCACTGCACCCATCTCCAGGAAGCAATTTAACCCAGACCAGAGCTGGGATGCTCAGAGATACAGCATCCACATGCCCAGAGGCCCATCCCCTGTGGGCCTCATCCCCCATACAATGGTGACAAAACCCTCTGCCTCAGCTGACACTTCCTATACTTCTTGAACTAGATAAAGCATATCAGGACTTGTCAGGAAGAGACAGGGACATCCCAGTCGCCAGGAAATAAAGCCACATAGGGTCTGAACTTCATCTGTAAAACCGTTAGGAATCCAGGCAAGATGCCCTTTCTGTCCCCTCTCTCCTCCCTTTCTCCCCACTGCTACTTCATCTACCTCTGCAGGTGGATTTCTTCCATTTATCTGCTACCTGTGGCAAAAGCTGGCTGCTCTCCACAGCCCCCAGGTTTGTGTGTGACTGTCCCAGCCTCATTCACTCTGGCTGCTGTCTCTCAGTCCTAATTCCAAATTACCAAGAGGAGGAATCTGGCCCAGCTTGGGCCTGGGGTCCACCCTGGTCTGATCAGCTTTGGCACAAGGGGCTATGGCCACAGCTATCATGAGGATTACGTAAGACAATAAGAGGCTGCTCATCCTTGGCCTGCACTAAAGGCAGGCTGAGGTCAAGTTTCCCTGGAAGCAGAGATTTAAAGAGAAGGAAGGAGGAAGAGAAAGGGGGAAAGATTAACAAGGACCTAGCCTGATGTCCCCCCCACCCCAGAGAGCCCTGGAGCACCCACTGCCCCAGAGTCAGCCTTACATTACGGCAAGAGGACTAGTCCTTAATGCCCCTCACCATTCTGTCCCCAGAATTGGCAGGGATTGGAGTAGTGGAGAGGAAGACTTCCATCTGGCCAAGGGTCATTCTGGAGAGAAGGGGAGTTGGCATTACTGGCAGGCAACATCATGGCAGCCGGGAAAGGGATCCAGACAGGACCAGGAGCCCCGGTCACAGGGAGTCTCAGCATACTTGTGAGTTAAATCCACACAGACAGCTCTACAGGTACTACTGACTCATCTCTCTCTCTCTCTCTCTCTCTCTCTCTCTCTCCTGTGTGTTCAAAAGTAATATTAAATTTAGTCGACCCTCTGTATTCACAGGTCGCACACTTGTGAATTCAAAGAACCACAGATCAAAAGTAATTTTTAATTGCATCTGTGCGCAACAGGTACATTTTTTCTTGTGAATATTCCCTAAACAATATAGTTTATAACAATTATTTACATCACATGAGCATTGTATTACGTATTAAAAATAGTCTAGAGATAACTGTGTAAGAAATACTGTGCCATTGTATAGAAGGGACTTAGCTAGACAGGTACAGTTATGTGACACTTGCAATCCCAGCTCTTGAGAGTCGAGAAGCTGAGGCAAGAGGATCTCAAGTTCAAGGACAGTCTAGGTTTCAAACTAAAAAAATAAAAAGGGCTGGTGTTGGGGACACAGCTCAGTGGTAGAGAACTCCTGGGTTCAATCCCCAGTATCCCCCCCAAAAAAGGAGAAAGAGGAGGAGGAGGAGGAGGAGGAGGAGGAGGAGGAGGAGGAGGAGGAGGAGGAGGAGAGATTTGAGCAACAGTGAATTTTGGTATTGCGGGAGGAGGTCCTGGAAACCAATTCTCCATGGATACTGAGGTTTGACTGTCTGATTTGTAATATGCACATGGGGTAATATTTATATAGTGTGTGCATATGTTTTTATAATATTGCATATTATTGTTCAGAGAACATAAAATCATACATATGACTGTAAGAATTGAACAAATAAAAATGTAAATGTAGTAAATTCCAAACAATTCTTAAGCCTCACTTGATTTTTGCCTTATATGTTGATTTCAGAACTTAAAGCCCCTACTCCTATTACATGTGACTTCACTGTAGGTAGATGAGCCCCCTCCTCCCCTTCCCTCCCTAATCTCCCTCTTCCACAGGTCAGAGGATTTGGGTCCTGATGGGGCACCAAGAGGGAACTTCCTGGCTCCACAGCTTCCTACCCATCTTGAAACCCAACGCAACCTCTTGTCTCAGCTTCTTAGCACCAGCATGGCTCAACCAATGCTTGCGTGTCTGAACTGTTGACCCTGAGTTCACCACCCTCCAGCCCCAGGGCCTTTGCTCAACTCTTCAAGCCTGCCATCTTTTCCCTACCTGAGCCTTTGCACACACTGCTTTGTCCAAAGCATCTTTCATCTGTGCTTGGTGGAGCTGATTGCTCCTGTCTATCAGAGTTCAATCTAACATCTCCTGTTGGGCCTTCCAGGACCCCTCTTTATAAAGTAAGATCAAATCACCTTCCCTATTTCCTTCCGAGTCCTTGACAATTTGTAATTGTTCTGTTTGTTTTCTCACTTGATTCTTTCTCTAGTCACTAAATTGTACACTCTATGATGTTACAGAGTGTCTGACACAGAAGCTCAGTAAGTATATTTGAATGAATGAATGAATGAGTCTATTGACATGCCCCAGTGTTCACCTTGAAATCATGCTCTCCCCTCTCCTGGCAAGAGAGAAGTTCCAACAGGAGAAGCATTCCTCTCCTACTCAGAATCCTTCCATGGTCTCTCCCGAGGACATCACTTGCTTAAGCAGGCAAGTGTAGGATATGAAGCTAGAAGACCAGGCTCAAGTCCCATCTTGCCGTTTGCTCATTAGGCAACCTGAGCCAAATTGAGTCACCTCTCTGAACCTCGATTCCTTTCTATAAAATGGGTAAAGCTGCTCAGCCATACCTCCTTCATGGGTTACAGTGAGAAGCCTAAAAAGATCTGCATGGGTGCTTCTCAGCATCACGAGAGGATTTTGCTAGGCCTTCACCCTTCAGGCCTGCCCCTCTCCCCTCCAGACACAAATGCCCATTCTTCTAACCCCCTACCCCAGGGATCTGGCACTTATGAACTTCACCTTGTGCCCTCATGCCCCGTTGCCCTCACTCATAAGCTGTGCTCTTTGTTGAGAAAGCCCATTTTCCAACTTATCATGACCATTTGGGCAGTCTTGCTCTTCACGACACCTTCGCTGCCAATGGGCTCACTCCATCTTTGATGTTTGTTTTATACCAGGGAACATCTCCCTCTGCACTGAGCCTCCCTGGGTCCAAACTTCTTATCCCAACACCACACAGCATGCACCATTTGGTATGGGCCAGACCCCGGGCTGGGAGTGGAACTTCAGAGTGCAGGGAAACCCCTCTCTACCTTCAAAAGGACCACCATCTAGCCAGTCAAAATGGTGCATGCCTGCAATCCCAGCGGCTCTGGAGGCTGAGGCAGGAGGATTTAGAGTTCAAAGCCAGACTCAGCAATAGCGCGAGGTGCTAAGCAATTCAGTGAGACCCTACCTCTAAATAAATACAAAATAGAGCGGGGGACCTGGCTCAGTGGCCAAGTGCCCCTGCCCTGGTACCAAAAAAAAAAGGGGGGGGGGCCACCATCTATGGGATCCAGGAGACCAGGAAGCACTGAACCCATTTGTGATCCAGAAGAACAGAGGGTTTAGAACTCAAGACACACCTGGCTTTGAATCTCAGGATGTGTGGAACAAAACTGAACCACAGAAGCTTAACTAAATAGCGGGTGATTTCTCAAATAGTTTAGAAGGCCAAGGTAGGAATCCTGGGCGCTGCAGTGATTCCATGGTGCATGGAGAGCACAGGCTTCAACTACATTCCACTCTGCCATCCTTAGCATAGGACATATTTTTCTTCTCTGTACCAGTTTTCTCATGGAAAAAAAATGTGAATAACATGGCTGGGGCTGGGGCTCAGTGGTAGAGCACTTGCCAAGCATGTGTACTATACTGGATTCGACCAGTATATTACACATTTATATAAATAAATGAATAAAGTAAAGGTCCATCAATATCTAAAAACATATATTTTTTAATATTTATTTTTTAGTTGTAGTTGGACACAACACCTTTATTTCACTTGTTTTAATTTTTGTACGGGGTGCTGAGAATCGAACCCAGGGTCTCGCATGTGCGAGGCAAGCGCTCTACTGCTGAGCCACAACCCCAGCCCTAAAAATATATTTTTAAAAATGGGAATAACAGTAACTTCTTTAAAGGGCTGCTGCAAATTTAAATGAGATATTTGCAAAGAGCTTAGAAGAGTATCTGGTACATGGTAAGTGCTTTAAAAATATTAGCTATGATGATAATGATGATGATGATAATGATTGTGATGATGATGGTGATGATGATAGTGGTGGTAACGGTGGTGGTGATAATAGTGGTGATGGTGGTGATGTTGTACTCAGGCTGAAAAAATGGCTGATGCTCCTCTAGGTATCACATCTTTATCCCTGGCAAGAATGGAGGAATGGCAAAACAAAAAGTGAGTGTGGGCTGAATCCATCTCTTTATTTTTTTTTCCGTAAAAAATAATTTTTTTTCCCGAAATTTATATAACATTAAAATTAAATGTTTTAAAGTGAGCGATTTGGTGACATTTAATACATACACTGCATTGAACTAACACCAGCTCTGGTTCCAAAAACTTTTTGTCACTCTCAAAAGGAAGCCTGGTCCTTCTAAGCAGTTGTCCCCTGTTTCCCCCTACCCCCAATCTCTCTGTGGTTTTATCTATTCTGAATAATTCCATCTGTTTTTAAAGAGCTTTCCAGGAAGCCCTACCCAGTCTCTTTTGCTCACATCTCATTGTCCAGGAATGTGTCTGATTCTTGGCTGGGCACATTGCTGCCCTAAATAAAATCAACATCTGTCACTCTATATTCTAATACTTAGAGCACCTACAATTATATTTGATTAATTGGAAGACACACAAGTTCTTTTCCACATTTTAACTTTTACAGAATAAGAAACTTCTTAAATTGATAACATCTCATATTTAATGAAATACAGTACTTTCAGGCACTGTTTGGGGTGCCTGATTGAAATGGGCAAAGTTCCCTGCTTTTATGGAGTTGATGCTTTATTGGTGGGAAGACAAGTAATTAAACATAGTAAATAAGCAAATTAATTATTGTGTTAGAAGATCATAAATGCTTAGGGAAAAAAACTTCAAGAAGAGCAAGGTAAGTCTCATTCCAGGGATTGAACAGGAACAGATTACTATGTTAATGTATTCGTTATAGATAACTACTGCTGTGTAACAAGTTACCCCAATACTTCATAGATTAAAACACAAACTCTTATTCCCTTTGATTCTGTGGTTCAGGAATCCAAGGGCAGCTTAGCTAAGTCATTCTGGGATCTCTCATGAGGTTGCAAATAGGAGGTTGGCTGGTACTGTGATCATCTGGAAATGTGATAGGAGCTGGAGGATTCACTTCTAAGATGGCTCACAGATATAGCTGTGGGCAAAAGGCAGTAGTTACTCACCGAATGTTGGCAAGAAGCCTCAATTCCTTGCCATATGGGCCTCTCCATTACTACTTGAGTGTCGTCACAACATGTCAGCTAAAGTCCCCCAGAGATAATTATTCAAGAGAGAGAGAGAGAGAGAGCAAGGAGGAACCCACACTATTTTTTATGAACTAGACTTGTAACTGTCCCCATCACTTCTGCTATTTTCTATTTGTTACAAGTGAGTCATGATATCTACTCCGCATTCAGGGAGAGGGGAATTAATGGAGGAGTATCAAAGAACTTGTGGACATATTTGGAAACCACTGCAATTAAGTAGGGTGACCAGGATAAAAGAAAAGTAATATTTGATGGAAGACTTGAAGGAGATGAGGAAATTGTCCAGGCAGACAAGGGGGAGAAGGGGAAAGCATTCCAAGCAGAGGAAGCAACGAGAGCTGTGGGCCAGGAGCTAACCTGGTATGCTGGTAACAAAGGGAAGGAGAGCTGTCCCTGGGAGGCAACTAGTGGGGCTGCCACACTTCTCTCTTCTGTCACTAGCTAGCTGTGTGACCTTGGGCAGATTACCTCTCATTCTGAGTTCCAGTTGCCTCCTCGTAAAATGGGAGTGATAGTTCAGGTTGAGTAGCCCTTACCCAAAATTCTTAGGACCACAAATTCTCTAGATTCCAGAGGTTTTCAGGTTTGGGAATATTTGTATAGACTTTCTGGTTGAGCATCCCTAATTTGAAAATCTGAAATGCTCTGAAATCCAAAGTTTTTGCATCATACCAAACATGTTTGATGGCTCCTATCTTTAGACACCACATGGCTAAGGCCCCCTTCTCTTTCAATCACTGTTCAGACCTCACAGTCTCTATAAGGCTTACCTTGGTCACCCTATGCAAATCTACAACCTGCTACTGCACTGTACCCCAATCTTCTCCCTACTCAACCCCTCTGCCACATTGCAATATCACTTTCTAACATGTGGATTATTATTTTACTTAGTTTGTTGTTTACTGTACGTCCACAAGCGCTTGACTGGGATTCTTAACCCAGATCCTATAAACTCCTGAGAAGTCTACGGACCATCCTCCACCAGATCAGTTAGCCCACTGGACGCATATACAATAGTTTATCCCCATGATGTCTGAAGCTTTCATTAAATTCTCAAGAGAGTTGCAAGACCCCAAGAGCTTAAAAATCACAAGTGGATCACCACCTGGCATAGAGTAGGTGTTGGATAAATAACTATTGGCCAAATTAATGAACTTAAAAACACTATTCACACACATTTTTTGAAAATCAAAAACTGTCTTGTGGTACAACAACTTCAAAATGCTGGTGTCCTTGAATCAACTGTGTCAGAATAGTAGAATAATTTTTATAAACACAGATTTCTATATTCAAAAATACCCTCAGAGAGTATGAGTTGGGGGTTAGGGTGAGGCCAGATATTCTGTCTTTTTCAAAGCTCTCCCACACATACACTTACATACCTCCAGATGAATCTGGATTTAGGCATTTGTGTGTAGTCTTCCCTTCATTGAAGAGAAAGACTTGGGAATTCAGCATGCAGATTTTACACTTTGTAAAAATGCTGATCACACCTGTGGTCATTTGTGATCTTCCCACAAACTCTCAGGCATGGATCACCATCTCCCTTTCACTGAACTGAAAGCTGAGGCCCTGGGGAATCAAATGATACCCTCCCATCCCCAGACAACAACCAAGGGTCACATGCCTGCAGGTGGCAGGACCATGATTAGAACTTGGCCTTCTGAACTCTCACTCTAGGCTTCTCCACTCTACACCAATTAGATAAACCAAGTTCCAGGAAGTCCCAAGGCAGCGACTGGGGGAGGGGAGTCAGAGGAGGGAGGAAAAGAGTGGCAAACACGTGGGGGTCAAGGTTCAGGGAGGCTGCCTCCTGGACGTGGGAAAGATTCCAGTTGCTCTAAGAGCTCAGAGAACACACAGCATTCACATGCCAATTCGTTGCTTATGCTCACTGGACAGTCATTTTCTCTTTGTGTGCCTCAGTCTCTTCGTCTGCAAAACGGGGTGTTATTATCCAGGGAAGGTGTGAAATCCCCCAGAGGGAAGTCCTTAGGAACTGAGCTAAATCCAGCCTTTCATTCATTGAAGGAACGCTTCTGCATATCTGTGTGCCAGTCACCGTGGTGGGCACTCTACAAGCCTGCACTCATTTAACCCTTGCCATACTGCAGTAGGAGCTGTGCTGCTGTTGTCAGCGTCTTACAGATGAAGAAACTGAAGCTCAGGTGTATGAATTGCAATTCATTCTGTCATTTATTCATTCACTTGACTTTTACCCAAAGCCAGCTCTGGGCTGGGCTCTGGGCCAAGCGCTGAGGATAAGAAGATGAACAAGTCCTTCAGGAGACATGCCCATAAATTACTCTAATAACAACTCAGTACATGCTTCAACAGACAAGGTGCAGTGGGAGCCAGAAAAGACGCAACTGGCTCCCTGAGGTTATGGGGATGGATGGGTGGGAACGCGGGAGACCTTGCACTGTTGAGGTGCCTATGCCCTGTGTAAATGATGCAGTCACCGGCATGGGTTCGAGTCCCTCTCCCTTTGATCTGTATTCCCAGGAAACCTCCTCTTCCTCTGAGCCTTGGTCTCCATCTGGAAAATTAAAGAGGTTGGTGGGACTGAGATTCTGCAGCTCTAGAGCACCTAAACCTCTGACCTTTCCACCTCACCGTCTGCTAAATTCAAGCTCGGCTCCAACCTAGTCTGGAGTGAGCCCCCAAAAGCCAGATCAAGCCCCTCTGGAAAGTGCCGAACACCTCTCCCGCCCTCAGCAGTCACAGCCTGGGGTGGGGCCTGGGACTCAAAGGACAGAGCTCCATCAGGGGGTGGGGCTGAGTCCTAGATCTAGGAGCGCGTGGCACGCCCAGAAGCGTTTCATCCAGCCAATGATAGCGCTGGGGCGGGGAATCCCCGCCTCTGGGTATAAGTGGTCGCGGGCCCCCTGGATCCACGAGCAGGTCTTGGAGCGGGACCGGGTGGGTGTTTGTTTCTGTTGCTGCCCAGAGCCTGGGCCGTGGGGTGCGCAGGAGCGTGGAACTCCGTGCGCTCTGGGCTAGGCAGGAGAACCGGTCGGATTCAGTTTTCCTTTACTTGACTGAGCTGCAGGTACGGCACGGTGCCTGGGTCTCCTGCCTCGGAGGAGCAACTGGCCGGGTCCTGGGGGGGCGCCCGCGCTGATCATCCGCCCGCTGCCCCCACAGGCAGCCAGACTCTGCCATGGCTGACCACCTGATGCTCGCTGAGGGCTACCGCCTAGTGCAGAGGCCGCCGCCGGCCGCTACCAACCACGGCCCTCACGGGATTCGGACTCTGCAACCGTACGCGGGCCCGGGTATGGACAGCGGGCTGCGGCCGCGGGGAGCTCTGTTGGGACCGCCCCCGGCCCCCAACCCGGGGCCGTGTCGTACNTCGGTGAGCTGCTGAGCGCGCCGCGGAGGAGAAGCGGGCCTGACCTGCGGCGGAACTCCACACCCTGCGACCCGGCCCCGGACACACCCTCTGTGAGGGTGGAGGCGGCGGGTTTGTGCGCCGAGCGCCGCAAGGGGCTGGGACTCCTGGCCTGCCTTCATCGGGGTGACAGTTGGCTTCACTTCTCTGACCTGAACCCCAAAGTGAAGGAGACTGGACCAGCTTTTGGACTCCACGTTCTTGGATTTTGTGTCCTCTTTTCTCGGCCCCTCCTCCCCAATCTGAGCCATGGCAGGCCTCTGCCTGATTTCCCTTCTTCTTGTGCAGCCCACTACCGGAACTGGGTCCCGGGGCCACCATTCGTTGAGCCCTTGAGCCGCACCCCCGCCGCCTGAGCCCCCACCCTCGCAGGGCCTCTGGCCTGCGGGAGGGGAAGATTGTACAGCTCTATACCCTGCAGAGTGGAGCAATGCCCCATCTGGCCTCCAAAACCAAAATAAAATTGGGTCACTTTAATAGTCTTTGAGTTTTCATTTCCTTATCACTCCAACTCCCAGCTATATTTAGCTTCCAGAGTCCTGAGGCTGTTGAAGACTCTGGGTGGGAGGGGAGCCACATCGCCCAGAAGTGCCCAGGACAGGAAACCGACAGTTTCTTTCCAAAATATCTTGTAAGTTGTGCAATTGTGATGTTATAACCTGGAAGGCAGAGACTGCCACAGGGTGGCAAAATAACCCACTGGCCTTCCCAGCTCCTAGGGTGGGGGGAGCTTGGTGGAGTTGTGGAGGAGCTGGCTGTACCTGAGGAGTCAGATAGCCCTGGCTTTGGATCATGACTCTCCAGTGTCCAAGACATCATCCTTTCAGACTTCCCAGGCTATTTCCTCAGAGGGAGATGCTCCTTTCTCCTCAGGTGTTTGTGAGGCCTTTAGCAGAGTGCCAGGCTCCTAGACAGCCCTCAGTAAATGATGGTGAGGATCATTCTATGAATTGGCACCAGCTTTATTCCTGGCTGTATGCCCTCATGGAATCACAGTCCAGGTGGGAGGAGACAACAGACCTGGGAATAACTAATCTTGGTATAACATGATGAGGTCCAGAATGCAGGTGGAACTGCCAAATGGGCAAACCCAGAGGAGGGAGCAGTTTCAGCTGGTTGAGGTGTGACATTTGATGTGATAAGAGCCTGGACTGTTGAATATGTTTTTAGGAAAACAACCTGTTTAAAGGCAGGGAAACATACCAGTCCAAGGAATCTATGGGGAGGGAAGGTTCAGAGTGTCTAAAAGGGACAAGAAAAGTCTAGCAACTTTATGACAACTTTGTGAGGTCAGCACAGTTCTCCTTCCATCGTCTGGAGCTTGCCCAGGCCTAGCAGGATTTAGCCTCAGAGTCCTGATAACCAATATGAGTTCCTGGCTGCCCTCTGCTGTTGATTGTCTCTAAAAAGATCCTTGAGGGTGTGGGAGAAAGACTGGAAGAGACCAAAGGTGGGGAGGAAGCTGGGTCAGAGACACTGCAGACAGAGCTAGGATCAGGCAGGGGGGCATTCTCTGGAGAAGAAACACAGGGTTAAGACCTTCTGTCCCCAGTGGTTGGGCTTTGCTGTAAGGCCAAATTTGTCAATGTGACTCTCCTGCAGCCAAAGTTTCCCCTGTGTTAGTACCAACCTAAACTGTCAGGACAGGCATGGAATGAATGACAAGAGGTGTTTGATAAATGAATAAAGGCATCTCTGATGTGACAAGATCTTATGGGATAGGATGGAGAAAAAGAAGAGAGGCTTCTAGGGAAGAATGGCCTGAGCTCTGGGCTGAAAGGCCAGCGTTTGCTCCAGCTTTGCCCAGAAACCCAGCGGCTGCAATGGGACAGGAAGGTTAGACCCCGGTTTGAACACTGCCTTGATTCCCTTCTCCCTGAGTCTCAGTTTTCCCACCAATAAAATGAGGCTAATATGTCCTGGCCCTGCTACTTTACAAGACCTAAGCCTCACCATTAGTGAGGAGGAACTAATGCAGGGATGGGTTGATATCTGTTGACAAATCCTTAAGCACTCTCCAAGTGGAAAGGATTCAACAGAAGCCCAACACCTGCCATGTTCCAAGTTAAAGTACAAGTGGAGGAGGGAGTCCCCTGCAGAGCTACCACCCCTCAGACTCCCCCAACCCCTCAGACTCACCAGCTTCCAGAGTTCCAAGGGGTCTCTCGCCTAAAGCAACCTGATGCCCCTCTGCCCTGTAGATTCTACTCTCATACCTGGGTTGGGTCTTTGGAGTCAGGAGTTAGACTCCCTAAAAGCTAGGACCTGAGTTGTGACTCAGGCAGGACCTGTTCTTATCTTTTTTTTTTTTTTTAATTCCTATTCATATGAAAGTTTCCCTAGATTGTTTGGTTTGGCTTGGTTTGGTGCTGGGGGCTGAACCCAGGGGCACTTTACCACTGAGCCACATCCCCAATCCTTTTTATTCCTAATTTTGAAGCAGGGTCTTGCTAAATTGCTTAGGGCCTTGCTAAGTTGCTGAGACTGACCTTGAACTTGCAATTCTCTTGCCTCAGCTTTCAGAATTGCTGAAATTACAGGTGTGTGCCACTGCACCTGGCTTTGTTTTTGTCTTTGAGAGTATCTTTGTGTTACCCAGTCTGTCCTCGAACTTGAGATCCTCCTGCTTCAGCTTCCCAGGTAGCTGGGGTTACAGGTTTTTACCACCATACCTGACCCCAGACTGATATTCTTAATTTTGAATTATCTTTTAGTAGATTAGATCTTATCACCAATCCTTTGGTTTTTTTTTTTTTTCCTTCAAGAAAAGTAGAACTTCTCTCAAACTCATCTGTAAAATGGGTACTAAGCTACTGTTCAGAATTTATCTCAGGGCTGGGGATGTGGCTCAGGCGGTAGCGCGCTCGCCTGGCATGAGTGCGGCCCGGGTTCGATCCTCAGCACCACATACCAACAAAGATGTTGTGTCTGCCGAGAACTAAAAAATAAATATTAAAAAAATTCTCTAAAAAAAAGAGAATTTATCTCAATTGATCTAGAATTTCCATCACCATCTGATCCCAAAGACCTCTTCTAAGACCCACCTTGCTCTTAACAGTCCCTATGGTCCTTTGCCCAGGATCTTTAGCATTTGAATTAGTTCTTATCTCAGTTTCACCAAGTGTAACATGTGCACAATAAACCATCTCCTCTGCTATTTTAGCTGAAAAAAAAATGGGCATGCCAATAGTACCACCCCTGCAGAGGTGCTAAGGAGATTAAATAAGTGAATGCAAGTGAAGTGTGTAGAACAGTAGGGTTTGTAGTTAGTACTATTACCCCTGAGCCTGGCTTTTGGGGACATCCTTGTCTTAGAGTCTTTACGAATGCTGTGCTTTAACCAACTATAAAGAGGTTACCCCAACAGTGACACTACTGCAAGTTGAATTCCCCAGGACGCAGATTCTGCAATGGGGCTCAGCTTGCAAGAGATTTATTAGGGAGTGCCATCAGGCTCCACACTGCAGGAGGGAGGGAGGGAGGAAGCAGAAGCTACAAAGCAGGCCCAGCAAGAGCCCTGGCCAACCCCATGGGGAACTCCGGAGTTAGAAGGGCCCTTCAGAGTCATCCTGAGCTAGGCCATTATACTCTGCCCCCATCAGTCATCAGATGCAGCTGCCGAGGGAAAGGCCTGGCCGTAGGAGGAACAGCTCTGCCCAGCTGAGCCCATCCCAAGGAGCTCCCACGGGAAGGTGGTCTGCGGACAGCACTCCCAGCAGCTTGGGCAACTATTTCATGGAAGGGGCTCTGGGCAGCCCACCACAGTGTTCCCCACAAGCACTGTGGTGGGAAGGAGGGTGAGGCAGTGTTGTCCAAGTGGGAACAAATGCCTCCTCAAACTTATGCTCCACCTGTCATTTGCCTCACCTGAGTCCCAAACTAGTTCCTTCCCTATTACAAACAATAAAATATCTTTTACAAGGTTCTTCAACCTCACGGAGTTAATGGGCACAGAGTAGATTCTTAGTAACTGAGCAATGTCATTGTTGTCACCCTCCTTCCAGCTCAGCTAAATGCTCAACAATCATTTGTTAAATAAATTAATGAACAGTGTGATTGTCGTCTTTTCCCAGGAAGCTTAAGTGGGTTAGCCGATTACTGAGTAATCCTTTTGAGTTCCTTAATCCACCCTTGCCTCACTCACTTTGCTGTTAGAAGTGCTGGGTCAGGATTAGTGCCCACCGGAAGACCAAGTTGGTACTTGTTGAGTGCCTACTGTGTGCAGGCACAATGGGAACAGGGAGGGCCCTGGTAGGTGCTCTTTTCTTCTCTGGCCTCTCTCTTGGTCTCCACCCACCCTGTAAATAGCGTTACTAGGTGCTGATCCCTATCCAAAGGTCAGAAAACTAGGGCAGAGTCACACCTTATCTATCCAGTTTCTTTCTCTCTACAATAGGGAGGAGAAGAACCCTAACATCAAAAATATATGTGCAAGGCTTCAAATGAGACTAGATTTCTGAGAACACATCGCAAATGGTTCTGTGCTGCTTGGTCAGATGGGTCTGGGGATGGACAGCGATGGCCTCTGCTCTCTAGCTAGTCTGGGTAGAAGAGGCCTGCACATGCTGTGGGACTTGAGATCTGGACAGCCTGGAGCATGTGACAGAGAGTCATGTTGAGGGTTCCAGGCAGGCATGGTTGAGCAGCTCAGGAGCTGAAAGGCTGAGAGCTTATGGTGACAAAAGGGTGAGATGGGGTCAGTTTAGGGAGGACATGAAAGTGGAAGGACTGGACATACATACAGGGCAAGACCCAGAGGGTGCTCCGACAGATGGAAGATATAAGGGTGCTACTCTGGGCTCGGTCTCCTCATCTGTCAAATGGAGACACCACAGGCTTCTTGTGAGGATGAACTAAGGGGATGTTGAGTGCCTGCCTGATGGGCAAATCAAATGAGAGCTGCTGCTGGGAAACGTGACCACAGGAAGAGAAGGAGCCCCAGGTACGCTCCCACCCAGGCTCCTGACACACATGCCCCTTGACCTCCTGGCCTCTGTGACTTTGCTGTACTATGGCCATCACCCGAACTGCGCCCCTTGGGGTCTTTTCCACCTATGAAGGGCAATTTTATCACCATCAGAGCTGGTGAGGGGTCTTTCCCCACCAAACTGTAAGGTTCTGGGGACAGAACTTGACACATGATCATCCCCACCTCCTCCCGTGTGTGATTCAGAGTCTGTGTTAGGATGTGCTTTAGGATGTGCTGGAGTGAGTGTGGCTACCCTGGCCCCAACCTGGAGCTGAGGCTGAAAGAGAGCCTGGAGCTGGATTCCAAGTTGGAGCCAGGAGCTCTGAATTCTAGTCAAGCTCAATCATGAACTTGTAACCTTTGGGTATGATATTTTACTCTCCAAGCTCTGTAGGATGGAGACCACATTCTCCGTACCCATTGCCTCCCAGGCGCTGGGAGGTAGAGATGGGCCAGGGTTGTGGGGGACAGAAGCCTTGGTGTGCATTTTCTCCTTCGGTTCTCACAACAACTCCAGGAGGTGGGTATAGTTATTGTCCTTATTTTAGGCAGCCACAGGGCTCAGAGAAGTTAAGCAACCTAATCAACAACACCCAGCCAGCCGAAGCGATGTACAGACACATAGTAAACCACACAAGGCCCTTGGTAAAATATTGTTCTTATTGGGGGGCGGGGGTGGACATCCATAAATATCAAGTCCAGATGTCCTCTTAGAGCAGAGGTGTGGCAGGGAGAGCAGGGAGCACCAGGCAGCTCATCAGAGGGTGGGCTCTAGAGGAGCTTATATCTGTGCTTCTTCTAGTGAGCTTGAGACTTTGCCATAAAATGGGCACCTCCACACAACAGGACCCACCCCCTGCCACCCCAGCCCTTCTGGGCCCAACAGAAGGAGATGAGTCATTCATTGTTTCTTCTTTTTAATTAGCACATTGTTTTAAGTCAAAAATAATGGATGCTCAAGGCAAAATCATTTCCTAACAATTTAGGAAGCATAAAGTGAAAAGTTAGAGACTCCCAAGTTTTTCCTTCAAAAATATATTATACACTCATTGTATCACATATATGTTGCACACATATACATAACATGCTTTTATGTGAATGGGATTATAATATTTTCTCTAGCTGGATTTTTTTCACCTTAATATGTTTTGGAAATCTTCCCCATGTCAGTGAATATGGCTCCCCGCCCCCTTTTCTTCTTCTTCTTTTGCAATGCCGGCGTGAAACCCGGGCCTTGTGCACGCAGGGCAAGTTCTCTACCACTGAGCTGCACCCCAGCCCTCCCTCCTTTCAGTGACTGCCTTGAACATAATCTACTTCACCATCCCCTATTGATGGGAATTCAGCTTGTTTCCTAAATTTCGCTGCTACAAATAATGCTACAAGGACATCCTTGCATATTTACTGTTGAACACTTGTGGGACTATCTCTGTAGAATTAATTTCTAGAAGGGGAATTACTGGATCAGGAGATATGAGCAAGTAAAATTGTAATAGCTACTGCCAAATGGTTCCCAAAGTGACTAATCCCATTTATCTGCCTGCACTGAGTGAGAATGCCTGGTGGTTCACGCCCTCCACTACCCTAGACATTAGTGATATTTTGTATATTTATCTCTGTAAATAGAGTCATTTAATTTCAACTAATTTGATTATTGAGAAAGATATTGTCTGTTTTTATTTTTCTGTGAATTACCTGTTCATAAGCCTTGCCCATATTTCTACTGAGTTATCTTTTTCTTAATACTTTTTAAGTGCTCTTTATATATTATAAATAGTAAACTTTTATCTTTTATGAATGTTTTAAATATTGTCTCCCCATCTATCACTGGTCATTTAACCTTTTGGAAGGCAAATTAATTTTTATGTCATCAAACCTAGTTTTTTCCACCGAAAGCTTCTTTAGATTAAGGACAGTAATGGAGATCCTGGCTTTCCTTGGAGATCATCTTAGAATCTTCAGGATTGTGCTTATGCCCAGACTTTGCACTCAGGGAATAACATGGACATATTAGCAGCTGGGGCTGAGAGACAAGCCCAGGTCTTGGCATCATACACACCTGGGTTTAAAGTCTGCCTTCAAACTACATATGACATTTGGTAAAGCTACTTTGCGACTTTGTGCCTCTGTTTTTGTTTTTATTTTTAATCTAAAATGCATTCAAATACAAATATACCCAACTGCTGGGATTCAATGAGCTATTGGCTAATGTGAAGTCAGTATAGTGCCTGGCATGCAGAAAATTCCCCATAATTGATAGCTGTTTCCAACTCGCAGCAAGTGCTGAGTAAGCAGAAACTGTTTGCCTGTCCAAAGAGAGGGTCTGGAGAGCAGAGGTGTGACTTCAAACCATGTCCCTTGTAAATGGCCCTTCAACCTACAAAGACTGGAGGCAGATGCAGGTATCTGTGGTTGGTGCCTTCCAAGATTCGGTCCCCTTTTTCTGCTGGAAAAAGATTTTCCCAAATTTTCTTTGAGGAACCATCTCTCCCTCACTTATAGTCCATGCACTTTGGGTAAGTGGGCCTGATCTTCTATATGTGCTTTGAAATAAATAATTTGAAATAATACTAAACTATAAAATCAGTGGAAGGAAGACCTCAAATTTTTCATTTATCCATGACTATTTTGAAATGGCAAATCTTCATCTTTTTCTCCTCCTCCTTTTCCTTTCCTTTTTCATATCAAAGTCTTTAAAACTTGCATCTAAACACATGTGCTGTCTGCTTGTTAGGTCATCCATTACTGACTCATAGTATCTCACCTGACCCTCCATAATCTGACTTAATGCCTTATTATTACAGGTTTTATAAGGTTGAGGGAACCGAAGCTCATAGAGGTAAAGTGTCTTGCCCATTACCACACAGTGAGTAATTTACTGAGTCAAAACTTTAATCATACTCAGGATAGTACTTTGCACATAGAATGAGTTATATTTAAGTGTTAGAGCAGCTGCTATAACAAAAAGACCCAAGAGATTTTTTTTTTTTTCCAGTACTAGAGATTGACCCAGGGGCATGCTACCACTGAGCTATATCTCCAGCCCTCTTTATTTGATTTTAAGAAAGTGTCCTACTAAGTTGCCTAGGATGGCTTTGAACTTGCAATCCTTCTCACCTGACAAGGAAATTTTTAAAGTGTCTTAAAGAGCAGAAAAATTTTTTCCTGGTTTCTCCCTATGACTCAGCTCCAACTTGCTTTTTTCTTGCTGTTCTGCTGACCATGACCTATCAAACTCATGAGCCACACGGCTGGCTCAACCAAGTCAACTTTTCTTTTCTTTTTAAACTTTTGTCTGCAGAGCAGAAGCTGGGGCACAGACACTTTCATTCCATCTCTCAAATAGAAGAGAAGTGGGCACACTCAATGTTTTGAGGCCCAGCAACACATATCACATCACATTTAATCACAGGATCATACTTAGCTGCAGGGAGGCCTGGAAAATATGGTTTCTAACTAGTAACCATGTGTTCATCAATAACTCAGGTATTATGGAAGAGAGGAAGGATGGATCTGGTGGACAACCAGCAGCCTCCAGCTCAGCAAGTGGTAATAGCAAGTGGCTCAGTTGTGATTAAGAGCTCAAGCTCCTGGGCCCCAGGGTACTTGGTGGGGTGAGGAAGGTATCAAAGGCCTGAGTCCTGTCTAATGACAACTGGTGGAATTCAGTAGACCTGGCTTCAGTCAGTCATCACTCTGAATGCCCACCTTGGGCAACTTACTTCCCTTCTTTGAGTATTTCCTTATCTGCCTGTAAGTGGCTGCTGTGAAAGCCCCTGCCATAGCTCATGACACATACTAGGTGCTCACACAGTAGAATGGATGGGGTAGAATTTGGATATGGGCATCTGGAAGAAGGAAAGTGCAAGGCAGTGTGTGGGGAAGCCAACAGACAAGAATAAATGAGGCTTGACTAGGAAAAGCAATGAGTCCAGAGTGATGAACGTAAGGGATCGATGGTCAGAGGCACAAGAAATATACTTAGATAGGAAAGGGCCAGAGGGATGGCCCTTGATTATCAGACTGAAGATCTTGAACTTGATCCTGTTGGTGATGAGGGGGCCGAAGAGGATATGAGTGAGTGGGGAAAGTGTTAGCTTTTTTCTTTCTTTTTTGATTACAAGGAGGTCACTCGACTATAAGGAAGCAGGTAGATGGTCCAGGACTGTCTGTATCTAGGCCCTTCCACCTTGTTACTTTGTCATTTGTGGGTTAGACCTTGTGATCCAAAAAGCTTGCTTCAACTACCATATCATCATTGCAGCCAGGGGGAAAAAAGGGAGAAAAGAGAAGGAGGGGGCTGGGATTGTGGCTCAGCGGTAGAACACTCGCCTAGCACAGGCAGGACCCAGGTTCGATCCTCAGCACCACATAAAATTAAAGGCATTGTGTTGTGTCCATCTACACCTAAAAAATAAATATTAAAAAAAGAGAGAGAGAGAGAAGGAGAAAGGCACTTTCTAGAAGTGCCCTCGAATCACCAACCCTCCCCAAAAGGCTCAGGAATACAGTCTTTATTCCAGGTGGCCGCGTGTCTAAGTAGAATTTGGAGCTTCTGGTACTGAGGAAGAAGATGGAAATGGAGACTGTAATCTTGATTTTGCATCATTAGCTGCAGTGGAGGTTACAGGAAAGAGAGGACCAAAAATGACTTCCAGGGGTGTGGTTTGGGGGACAGGATGACCCTTCCGTGGAGAGGAAACTAGAAGGAAGAACAAGCTGCAGAGAGAAGGGTAAGAACTGAATGAATGCGTTGAGTCAACCAGTGTTGACGTCTATGAGACAAGGGCCAGACAAATAGATCCAGAGCTCAGGAGGGAGGTCTAGATTGAAAATAAACATGTTTTGCAGTTATTAGCATGGTTGCCATGGGAATGATGATGCAGAGTGATCAAAGAAGGTGGCCAAGGACAGAACCTTGGGGGATCAGACACAAAAGAGAAGAGATGGGTGGAGACTGAGAAGGAATAGCTGAGGCAGTAGGAGAGGCAGCATCCAGGGGTCATGGAAACCCAGGAAACTGTTTTCCAAAGGAGGGCATGGTTAGCAACCCCCAATACTGCTGAGAAATCAGGTAGAATAAGGGCTAAATAGGGGTCCTTCAATTTGATAACCAGGAAATCAAAAACCAAGTTGCCAGAGCAGTTTCAGGAAAGCAGAAAGGTGGGGGTCTGGCAGCCATTGCTCAGCAAGAAAAGAGAAAATGGAAATAGGATCAGCAAGGTTACCATCTTGTTTAGGAAGACTTTTTGGACCTCAATGTTTTCATGAGTCAAGTGACCCATGTCTGGGGCTTCTTCAGTGGCTTTGTTTGGTTCGTTGGTTGGTTGGTTAGCTGGGTGGTAGTGCTGGGGACAGAAAGCAGGGCCTTGTACATGCTAAGTATAGCCTCTACCACCGTGCTATACCCTAGCCCCTTCACTGAGTTTTCACTGGACTTAAGGGCATTTGAAAAATTCTACCCCTGGGTTTGGCTCGATGGCACCTGCTCATGTGGGGTGGAATACCTCCCTTTATTCTGCAGATGACAGAACCACATTAAGTGAGGCTACCTGGACCATATATGGCACATACGTGGGTTTTCAGAGAAATGAAGGTTAGTTCCCCAAACACCAAAGTTTTGGAATTTTCCACCATCTTGAATGGGACCTTTGAGTAGAGGAAACTGAATGGAACTTTTGGCTCAAATCCTGGCTCTGTTACTTACTGTCTGTGTGACCTTGAGCAAGTCCTGTGACGCTGGAGCTTGCTTCCTGGTTGGCAAACGGGATGATAACAAACCCCAACCTACGTCAGAGTGTTACTGTGAGTCTCTAGACAAACACGATTATATCTAACATTGTCATAGACACAGGGCTGGGACAGGCATGCAGGGTGGCCTCAGGAGCAGGAGGTGGGTCCAGCCCAGAACCCAGCCACGGAGAATACCTGGGGTCTGCAGAGGGATTATGGAACTGTGGATTTGGGGTCAGGAAAGTTGGGTTCAGATTTTGCAGAACTGAGGCTCACAGAAAAAGGGAAATGACTTTCCCAGGTCACACCCTCAAACAGGCAAAGCAGAGGCACCAAAACCAAAATCTGGAAGAGAATTTGATGTGTGATATTTTTTGGAGAAAAAAGGTTTGAAGTTGTCATGAAAAAAATCGGAATTTTGCAGGACTTCTTTAACATCACTGTGTGGTTTGTGTAATTTTCTGCACTAAAGGCTTTACACACACACACACACACACACACACACACACTCCGTCACTGCCCACATTCTAAGAGCACCCTGGCCTCTGCTCCCTTTCATTAAGATGACACAGGGCAGGTTAAGGACGGGAGGAGAGAAAGGCCATCCAGAGACAAACCTGGGAATCAGAGATATGGGCTCAGCTCTGAGCTCCGCCCTGGCTTACTGGGCCTCAGTTTCCCCATCTGCAAAATGAGGCTTTTGGACCAGCAACTTGTTGGGGACCTTGGCAACTAGTTCTTATGAAGGCTTTTGCTTCCCCTTGAGCTTATCTGATTGCCAGCCAAGCGAAGCCCTCCCCCAGCTCGGTCATTACCTCATTTCCATTTTATTTACTTCATAACTCTTATCACCCTCTGAAATTATCTTGGCTCTTGCTGTTATTATTGTTTCTGTCTCTTTCTTTTAGTTTATTTTCTGTCTAGTCAGTGGTGTACTGTCTACTCCAAGTAAGCAGAGACATTGTGAGTTTGAGAGAGCCTCTGTGACCTTGGCCCCAAAACAGTGCTTGCTGCATAGTAGAAGTGAACAACCGTAGAATAAATGAATGAAGGCAAAGCACAGCCCCAGACTCTCTGAGGCAAGTCCTAGCCTCCTCATTTCTCAGCCCTGTCACCTGTTCCCAGACATATTGGGTCTAATCAAAGGGCCTTCCTGGTAGAGTTCCTGGCCCCCAAAGTCCAGACTGTTTCCTGGCTCCAGCTGTGACACCAAGCCAAAGTCTTTACTGACGCCTTGTGGCCACAGAGACACATAACAGGGAGTAGGAGGCTTGTCAAGAGGTAGGGGATGGATCAGGTAACCCTGCATTCCTCCCTTGAAAACTGTTTATTAATTACCCATGTGCCCCGCCCTGTGCTGGGGACAGTGATGACCACAAACAGGAAGCAGATGTTTCTTGCCCTCCAAGAGTTGAAGTCATGTCTGGAGCAGGGGGTAGATCATGGCATCTAGGAGAGGAGCCAGGGGAGGATCCTGGCAGGAGGAAGGAGGGTGCAGTAAGGGCAGACCCACCCCAGTCTGAGTAGGCGTTACAGGACCTCAGGATGCTCCTCCTGGGGGTATCTGTTTTCCAGCAAACCTCCCACCTCTTTCATAAAATCCTCCATGTCTCCCACAAATTTTATAGGCCATTGAAGGGAAAAGAGATAGAAAGAGAAAGTATCTAGTGTCCAGAGAAGCCATTTGGGACAGAAACAAAGAGGATTTAAGAGGATTTCAGCAAATCCTTTGTGATGTGCGGTGGTAATCTTCCACCTCATTGCTTCCAGTCAAATCCATCTTACTAGCTGTATTAGTCAGATCTGGTGATAATGCTGTAAAACAAACCAACCCCAAATCTCAGTGACCTACAAAACCGACTATTACTTCACACCTCTGAGTCTCCAGGTCAACTACAGTTCACTTGATGCTGAATGGGCCACGCTGGACTTCCCAGTTTGAATGATTCAGATCTGTTCTCTATATATGCATCCTGGGCTCAGGGTGAAGGAGCACCAGCTTACTTCAGATGGGGGATGGAAGCACCATGAGGTCTGGTCTTAGACTGGAACAAGCACCCTCTCCTTTCCCTCTACATTCAATTGGCCAAAATAAATCCCATGACCTAGCCCAAAGTCAATGTGGTAGTACAGTGGATGTTGTGGTGCTCCTTTCAGATCCCCCCCTTTTAGGGCCTATGTACGTATTCCCCAGCTGCTGGGAACCACTGCTGCTGGCTCAAAGTTGTGGCACTCATTGGAAATTGCCCTTGGCCATCAGGATCTGCCTCACCCAAAGTCATGGCCTGTGATTGGCTGGTGCCTGGCAACAAAAGCCTGAATCCTTCCCTCGATTTGGCACAAGCTCTAAAGCTCCTGAGGATTAGCCAGTGCCTTGGGTGACATCCCATGGCAGATCCCTCTGCCCACTCCGCCTCCTGCCCTCCACATTAATGAATCTGAGTACACTCTCCACAACCCTTCAGAATACTACTCTCTATCTCAGAATCCACTTCCAGGAAACCTACTATAAGGCAGATAGGCAAGTATATGCCATTCCAGGACAGCCATGTTATGGATGAGGAAGGAAGGAAGATTTTCAAACAAATACAAATTACTGCAATAGTTAAAAGAATGCAGCATGCAGCCTGGGACAGTGGCTCACACCTGCAAGTAATCCCAGCAACTCCAGAGGCTTAGGCAGGAGGATCACAAGTTTCAGGCCAGCCTCAGCAACTTATGGGACCCTCAGCAATTTAGCAAGACTATATCTCAAATAAAATAAAGTAAAATGGACTGGGAATAGAGTCAGTGGTAAAATATCCCTGGGCTCCACCCCATTACAAAAAATAAATAAATAAAGCGTCAGACTAATAGAGACAGATTTTATTTTGCAACAAAATGCTGAACACTTTGCTCACCCGGCAAATATGTATACAGGGTGAGAATTGAGGATGCCTCTGGGAGGTCCTTGTTTTGTGGTTGCATTGTTATATTTTATATATTAGAGTTCCAAATAGGTCATGTTATAGAAAAGGATCTGTGATTCAAAAAACAATGTCTCCAAAACACTGGGTTCCATGAAATCTATACATGTCCACCTCTGCCCAACTGGGATGGGGCAAGTCCCAGAACAATCCTCAGCCCCATAAACAGGCTGAACTGTGTCCCTTCAAAACACATGTGTTGAAGCCCTAACCCCCAGTACCTCAAAATGTGACTATGTTGGAGTAAGGCCTTTAAAAGGTAATTAAGTTAAAATGGGATTTTTTTTTTCAGGGTAGACCCTAATCCAATGTGACTGGTTTCTCATAATAGAAAATGATAGACATAAGACCTGTACATGCACATTGAGATAATCAAAGAGAGACACCAGAATACAGCTATCTTCAAGCCAAGGAGAAAGGCCACAGTGAAACCAACCCTGCTGATACCTTGATCTTGAAATTCTAGCCTCTAGAACTATGGGGAAATAAATTTCAGTTATTTAAACTACCCAGTCTGTGGTATATGTCATGGCATCCCCAGCAGACTAACTCACCAGGGTAGCACTTTCACATCCTGGTGTACACAGAGGTGACTGATAGGGAAGATGTGCCCATCAGCTTCTCAGAGGGAAAACAAAGACATTGTTTCAACAATTGGAACAGTCAACAGTACATGAAATAAGTTATTTAACTTGAGAAACATGAAGCATGCTTCTCTCTGAGCTGCAAAAGTATAAAAATTGCAACATCTTCAGAGTAGCCATGCAAGTGACCTGAGCCTCCTTCGAGGCTGCTCGGTACTGTTTCTAAGCCTGGGCCCTCAACGGGCTTCTGCTTTTGCCTTCTTGCCAACTGAAGACTCTCAATACAATCGACTGAGGGATGAGAAGCCACATGGAGCAGAGATAAGAAATGCAACCTATGGACAAATTAGAGTGCACCAAACACCAGCAATGTAAAACCACCTTAGACTATTGCCTTTGTCCATTCTGTGCTGCTAAAACAAAATACTTGATGCTGGGTACTTTATAAACAAAAGAGATTTGTTTGGCTCACAGTTCTGGAGGTTCAAGAGCACAGTGCTAGTGTCTGCTCAGATCTGGCAAGTGCCTCATTATGGATGACACCACAATGGTGAGAGTGTGGGAGAGAGTTGCAAGCTGTGCACATGTTAGAGGGGTTCAGGAGACGTGGCGGGCCCCTCTTGTAATAACTCAATTCATTAAAACTAGATCTGGAGGGAACTAGTCCAAGCCCACAAGACATTTGTTAATCCCTTCAGAGGGTGGAGCACACATGACCTAATTATCTTCCACTAGGCTCCACCTCTTTAAAGGTTCTGCCGCCTCAACACCACCACACTGGGGACCATGCTTCCAGCACAGGAACCTTTGGGAGACACACCTGAACCACAGCAATCCTCCAGCATCAGTCAAGAGGCCAGATGATTACAACCACATCGTGATCCCAGGTGAGGCCAGCAGAACTGTGCATCTGAGTCCAGCCCAAACTGCTGATCCACAGAATCAAGAGTTAATAAAACGGTTATTGTTCAAACCACTAAGTTTTAAGGTGAGTTCTTACATAGCAATAAATGACACACCAAGCTAAAATCATATCAGCTCTCAAGACCATATTTGATAACAGTCTGGGGACTCCCATAGCCACCTGCAAACTCTTGCTGAGCCAGACAATTTTAAAAGAAAAACAGCAACTTGTACATTGGTTAATTGTGCATCTGTCTCCCCCAGGGGCTAGATGACCTCAGGGCTGTAACTCATTCTCCTACATCTTTTCTTTCTGCACATTGTGCTGAGCCAGGGTCTAGAATACAGAAGGTGTTCAATAGATATTTACTCAATTAGTGAAATGCCTTGGGACCTGTTTGGATTGAACATCTCCTGCTCAGATTACTGTAGCAGTCTCCTGACCCTCTCCCCACACCTAGGCTCCTCAAATCAGATAAAAAAAAAAACTTTCTAATATGTGAATCTATCCAAGAGTGACCCCTAATCCAGAGCTCTCATTGGTTCCCCATTGCCCTTACTATGAAGTCCCATTTCTTTGGAATGATTTATAAAATCCTGCAAATTCTTGACTCCAAAGTTGCAAAGATCATCTTGTATTACTCTCTCCCTTGCTCTAAACCTAGTCACAGGGATTTCTTTCTGCTCCTTTCAAAGACCACACTCTGTGTCTCTGGACCTTTACACATGCTATGCCTTCTAGCATAGCATCAGCAACACCAGCATGCTAGTCCTGGTACGGGGCTAAATCTTACTCACCCTTTAGTATGTTTGATTGTCTGTTTTGTCTGAATGGAGAAATGACAAGCAGTATGGATATACACTGATTTGTGGGTAGTGGCTAATAATTTGAGTGAATGGTCAGAGACTCAGAAAGCACAAAATTGGAAGATTGGCAATAAGGAAAATGGGAAGAGGTATTCAGATGAGTTTATAGAAATGGCACAAAATGTGAAGATATTTGCATCCTAAGTAACATCTCACACAAGGCATCCATGACAGAGGATGCTCTTGATAATCAGAAGGACAAAATGGCATGTTCTGTGGATGTCAGTCTTTCTTTGGTCCCTCCAATGTTTTCTCAGGAAGCTCATATACATGTGCTCCCAGTAGCTAGAATGCAGACTATGCAGTCAACAACATGGATTCACCTCATCAAGATTGATCTGGCCAATGCCACTACTATATGTCCCATGTGTTATCAACAGAGACAAATGCAAAGTATCTAATATGTCATCCTTCCAACAGGGATCTCCCTAAGCACCTGGTGCCAAGTGGATTCCACTTCCCATTGTGGAATGGGCATGGTTTATCCTTACTGACTCATCCAGAATATGTTTCCAGGAATCCCAGGAAGTTAGTGAGAGTGGCCTCTCTCACAAAGACACTGGTGGGTCACTGTATTAATTTCCTATGGCTACTTTAATAAATTACTTTAAACTTGATGGCTTAAAATAACAATAATGTATTCTCTCGAAGTTCTGAAGGCCAGAAGTTCAACATCAATTTCGCTGGGCCTAAATCAAAGTGTGGGCAGAGCTGTACTCCCTCCAAAGCTCTCAGAGAGAATCGATTCCTTGACTCTTCCAGCTTCTGGGGCTGCCACCCTTCCTTTGCTATGGCCGCCTCATTTCCACCTCTGTTTACGTCTTTATCCCACATTCTCCTCTTCTGTGTGGGCAGTCTCCCTCTGCCTCTCTTTTATTTATTTTCTACCATATTTTTTTTAACCCTAAGAGTCTTGCTAAGTTGCCTGGGCTGGTCTTGAACTTGTGATCCTCCTGCCTCAGACTCCTGAGCCACTGGGATTGCAGGGATGCACCACCACACACAGTTCTGCCTCTCTTTAAAAAAAAAAAAAAATTGTGGAGCTGGGGTAGGGTGGTACCTACCTGTAATCCTAGCTTTTGGAAGGTTGAGGCAGGAGGATCACAAATTCAAGGCCAGCCTCAGCAACTTAGCAAGAACCTGACTCAAAATAAAAGATAAAAAGGGCTGGGCAAGTAGCTCAGTGGTAAAACATCCCTGGGTTTAATACCCAGTACACAAAAGAAAGAAAGAAAGAAGACATTGTGGGCTTGGGTGTAACTTAGTGGTAGGGCAAACGTGAGGCCTTGGGTTTGATTTCTGGTACCACCCCAACAACAACAAAAAGGAATTTGTTATTGGATTCAGGACTCATTCTATAGTCTGGGATCATCTTCCCATGCCGGGATCCTTAACTTAATCATTTCTATAAACAAGATGACATTGACTGGTCCCAGAGATGAGACCTTGCTCTCTTAGGTGGCCATTTTTCAGGCTACTATATACACTCACAGAACTTTTACTTCTGGTCCCTACAAGTCTGGACTCTTAATTTGAAGGTCTCAATTTCAAGGGAAGGGAGGCAACAGTTTTCATTGAACTGGAAGTTAAAACTCCCCCCTGGCCATCTTCTACTCCTTATGGCACTGAACCAACAGACAAAGAAAGAGTTAACATCCTGGCTGCATGACTACTCCCCACTACCAAGGAGAGAGGAATCCAGGGAATTCGATAGGCCCCTCTTAGTGTACTCAGCCCTCCCAATATGTAGATTCTGCATCCCCAGATACAGCCAACTGCAGATGGAGGGGAACACACACACACACACACACACACACACACACTGCATTTGTACTGAACACGTAGACTTTTTTCCCTATCATTATCCAGGATAGCTATTTATATAGCATCTCCATTGTATTAGGTTTTATGAGTAAGGTAGAGATTATTTAAAGTATACAGGAGGATGTGCATAGGTTATAATTTTTATATACTACCTCATTTCATATAAGATTTAAGCATCCATGGATTTTGGTATCCGCAGTGGGTCCTGAAACCAAACCCAGTGGATTCCAGGGATGGCCATGCTCCCATGTACAACAGCAAAAGTTAATGAAAAGCTACCAGAAAGAAGTCTATTGCAGCTCTGCACATTTTCTTCTTTCTTTGGTGCATGTGTGCGTGTGTGCTGTATAAATAAATGAATGTTTTCTTTCCTCCTCCTCCTTTTCCCTTATTATTTCATAGAAAGATTTTGTAAATGATTGCTAACTTGAGTTTAGTGTTTAGTTACAGATGGGATTGTGATTGAATTAGAGCAATAATTAACATCACCCAAATATGGATTCGGTGACTGTGACTATGAGATCAATCCATCTGTTGGGGTTTTATGCTTTTCCTATTTGAAGGAGGTTAGAGTGTCCTCATTTGTATGAAGGAGAGTTTTGTTTCATGAAGTGAAAGCTACCGTCATTAGATAGATGTTCCAATGTGCATGGGTTGATGTGCATGGATACTGAGTGTCAGAGCTGGTCTATTTCCTAAAAACAGCGTTCTATACCCTGATGCTGTGGTTTTGACATTAAAGGGTGAGAGGAGAAGGCAGAAGTAGAGGTTTTTCCCTTTGCTTCCCATCTTTATCAGCGATAGCCAGAAGTCAATTCCAATCTTCAGCCTTTTTTCTGCAATCACTGTGTCCTTTAAAAGATCAACCACAGTCCCTCCTCTTTAGATCTCTGTGCACCGGAACTACCCCCTCCATAAGCTTGTGGATTCTGATGACCCCAACCTCGTCCTATATTCCCGCCGCTCTAGGAGGAATCCCTGAATCCTGCAGCTACTTTCTCTAGGTTCTCTCAGTGTTCTCTTTGTCCTTTTGGCCTTCCTACAACAGTGTAACCCACTCCCCATAGTAAATTTTGTTGAAAAATCTACCATTGTTTCTGTTTCCCTGGTCCAATGCTAACTGAACAAACTATTAGAAAACTGGTATCCACTTTTCATTCATCATCATGAGAGCTCAGCCTGCTTGAGAGGAAGGCTGAAACAGGAGACAGATTCCTCACACATCTAAGCACCTGGATCCAACTGAACATGAAGCCAAATCTATCCCCTCTTTAGTTCTCTGGGTCAATATTTCATGTTTTGCGCAAGCCATATGGGATTGGATTTTTTCTATATACAAGAAAGAGTCCAAACTAATCCAAATCTCTTTGTCCCTACCCCCAAATCAAATTCCTCATCCACAGCCACCAAACAAAACCAAGACCAACCACCTCCTACTGAAAACTTTAATGAAACCAATAAGTTAATAAGTTAACAAAGTGAGGTACTTGCATATTTGAGAACCAGGTTGGTGAGGGAACCTCAATGGTGGAAGGAGGGAGGGCTGCTTCCCATGCCTCCTTTGGTCACAGGGTAATCCTATTCTCCTGCCCTCTCTGAAGATCTGTCTCTGAAGGGATGGAGGGGTGGCTCTCTAAAGACAGTGCAGTGCAAATGAGGCGAGCCAGGATAGGCTCCATCCGGGGCATGATGGTACATGCAGAGGGCATGGTAGGGCAGAGGCTGGGCACCCTGGGGCTGAGCAAGATCCAACCCAAGCCCTGGTGCTGGTGCATGCAGGTCCCCAGTTATGAGATGCAGGCAGCTTGGCCTCAGCCCCCTTGTTCCCTGGTACCCCACAGAGGGTTGCCATTGATCCACTACCCCTCACCCTCCTGCCACCTGCTTGGCTTTGCAGAAGAGGAACGCAGGAGTGGGGATTTGAAAGTGGGGCTGAGGGCCTGCAGTGGATGGGCACTTATGCAAGATGCGGGGCTGCCAACTGAAGTGGAGAAGTAGGGAGGGAGCAGTGCAGGTGAGAGGCAGGTACACAGGTGGTATATCATCCAAGTGCATTATTATGCTCTCTGGGACCAGGAAGGAGTGGGCCTGGGGTCTCTCCAGTGGTGTGTGGGTCCCAGAGGCCTAGGCCTGAGTTGTGCTGTGGGGACACCAAGGAGGGCCCTCAGGGGCAGAAGCAGCAGTTAGGGTTCCTGGTCCAGTAAGGAGTCTACCTTCTTGAGGAAGGGGAGCTGGTAAAGCCCTGGGCCAGGACAGACTTTAAAGCTCCCTCTTCTGGTCAGAGGGAGTGAGGGGCTTCCTCTTAGTGGAAAGGATAGTCCACTAGCTCAGCTGCAGAGACTCAGGAGAGGCTGAGTGACTCTGTGCTCATGTGTTCAAGCATGTGTGGTTTTATGCATCAGTATGAACGTGAGGATTTCTCTGGAGAAGCTAAAGGAATTTGTGTGACTGTCCATGGAGCATTGTCTGGGAAGTGTGGGGAAAATACAGAAACTTGTGCTGTCAAAGGTGTCTGGAGGACCAAAGAGAGGAGAGGACATCCAGCAGGAAAAGGAAGCCCCTGGAGGTGACACCTGAAAATGGAAAGAAAGGCCCAAGCACTGCTCTTGGGAGAGGGCAGGAGAGAAACAGGCCCCATGCTGAGTAGGAATGGGGTGGTAAGCCAAAGAATGGGGATGGGGTCATGGCCAAGCAGCCTGAGACCAGCTACTGCTGGAAGCCCATCTCCCATAGGAGAGGGGCAGAGGGACCCCATGGGGGTCCCCAAAGTTGCATATTCAATATAATTTGCATATATGATGCCCATCTGCCTTTTGGCAGGGTTCTGTGCTTTGTGGGTACCTGCGGGGGCACCTTGGACCCATCCCCAAGTGGGGTGGGGACTTGGCAGGAGGACTTCCCTGCTCTGTCTGAAGGGCAGGCCAGAGACCTCACCTTGCATAGCTGGAAGCTGGGTCAGGGCCCAGTGCCCTAGTACCCGGCTCCTACTCCTGGGCAGTATCCCCGGCCAGGCAGGCCATGTTGGGCCTTGATAGAGTGGGCAGGGAACCGAGGGACCCAAAGGCCACGGGGCAGCCGCTGCTGCTGCCCTCCATATGGCCTGGCATCTCACGCTCCTGGGGTGGGAGCTGGGCTCTGGCACCCGCAGCGGGCATCTCGCCCACCCAGGCTGCTCAATACTGCGTGTGGCCTCTCTCCCCGCAAGGGAGCGAGTTCAAGTAAGAGAAGAGTTCAGAGGCCTCAAGGGGCGGGTCCGAGCGCTAGGCCGAGGGCTGCTCGGCCCCTGAGAAGCCCCTCAGTCCATATTGGTGCTGACCGAGCGGGAGATGCTAAGCGTCTGTGCGGAGACGGAAATGTCCTCGTGGTCCACGGGGCTGTGGTAGTCCGAGGTGATGTCGGGATCGAAAATCGGTACTTGCACGGTGCCCAGGCTGGCCGAGGTGCCGGAGCGCAGGCAGCGCGAATAAAAGCCCAACAGCAGGTCCAGCTTGTGCTCGATGGACTGCACCTGGGGGCGGGGCGCAGCTGGGAGGAGGCGTTCGGCTGGGACTCGGGGGCGGGGCACCACTGGAAGGCGGGAGTTGGCCGGAAGGGGCGCGGCAGGAGGCGTGGCGGGCGTGGCTCAAGCGGTGGGTGGGGCCTGGGCGGGACTTATCTGGGAGCGGCGTCTAGGGTGGAATTTGGGGGCGGGAGGAAGCTGGGAAGCTGGGGTGTGTTCCCGGAAGAAATTTAGCCGTAACTGGAACCGTCCATAAGACCGAGGAAACTGAGAGGGGAGTGGTTAAGAGAAGTAGGTGGGTTTGGGCGAGGCTTCGGCGCCTCACAGGCAGGGCTCAGCAGAGCTGACAGGCTTACCCGGATGCTTTAGCAGGAGTGGGCGGGCTTTTTGAGGGGCGGGGCTTGTCTGTGGGGCGGAGCTTGGCCAAGTACTGGACGCGTGGGCCCGGGTGGGGCTGTCTGGTCGGGTGTTCTGGGCTGTGGCTCAGAGAAACGCACCCTCCCCTCTTCTGGTTCCTGCGTCCCCCGCCCCCCCGAGTGCTTCTAGACGACGATCAGCTTCTTGGCCCCTGCGACGGTCCATCCTACACTCACCTGCTTCTCCACCTTGACCACGCGTCCCATCATGCTGATTTCATCCACCACCTCCGCATCTGAGGGTCCCTTGTCGCCCTTCTCCCGGGCCTTCCGGTCCCCGGGTCCCCGACCCACAATCTGGTCCACCCTGTGAGGAAGAGGAACCATCAAAGGTCCTGGATACCTGATGCTCCTCCCTTCCACAAGAACTCTAGGTTGCCTTTTGAATGGGAGGACACAGTCTTCACCTGTGGGAATGGCCACTGAGGAAGGAGGCCTTTGCACTGCCAAATGGAGGCTTGAGTTGAAGCAGGGAAACTAGCTTTTGCTTTGGGGTTCCCCAACTGACCGAGCAAAGGCACCAATACATAAACATGGCCAGTAAAACATAGAGGAGAGATGGGAAATAGTGGACTGGGAAAGGGAAAGAGGTAGATACCTGGGAACATGAGTTATAAGGCTAGAGCTGATCCCATCTTTTCTGCTCTCACAGTGAAATTCTTCTATGTCTCCCCCATGCCTTTGGGGCTGGGGATGGAACCAGGGCTTCTCTAGCACTGAGCTATCCCCAACCCTTTGTAAAGATATTTTAGTTTGAGGCTGAGTCTCACTAAGTTACCCAGGCTGGTCTCAAACTTGAGATCTTCCTGCCTCAACCTCCCAAGTAGCTGGGATTACAGGTGTGCCATGATCTTCCTTTCACTCTTAAACCTATCCAGTAAGGTTTTTACCTCACCATTTCACCAAAACTACTGTTAGGTTCCCAAATGAACTCCATGTTACTAGATCCAATGATCAACTCTCAGTCCTCATTTCACTGGATACAGCTGATCACCCATTCTTCCTGCAAACATTTCTTCAATTGGATTCTGAAACACCCTCTCCCAGTTCTACCCCTACCTCCCAGCTGGTATTGGTCTCTTTGGCTGAGTCCACCTCTATCTCCACAACCTCTAAACATTGCAGGCCCCACAGCTTGCCTTTGAAGCCTCTTCTCTCAATTTACTCCCACTTGCTAGGTCGTATCTTCAAGTCCATAGTTTCAATTCCTCTATACCTTGTCAACACCAAATATGTGTGTGTGTGTGTGTGTGTGTGTGTTTCTAGGGGTCAAACCCAGGGCCAAATCTATTTCCCCATCCGAACTTTTCCTCCATACTCCACATCCCTACATCCACTGCCAGTGCAACACTCCCCTTTGAGGGCTGATGGGCATCATACAAACTCAGCCAGTTCCAATTCTCCTGATTGAAATTTGCTGTACTTGTTGCCTTCTCTGTGCCAATAAATGGCAGTTTCCTTTTTCTTCTTGCTCAATCCGAAAACCTTGGCTTCATCCTTGATTCTCTTCTTTCTTTCACCCCATCATACCCCATCAGTAGGGTTTCTTTTCCTTTTTTTTTTTAACACTAATATGTACTAATTGTACAAATAAATAGGTTTCACTGTGATATTTCCATGCATGCATATCTCACATATTGATCATGTCCACCCTCCCTTCTACCCTCTGTCATTCTCCCCCAGTAGGATTTTCTGATAAGGTGTAAGAGAAAGAGCAGATCTACAATCTGACCACTCATTCCACCTCCCCAGCTGCACCTTGGTCCCATGATCTCTGACCTGGATGTCTGAAGTAGGCATTTCCATCTGTTTCTACCCTTGCTATCTTATAGTCCATTGTCACCATCGCACCTTTAGAGGGATCCTTTTAAAACATAACAGATCTTCCTTCTGTTTTTTTTTTTTTTTCTGTTGTTGTTGTTTTTGGTACAGTGATTGAATCCAGGGGTGCTTAACCACTGAGCCACATCCCTAGCTGTTTGTTTGTTTGGAGACAGGGTCTCACTAAGTTGCTTAGGGTCTCGCTAAGTTGCTAAGGCTCGCCTTGAACTTGTGATCATCCTGCCTCAACCTCCCAGGTCTGGGCTGGCAGGGTACCCACCTAGTCTGCAGGCTCTTGATCCGGCCTAGCATGTCCAGATGCCCTGCGGAGTACTGCTCAATGACATCCTTCACATCATAAGGTCGCAGTGTCTCCTTGAATTTCCTTTTGGCCACCAGGAACTTTAGAATCCTGTCAAGGGAGGGGTTCTCAGGGACCATCCTGTTCCAGTATGGGATTCTTTTCCAGCCCCCTCCGCAGGGCAATTCCTTCTTGCACCACCACTAGCAACTGGGTCCCCAGCCTCCCTAACCACCTCTGTACCCCACAGGTTTCTTGGTGTTTTTTCATGTCCTATATTTGGATTAATCTGGGCAGGGACTGGGCCTGATGCCCTTGGCTAGGTAAAACACAGGGGGCATCTGTGAACATCAACTGTTGAGGATGACCATGTCGGGGAAGGAATATTGCATTCACCCCACAAATACTTGGCACAGCTTTGGGGGCCCTGGGTACCGGAGAGGATTCAGAGCCAACCTCTGGCCTAGGGAGCCCCCGGCTGGAATGAGAGACTGAAAGGACATAGGTAATTATGGGATGACAAAAACCATGTTCAAAGAATGAAGAAAGATAGCAGGGCCACAAGAAGGGAGGACCTCCGCTGGAGGTGCCCCGAGCAAGCAGAAGGGGATAAAGGGAGCTGTGGGAAGCAGAGGGCATAGAGGTGTGTGAGTGACATTCAGCTCTAAGTGGCAGGAACAAGGACATGATGGAAAGGGGGCAGTCCAGGGGTTACGGGACAGTGTGAGGAGACAGGGAGGAGATGAGCCATGAGAAGGAGGTGGGAAAGAGCCCCAAATCTCTGGCAGAGCATGGGCACTGGGAGGGGCGGGTCATTCACTCTGCTTTGGCATGACTGCTGTGCTAGCCCACATGAAGATGTGACCTGGAGGGTCAGAGTCAGGAGCAGGAAGATCAGCCCCAGGGAACAGGCTTGAGTTGGGAGAGAGGCAGTGGGGTAGAGTAATGGACAACTGTTAAGTGGTTCAGGAGATGGGACTGAAAGGCTTCTGAGTCTGAGTTCAGGATGACTCCCATGGCTGATGGTGGTGCCATTGCCCCCTGATGGGGACCCAGGAGGAGGAAGGGGTTTGGGGCAAGAGATCTACAGGTGCAAGAGGTCTACAGGTGGCCAAGGAGATGACCTGGCACTCACAGCTCAAGCACTGTGTTCCAGATGGTGGTCACATGAGTGGAAAGGGATTGAGGAGTAGCCTCAGACTCTGGAGAGAGAATCCAGCTCACTGATGTCAAAAAGAACACAAAGGGAAGAGGCTTATGGGCAGGTGCATGAGCTAGGGAAGAGAGGAAATGAGTCCAGAAGGCAAGGGGTTCAGAGGTCTCTGGAACTAGAACTGAGCTAGAAATGAAGACTGAGCCAGAATTCCTTGCCAATGAGTTGGGGCCAAATCTGCGACTGGGCCATGGCTACAGGTCCCCACTTAACTCCTGAGGCAGGGAGATAGGCAGTGGAGCAGGGGCTTTCAAAATTTTTGACCAAGACCTACCGTGTTACAGCACAAACTAGTACACATGCACACATGAGCACTCGTGCATACACACACAGGTAACTGAAATATAAATTTCATAAACATTATTTGCCCTTAATATGAGAAATGCATTCTCATATGTTTTTAAATGTTGATCAAGGCCCACTAACTTGGTTTCCCTAAGTTGATTTCAAACCGCCTTGACCTGTGGTTTGAAAAGCATTGATCTAAAGAAGTCCTACGGGAAACAGGCAGGGAGAGAGTCTGAGACATCAGGACAAAAGGAGGCTGAGAATCAGAGAGATGTGTGGAAAGGGTGCATAGACAAACCCCAGGAGAAACAGGCAGGCATGGATACAGCTGGGGAAAGAGAAGTAAAGAAGCTGGCACAAAGTGGGAGACAGAGAAGGGAGAGGAGCAGAGAGGCAGAGCAGAAGAGACCGGGAGGGTACTGCATGTGTGAGGACAGGGACCATGATGGGCAGCTGTGCCACTGGAGCCTGGCCCTCTGGGCATGATATGTAAGAGCAAACCCTGCAGGGAGCCATATGCCACCTCCCCACCTTGCCCATTCTCCATCCGGGCAGCGTCTGGCACACTGGGAGCTAGGCCAGGCATGGCCATGAGAGCGGGCCCAGATGGGGAGCAGCAGTGGGTGGCAGATGGGAGAGGGTGCTCACCTCAGGCTTCAGTCTCACCTGACGGAGCGGATGACCGTCTTCACAGCTGGCATGACGTCGTCCACAGTGAGCTCGCACTGGTAGCTCTTCTCCTCTGCTACTTCCTCTGAGGGGCCCTCTGAAAAGACAGGGGCAGCCATGTGTTTCAAGGGTCAGCAGCAGAAAATGCCACTCCAACCCCCACCTCCATGGAGGTACTGATAAGAAGACAGGACCAGAAAGGGACCAGAACCTTCTTGGGGCACAAGACAGACCAGGCTCCTGCCTCCCTTGCTTCTGCCCTTCACAACCCTACCCAGCATGGAAAAACCCAGTCTGCTACATGCCCATCTGTCCCTGTAGTCAGACAAAGCAAACATCTGCCAGATGTCAGATGATTGACAGCTGCTTTAGGGCACATCTGGTCTGACCTGGGGCAAATGTGATAAACATAGCCCTGGAGGAAGTCCCACTGGCCCCACCATGCAGGACAGAGAGCCCTGGAGAGAAGGCACCTGATACTTTGCACATAATCATGCACCATCTTATCCTCCAGCTACAGGGGATGGAGGCGCAGGGAGGGCTCCACTGGCCAGCTGTGGGAAGCAAGGCCCTTAAAACCAGGATAAGAGGAACAGCTCCTCTGGGGCTGGCACTCTGCCCTGGAAGAAAGGCAATACTCTCCTCACCCACCAAAAGAAAGGGGCATGAGCAGGCAGTAAAGGAGGTCCCTGGCACCAGCCTTGCCCAGGTTTCTATGGACCAGCACCTCCCAAAGACTGGTTTGTGTCTTCTGTAACTTTCCAGGAAAAGGCTGAGTCGTCAGCCAGCAACATCTTGATGCAGTACAGGCAGAGGTAGCATGGCTACCCACTTCTTCCAAGGACAAAGTGCCTCCAGTCCTCATCCACCATCCTTGTCCACTCACATCCCATTTCCCCTTCTGAGGCCCGCCCTGCAGCATGTTCTGCAGCTGGGAAGAGTCTGCCAGGGGACCCAGTCCAACACTTCCATTTTCCAGAAGGGGACACTGAGGCACAGAACTGGCCTAAGTCACAGTGTGAGTTATAGGGAGAACTAGAACTCAAAACAGTCCCCCTCCAACAGTTGAAAAGTGACCCCCCTCAGACACCAGTCTCATGTGTGCAAGCTGCACTGGAGGGCAGAGAACCTCGGCTTTGGAACTGGACAGGCCTGTGGGAGGACAGGAGCTCTGCCACTCATGAGCTGAGAATCTCAATTTCCATGTCTATAAAGTGGGAATGAAAATGGAGTCATGGGAGAAGCAAATGAGATAATCCCATCAGGGCTCATGAAATGTGGATTTCTGATCTTTCCAAGGCACATTCATTGTCATCTAGCTGGGTTTTTTTTTTTTTTTTTTTTTTTTTTTNTATAGTCCATTGTCACCATCGCACCTTTAGAGGGATCCTTTTAAAACATAACAGATCTTCCTTCTGTTTTTTTTTTTTTTTTCTGTTGTTGTTGTTTTTGGTACTAGGGATCAACCCCAAGGGTGTTTAACAACTGAGCCACATCCCCAGCCCTTTTATACTTTTTATTTAAAGACAGGGTCTCACTGAGTTGCTTAGGGCCTTGATAAGTTGCTGAAGCTGGCTTTGAACTCATGATCCTCCTACCTCAGCCTTCTGATCCACTGGAATTACAGTCGTGTGCCACAGCACCCAGCGTCATCTAGCTTTAATGGAGCACTTACTATATTCCAAAAACTCTTTTGTTCACCTTCCATAGATTATCTCAATCTTCACAACAGCCCTTGAAGCAGATACTATTATTGTTCCCATTTTACAGGTGAGGGAAGTGGAGTAGGGCCCAAAGAAATTAGGTCACTTGCTGAAGTGACAGAGCCAGAATTCAGATCCAAGCAGCCTAGCTCCAAAGCCTGTGCCCTCAACCACTATCAAATGCCACCCTCTACATTCCCATTTGATCTCCAATAATCTGGTGCCCAGGCTACAGAAAAGCAAGTGTTATGATGCCCATCTTATAGACTAGAAAACCAGAGTCCATCCCCACCCCCTTTGGCAGGTCCTGGACCCCAAACTTCTGGGAGCTCACCCTCAGCAGAGGTGCGGGGTTTGAGTCTCAGAGAGGCCCGGAAACGTGTGCGGTCATTGAAGCTCCAGCTCTTCTGCACTTTGGTGGGGCTGGTGGCCTCACCCACCTGCTCGCTGCTTGGGGAGGTGGGCATTGGTGGAGGTGCCAGATGCTGCTTGGAAGGACCAGTCCGCCGCTGGGAGCTGCCCATGCGGATGCGGTCTTTGATGCCCATCCGGCTGCTAGCAGAGCAGGGCAGGTTGGGGAGAGAGCCAAGTTAGCTGGTGCTGGGGCAGGAGGTGAGTGGGGACAATGCTGATCTAGGACTTGGGGGTGACTATTGGGTCTGGATTCCCCACCAAACAGACTTTCTAGGATGGAACAACGGTGTGGTGAGGGGGGCCCTGACTCCAACAAGAAGCTGAAGGGAGGTCATTTGGAGCCCATCCCATACCCAGTCCCACCTCCCACCCCTCTTTGCCAAGACAGATAAGGGTGCACAGGAGACAGATGTCAGAGTGAAAGGACTGAGAGAAACCCAAGAAGGAATCAGACAAGACAGGAGGACGAAGGATCTGGGCCTGGCCCACGGGTGGTTGGAGGGTGGAGGCAGTGACCCCGTTGGGCACAGACAGGCTGCTGAGGGATGGGGAAGCTCACCTGGCCATGCACACTGAGGTAGGCCTCCAGTCCTCACTGTACCAGGGAGAGGCTGGGTGGAGTCAAGGAGGCATGTGTGTGCACATGTGACAGTGTGGGTACAGAGGTGGCAGAGTGTATACACATGGTGTGTGTGGACATGTGTCAGCTTGTATTTTCTCCTTTCCCCACTGCTGGAGCTATCTGATTCGGCATGGGTCAGGTCAGGGTTTTAGGACCTGATCTAGCCATGCAGATGGGCTCTGCAAAATAAGATCTCCAACACACGGGCTTCTGTGTGAAGTGCCAGTGGACAGTGCAGTGTGATGTCCGTTGAGGGCCTAAGCCTCATGAGTCTGGGTGCTGTATGCCTAGGATGTGCCTGGTATCCGCCCTCCCAGTGAAGATCTATTTCAGTAACCTGTTCCGTGGTCTCCCTTGCCTGAGCTCTGCTCACCTGGACCATGGGGTCCTGGATCTCCCTAGAAGATTCCCCCTTCAGTGCTACTCAGTTCCCAGTTCAGCTTACACTGTCTGTGTGCACATGAGCACACACATGCAGATCTGGACACACGCTCTAGGCTCCCCTTACTATACCCAGCCCCTCACCACATCCCCCAAACCTTGGAGGGAGACAGGCGGGGGTGGAAGGAGGCCATGGGTTTACCATCACCATGAAAGGCCCTGATTAACCAGTACCTGGTAGAGTAACTCTGGTCCTAGAAGTTCAAGGACCACATTACTGCTGTTTGGGTCAGACCTATGCCAACATCCTCCACCCTATGCCCTGTGGCATCATAGCTGCCTTGCCTGCTGCCATGTGCACTGGAGGATCCCTGCAGACAGCTTTGGGGCCCCCACTGCCTTGGGCACCAGCTCAGAGGGGCACCAGCCAGTCTCAAAGGAGGCCTGAGGTGGGGCAGGGTTGAGGAAGGAGACTGTCACCTACTCTCAGGGACTTTCAGATCAACAATTAAGCAAAGGACACATTCTGGTTTCGAGGTTGGGTGGGTACCAAGGTCCCCCATGCCCAGGGCATGGGGTGGAAGGTATAGAGCCCAGCTGCTGAGGTAAGAGATCTCGAAACCAGGGGCACCTTCGGGAAGGTGGCCCGGATGTAGGGCCATCCTTAGGGGAGGGGCCTCTGCCCAGAGGGAAGAGGTTAAAGGTCAGGTATTGGAGCCCTTAGGATATCAGAAGGGAAGGTCAGGCCCCAGGGTCCCCTCGACACATCCCAAAGATTCCAACCGAAGTTTGAGGTTGGCTTTCCCAAACTTTCCCCTGCAGAGCCATTCCTGCGGGCTCTCCTCATGCTGGCAAGCACCCCACACCCTGCCCATCCGTGCAACCCCTGCCCCTGTCCTCCACTCCTCCAAGCTGGAGAGGAAGAGAGAAGGCTGGAGAAGGCCCTGAGCTCCAGTCAAGGGCCTGGAACTCTGGATCGCTGCACCCAGCACATCAGGCACCAATGGCGTTCTGGGGAAGGGAGGGGTGACCTCTATCTCAAGAAGTGTGCAAACAAGCTGAGTGTGCACTCAGCAGAACTTTTGGAGGAAGGAGTCTGAGGCTTGCACTAGAGGCCTTGAAAGGTCCCTTTCCAGCTCTGATTCTGTGACGGTGGAGGGAGCTTCCAGCAGGGTTTGTGGGGGTTCTGTAACTTTCCAGCCATCTGAGGCCCTGGGCTCCTCTTTAATGCAAGAAGACAGTTTTACCAGGAGCAGCCCTGGATTCCTGCTCCTTGGGCAGAGCCCAGAAAACAGCTCACGTCAGCCTCTCTGGAGCCTGAAAGCTCAAAGAAAATGGAAAGAAACCTGGCACACAGTGGGCACCAAAGAGCTCCTTCCCTCCCAGGCTCCTCAGAGCACAAGTGTCCCACCTGCCTGCCTCGGTGCTTTCAGTCCTCTCCGCCACGTCACACAGTGGCTCTGGTTCTCCATCCCTATTTTACCGATAAGGAAAGAAGTGAAACAACTTGCCCGAGGTCACAGAGCTCCCCTGGGATGGGGCAAGTCCTGGGCCATTTTCTCCGCCTCAGAGATTGTGTTCTTTTTCCAGGACAAGTGATCAGGGTGAGGGCGAGGGCAGTGGTTCTCAACTGGGGCATTTCACCCCCCAAGGCACATTTGGCAATGTCTGGAGATATCTGGGGTTGTCACAGCATTGGTGTTCCTGGCATCCAATGGGTAGAAGCCAGAAATGCTGCTAAGCATCCCACAAAGCATGTGTAGCCCCAAGCAAAAGAACTGTCCAATTCAAAATGTTGAAGGTGCCAAAGTAAACAACTGAGGTCTAAGGGGTCTGTTGGTGCCTAGGAGAAGGATGGGGTGAGCTTGACTGTGGCTGTCCTCAGGAAGTGTCAGTGCTGCCATTGACTGCCCTCTGACTGCCCTGCTGGACTCAGACCCACTTGCACCAGGAATTTCTTTAGGATTCATCCTCTGCCTGCCAAAGGCAGCCTCCCCACTGTCTGGCTGCACACGGCCCCTCCGCTCCAGTCCCCTCCTCAGGGACTAGGCAAACAGTCTCATAGCTGGCCTCTCTGTCCCACTGTTGCCCCTCTGTCCATCCTGCCCACTACAGCCAATCTTGCAGTGGGTCAGATCTGACCTGGAGTCTCTTCAGCTTCACCCTTCAGTGTGTCCCCATTTCCTACAGTCATGGTTCCCAAACTGTTTTTTAAAGTGAGATCTTAACTGCCAAATGTACCAAATTGAATAAGGTCAATTTTGTAGGCGCCAAGCAGTTTGGGCCCGGCTATACTGCATTTATGATCTGCGTCTCAGGCTGGAGTTGGAGCTCAGGGCTAAAGTGCTCCTGGGTTCAATGCCCAGAACAAACAAAACAAAACAAAACAAAAAACAATCTGCATTTCATATCTGAGGAAACAGAGGCACAGACAGCTATGTGACTTGCCCACAGACACACGGCCAGTGAGTGCAGACCAGACTGTGATGGAGAATCCACATCTCTCAGAAATGCTGCTTTTCTACAGAAGCACATGACAGCCAGGGGCTCTGCTCCTCATCTGCTACCACAAGACTCCAGAGGCACCTTAGGGAAACCAGAGATCCACGAACTCAAGTGTCAGGCAATGCCAACAAGATGAAGCCGCACTGGGGCTTAACCTCAGCCCTGCCTTAACCTCAGCTCTGACATCCCACTCTCAGAACTGACCAAACCGGGCTATGCACTTGTTTCCCATGGCTGTGCTCTTTTGCCAACTTGCCTGGTCCATGTCCCTGCTAACAGCCACCCCTTCCAGGGCTTCCTCTGGGTTAAGCGCCCAACTCAGGCTTCACAGCCCCTCTGCTTCCTCCTCTTATTGTGCTCACTGCACCAAACTGCAGTTACTCTTTGCAACTCTCCAGGGACCATGTTTTATTCATCACTGTGTCCCCAGGGCACACAGCAAGTCCTGGCATGGCAGGTACCATGAATGCAGTGGTGATGCAGCTACATTAGGGATCTGAAGTTAGGGAGGTGCCAGGCCTATCCCCTTCAGCCATCTGCCGCGTTCCAGGCAGACAGTGGGGAGACAAGAAGCTAAACCCAAGGCCCAGCAAAAGTCAGAGTGGGAAAGACCCTCAGAGAGCCTCTAGCTCAATCTGCCCATTCCACATAGGGAAAACTGAGGTCCAAAGAAGGGAAGCAATTTGACCAAAATCATACAGGGGTCAGCGGCAGAGCCAGCGCGCATCCCCAAGGCTCCTGCAAGTGTCCCTTCCAGCACACTGGGCCCATGCCCCAGACCTGGCAGAGGCATCCCCAGGAAGGCAAGGGGCTCATCAGGACCCCGAGGCAGATGGCAGGCGGCAGGCACATGCACCTTGTTCATGGCCCATCCTGTCCCCCTCTCCAACCCCCAAAGCTGGGGGGATGAGGAAGAGTGGGGGCAGGAGGAGCAGGCGAGGGGGTACCTCGGTCTCCAGCTGGCGTGGATCCGAAAGAAACTCCGTTTATTACTAAACATCTGGCTGGAAAGTTGAGAACAAGACACGAACAGAGGTTAGTGACAAAGGGACAGGTGGGCAGAGCGTGGGGAGTTGCCAGGATGGGGCCGGTTTCTGGTGGCTGGTGGGAAAAAAGGACCCCCACCCAAGTCATCCTCCAGCTCCATCCCCAGAATGCAGAAGTTCTCAGTCTGCATAAGGACCCCCTGGGAGCATTGTGAACACGCAGAATCCTGGGCCTCCTCTCCAATCCAACTCCGCAGGTGTGGAGAGAGGGCCAGGCATTTGCATTTCGGACAAACACCCCACGAGATGCTGATGCAGGCAGTCGGAGACCACACTTTGAGCAACTCAACACAAAATCCTAAAAGGAAATGCCATCCCCTGGCCATCCCCCAAGAAGTCCTGCTTCTTGGAGCTCTACTTCCTGGGAACATGCTTAGTTTGGATCCATCCCCAAGCATCACTGGGGACGTAGCCAACCAGGTGTGTGTATGCGTAGGTACATATCTGGAGGCATCCCAGCTGCAGTAGACCTAGACAGCCAAGGTTAAGGACAAGACCATTTAGCCTGAGCCTGGGGACTGACCTAGAAGACACAGCTTGGCTCTCTAGGGTCTCTGGGAAGAAGTGACACTCTACCACCATCACCATGAGTTCCAGACACACAGACACTCCAGGACAGACAGACATAGGCTGGGAGTTAGTGATAGCCAAGCCCTCAGCAGTGATCTGTTCCTGGGCTTCAGTGAGTTCAAGGTCCCATAGAAGCCGTTGGGAGTTCTATAGGTGCCAGGCTCCAGGCTCCCCTCCATTCTCATGCCTTCCTATTCAAGCAAGGTGAGACCAGAGTGCCCTAGAAGCTGCAGAGAGCCCATGCTCTTGGCATGATTGTTGGAATGCCAAAACTTTTGAGTTTCTGCCTGTGAATCGCAGTTTGGTAGGGATGGGGATAAGGATGAAGGGCCTTCAGGCAGTGCTGGAGAATCCAAGTGGTCCTATATCATGGACATTTCTTCCAGGGAGCTCCCAGCCTGGCCTGGCCAGACATGCTTCCCTTCCCCTCCCTCCAGTTCCAGACCTGGAGGGGTGCTCTCTCTCTCCCCACTTCCTGTTCAGCCCCTAGCCCAGAAGTGCCCTAAGAACAGGGAAGGGATGCTACCTGCTCCCCCTCCCCCAGCCCAAAACACTTCATCACTCTATCCTCCAGGAGAAACTCAGAGAACCCAGAGCTCCTAGTCAGCCTAAACATCACTGATTTTCTGCCAGGAACAGAGTGATTTGATGACTTTCTCAAGGACACACAGACCAGGTGGCAGAGGCAAGCTTCCACGGCACCTCTTCCCTGGTCCCTTGTTCTGGGCCTGGGGCTCAGAATTACAGCTAAGGCTCAAGGCCCAGATGCCTATCTGGTTGGTTCAGTGATGACGTGTGAAGATGAGGCAAAACAAAGAGATGGGTAAAGGGCAGGGGAAGGTATGAAGGGGACTGAACCCTCGACCTCAAAGCTAAATCTACAGAGGCAGCTGCTTGTCCCCATGCTGTGAGTGAATGGGCTGCCCTTATCCAAACATGTTGGAGCTCCCCCACTTATGAACACATGTCAGGGCAGGCCAAGCATCATTCTTTCTTGGTTCTTCTTTCAAAATGCAAAAGCTCCGGGAGGGACAGGTCAAGGGGAAAGATACCATTGTGAGTGGCAAAGAGTACCTCAGTAAGGAAGAAAAGAGAATCCCAGGAGCACCCGCTGGGATTAGCAAAGCTGTGGACAAGGGTTGCATGAGACAAGAGCATTAGTTGCTGGCTGGGTTTACGTAGGTCCTACAGCGGTCTTAGTCACAGAGCTCTCTTTCCAGCTGGCATCTGGTTCCCGAGAGGCGACTGCAGGGTCAAGCCCCTCCTAGAGCAACATGCTGGGGAGGGGGTTCCCTGCCCTCAAAACCCAGAGTGGTGCCCACGATTACCTGAGCCGTAAGCACCTGTGGCCAGCGGCCTCCTCCTCTCTCCAGCTTCCCGGGAGGGATGGGGGTGCAGGGATGGAAGAGTGAGGGGAACGTGGAACAGAGAAAGAAAGAGGACAATGGCATGAATGGGGGAGGTGACAGGGTAGGATGGTGCGGACATCTCTCCCACTCAGACTCTCGGAGTCCCAGGAAACGAAAAGGTGAGTCCAGCCTGGCCTCTCCAGAGAGGCCCTCAGTCTGTACCTGTCTGGCCATCCGACGACAACCGCCCAGACCTCATGAAGAGGCCCAGGAGGCCCCCAAACAGGCCCAGACACCGACAGAGTAGCTGGAGGCAGGTCTGAGGGAGGATAAGACAGAGAATGGAAGAAGAGGAGGAGAAGCAAGAGGAGGTGGTGACCCCAGGGGGCCCCTACCTTTCCCCAGGGCAGAAGGAGGCGCTGCCCGGCCGATGGCAGGTGGCAACGGGCGGGTAGCGGGAGGGCGCTCCATCAGGTACTGGCGCCCGCCGCACCTCCAAGGGCCATAGGCCCCCATTGCGGGCCCGCTGCACGTGCTCAAACAAGAGGGCCAGCTCTCTGCAGGAGAGGGCACCATCAGCCACAAGCAGGGCCCTGGCACCACCCCCCTCACCTAGTGGGCTCTGAGCTCCTGAGCTCACCCGCCAGGTCCTGCTCTATAGGGATGCTCACAAACACCCAAGCCAGGCCAGACCAAACAGGGGTGGAAGATGGAAGACAATGGCTCTCTTCCTCCCTTTCTACACTCAGTTCCTGGGAAATCCTCAGGGACACCAGGTTTGGTTGTGCAGACTGGGCACAACTCAAGAGCACCCGCACAAGGTGGCAAATAGGAGCTCAAATTCAGCTGACTCTCTGCTCATCGAGGCACAGTGGCACTGTGCCTGCTGGAAGGCCAGCAGCAGCCCTGAAATTCATACCCTTCCGATTTGACTATGGATTTTAGGGAAGACAGACCAAGGATGGAGATTTCACAGGGCAGCTGGCCCAGCTTCCCTCTCTTGTGGCGCTCACGCCTGCTGCTGGGTTCCTGGAGACTGAATTTGGGCCTGGAGCTGCCCCCTGACTCTCTAGGCCACTTCCTACCATAAGCCAAAAAAGTAAAATGCCCCCCTCCACTGTCCCCTGCCTTCCCACCAAAGGGATGAGAAAGCTGAGGCCCAGGGAGCAGCAGAAGGTCCGATAGACCCCAAATCTCCAAACCAGGCTCTGTCCCTCTAACCAAGGGACCCAGACCACCAGACTCCATTTCCCCGCCTCCCTCACACCACTTTCTACCTATCCAGCCCCTGCCCCAACTCCCCACCTCGCCCTGGTCAATAGGGCTGCTCCTGAAAAGGAGGCTTCGTCTAACCTAGCTGCCATCTCTGTCTCCGAGGTGGGAGCTTGCCTCTGCCAGGAAGGGAGATGGGGGTGGGAAGTGTGATGCCCCCTTCCGGGGCCCTCTCTTCTGCCCCTCCCAGGAAGCCCACAGGGCTGGGAGGGAGCTGGAACAGGCCAGGTGAGGGCAAGTGGGATCACGCAACAGCTGCTCTTGGAGAACTAATGAGGCAAAAAAGGTGCGCAGAAGTGCTGAGCGCAGCAGCCTGGCCCAGCCGCGCACCCCACGCCCGCCTGCCTATGGGAGCGTGCCAGATCCGTGGTCTTCATTCCTGCCCCAGGGCTGGCCAGGCACCTGGCCACATGCACCTTGGTGATGCTATTAATAATCCCTTGAATGGAGCCACCCCCGTGCAGCCTAGGCTCAGCCAGGGCCGGTGGGAAGACTCTCTTCTGGGTGCTGAGGCCCAGTCGAGCCCAGTCACATATGGGGGCTCAGGGCAGGTCCTGGCACATGTGTTCCTGACCATTCCACACTCTCTTCAACCAGCTGCAATACTCCAGGCTGGTAAGTGCCACCAGTGTCCCCCACTTGAGACTGAAGGGAAATGAGCTGGCTGTGTCACTGGCCTCAGTGGCATCACCAATGGATGAGCATTCTGACTGACAGCGCTCCATGAGCTGGGCTCAGCCTGTGGGGCAGAGCTCCACCAAGGCCCTATGTCCTGTGTGCTTCTCAGAGAGAGGATCTTCCAAGCTCTAAGTAAGGTAGAACCTACAGAGCCAGCCCAAAATGCTCCCATGGGAGCTGTCACCCTCTCCCCACCTTCCAGGGATGAATCCCAGCCCTTTGTGCTCCCTGGGTATTACTGCCAGCCCCCCACCCACTCCCACCCCAGAAGGACCTACCTGAAGGATGGGAGGATACTGTCATAGTAGTACCAGGTGGCCGTCAGGTAGGCCCTGCTAGTGTCGGTGGAGTACAGGCGCCATGCAGCCTGGGGATATGTGGAAGAAATGGGGCATCAGTGAGGTCTCTCAGCCCCCACCAGCCCTCTGCCCCTGAAGGAACCTAGTCCTTAGCCAGCCAAAGGTTGGCAGAGCCGGAGGCCAGTCCCAACTCTATAGCCACCAGCAAGGCCAACCTAGAAATTGAGGCCTAGAGAGAAACGACTTGCCCAAGATGGCCCAGAAGATCAACATGAGTCAAGGACCCTGGAGCAAAGGGGTAAGACCAGGGGTTTTATCATCAGGCAGATGTGGGTTTCCAATCTCAGTTCTACCCCTTTCAAGTGTGGACAAACTAAATGAAGTTCCAGAACCTCAGTATTCTCCCCCGTAGAGCGAATCAGCTACTACTTACCTAACAGCATGCTGTGAGCATGTTTGTCTATCCAATGCAAAGCTCAGTGGTGACACATAGTAGGCACTTAATGCCAGGTCCCCCTGTTAAACCTTCCTGTTAACTCCCTTCTTCACATCTGGTAAATATCTATTTATTGTGTGTTCAATTAATGGCACTGATCTCAGAGCCAAGTAGAGTATCTGGCACTTGTAGGTGTCCCACAAATGTTTGGAGAATGAATGCTGACTGCTAACAGCAACTCTGCTCTATCTTTCCTAGCTGCTTGTCACTAGGAACTGAGAAAGGGGTTGCTGAGGAATGCTGAGGGGTTGGTTGGAGGAAAGAGCATCACCCACCAGCCCCTCAGCTTCCATGGACTTGCAGGACTTCCTTCATAGCAGGAGGAAAGAAGGTCGGACAAGAGGAAGTCTTTGAGATATGGAGAAGAGCCAAGGAGAGACTGAGTGGGATGATCAGCCAAGGCAGAGAGACATGGAAGCTGCTAGGCAGGACAAGGCAGAATTGGGCCCTGTATACCCCCCTTCTCTGGGTGCCTCTTGTCCTTATGGGGTTGCCACTGTTGACCTCACCGGCCAGGCGCCTTCCAAAGACAGAAATATTTTTACTTCCTGCTTGCCTAGGCCCCTGGCATGGGCTGGAGAGCAGCTGCCAGAGCTGTCTCATTAATTATGGGCACTACAATACCAGCTGTCTCTCGGCACGAACAGTGCCAGCCGCCTGCCCCTACAATGCCCCTCAGAAGGCCAGCTCTCAAGGGACAGTGGCCATTGTGCCCCGAGGGACATTATGGGCTGGTGGCTGGAGATAGCGGGGATGGGGAGAGGGGGTTTCGCCTGGTAAAAGAGATAAGGAGGGGCTGAGCCAGACTTGGGTTTGGGGGTCAGAGGGTGGCGTGGGGGGAGCATGCATAGGTGGGCTGCGTCAGTATTCCCCAAACCATTTCCTGCACAGAGTTCTCCTGCACACACTTCTGACTGGAGAGAAGCCAACACCTAATCACACGGTCACAGAAAATAAAGCCCTGGCCTCATCCCACAGCCACTCAGATCACCCATCACTGAGGGCAACGAAGACCACATGCTCCTGGCTTCCCACCCACTCCTCTGGCTGCTCCTCCTCTGTCTCCTTGGCAGGCTCTTTTCCTGCCTGGCTACTAAATATTGGAGCTCTCAAAAGCCTAGACTTGAACCAAAACCTCTTCATTCGTGTGGCTTCTTGTGGAATGCCTGAATGAATGAGCCCAGAGTGCTGCCGCGGATGGCTGCGCAGCTGAGGGGCAGCAGAGCTGGGTCTTCACAGGAGCCTGTCCAGACCCCCATCTACCCAGGCTGCACAGAGCTGGGGCCAGAGTTGGCAATGGCGCAACTCTAGTGAGCACCAAACTGGGCATTTGGTGCCAGGGAAAGTTTATGAATCTGTCAACATCCCAGCTCTGTCTGTGCCTTGCCACGTGACCCTAGAAAAGCCACATCCCTCTCTGAGCTTCAAAGTGGAGTTGTAGTTGTGAGGCTGGGCCACATGGATTGGCACACAGGGGCCAACACGCCAAGTGGGTGCGTCATAGGGCCTGTGCCACAGGGCCTCCTGGGTGTCATTTACCTGAATGAGGTTGGCTGCTGGCATCCTCCGCTTCTCGAAGTGCTTCTGCCGGTGCTGTTCCTGGACCTTCAGGGCAAAGCCGGAGCCGAGAATGCCCTAAGGGGATAAGGGAGGGTTGGGGGAATGTGGGGAGGGGAGATAACCAGGGTATCCCTACCCTGCCCATCTGACTAGGCGTTGGCTTCTCTCCAGTCAGTACCCAAGGCTGCCTGGACAAATCTGTGATTTGGACTGAGAAAGTCTTGCCCTCATCCTCCCCCACCAACATAGCAGAACAGAACTCACGGCAGGCAGGGCAAAGAAAGAGATGCCCAGTAAGGCGAAGCCAGCAGCCAAGACCCTGCCCAGCCATGTATGTGGTGTCTTGTCTCCATAGCCGATGGTTGTCAGTGTAATCTGGAGATACAAATGGTTATCCACAAGACGGATCACAGAGGCCACCCACGAGAAGTTGTTGGGGGCACAGACAGGTGGAAGACTGGTCAAAAGGAAAGGGTTCTCTCCCCCCATCCCCAGATATTTTCCATAGGGGTTGTTGACAAGGACTTTTCAAGGGGGCAGTAGGGGCGTACCTAATACCTCTCCAGTGCTGTACACAAAGGCTCGGGGACGGGCGGGGGGCTAATGGGAACAGGGCAATCCACCAGAGTAGGTTGGGGGGCAGAGTGGCATAGGGGCTGGTCAAAGGGGGTCCCAGCTCTAGTTCTAGAAGGGCCTGATCAACCCTCAGGGGCAGAATGGACAGGTCTCAGGAAGTTTCTGGGGAGAGTCCCAAGGAGAAGGGCAGCCCTGCACAGACTCTTACGCACCGTCCCCCACCAGAGCGAGTCGGCATAAGAGGAGAAGTCAGAGTTGGCATCCTTCTCCGCCAGATAGACGAGGAAGGAGGCAAAGATGAGCACCAGGAACCCGATGTACCAGGCGGTGATCAGCTCCTGCCAGGCAGGTGAAGGGACATGAGGAGCTGTGCCTACCAGAGGGGCAGGGGCTCCCTATGGCCTATGGACCATGTTCTGAAGGGGGATAAAAGTACCCGATCTCACCAACCCCTGGCAGTGGCTCTTCTCCATTTCCTTTCTCAGCTCTTCACTTCAAGGAAACCCTGCCTCACCTGGAGACCACCAGGATCCCAGGCCTGCCCTTGACCTGCCCGGTTCCAGGCTCGCACCTCCACCCCCAGACCCCTTGGCTTTGCCCCCCAACACTACTTACAGGCTTGGGGACCTACATTCTAGTCCCTTCCCAGCCCCACCCTCAGGCCCCATCCCAGCTCTCCAAGTGGCAGTGAAAACTGTCCCTTCAAACTCAGAAGCTTCCAAGTGACACCCTCAAACCCGGCTTCAGGCCCTGACTCCTAGGCCCGGCTGATGCCCAGCTCCAGCCCCCACTTGCTCCACCCTGTAGGCCCTGCCTCTAGCTTAGGTCCTGTCCCCAGCCCCGCCCTGCCCCGCTTCCAATCTCCATGCCCACCCCGTCCATAGTCTCCCTTTACCCCCCTACCCAGCCAGGGCTCCGCTCAGGACCGTCCCTCTGCCCAACTCAGCCTCGCCCTCCGGCTTGCCCAGCCTCACCTTGCTGTGTGCGTAGACCACGGAGCCCAGCAGCTTCCAGGTGCCACCGCGTCGGTCCATGCGCACCATGCGCAGGATCTGCAGGAAGCGCATGCTGCGCAACGCAGATGTGGCAAAGATGTTGCCCTGTGTGCCCGCGGCGATGACGGCCACCGAGGCCACGAAAACGATGAAGTCTGCAGGGCAGGAGGTGGCAAGGTCACCAGTAGGGCTGCGACAGGACCCAGGGTCTCCTGGGGCTGTGAGGAGGTGGCAGATTGGGATGGTCTGCCTAGTCAGTGTCAGTAACCAGGGCCAGGGTTAGGGAAGGGGTCAAGGTGTCAACCCTGGGGCCTGGGGTCGGGAGTCAGGCAAATCGAGGAAAGCCTTATACCGATGACACAGAAGGGTTTTCTGGCGAAACGGAGGCGGCCCTGCCATCCTCGATAGCGGCAGCAGCAGCCCGCCGACCAGACGCGGATGATGTACTCCAGGCCGAAGACCACGATCATCACGAACTCCTGCGGGATCAGGGCCTCAGTTCTGCTGCCCACTCTCCAGGTCAGAGACTGGCCCAGCCTGAGTCCTGCATCAGGAGCGCCAGCACCCTCTACCAGACCCCTCCACCAGACCCCTCCACCTGACCCCTCTCCGTTCTTACACGGGCTAGGGCTGAAGGGGATTCCAGAAAGGAAGTGACCACTTCTACTTTCTCTAAGAAAACTGAAAGCAGGAGCCTGTCCTCCCCTTTCTGCCACCATTAGCTGCGGGGATTTTTCTATCCCTCAGTCTTGCTTCCCCTCCCAAACATCCCAGAGTCCTTAGCTCTACCTGGCTGAAATAAAGGGGCAGCTATCCATTAGCTGTCTCCCCCCAAGGGGTGTTAGTTTGGCGCCTTTTGTTTAGGCAGAGATGGAGTTACCGACTTGTCCTGATAAGGGTGGAGCCTACTCATCCTGTCACTATTGGGCCCATCATAAGGCCTCCATAGAAGCAGGAGGTCCTCCTACACCGGCTATAATGGAGGATGATACCCAGAGAGGGGTAGTTACCAACTAAGGGAACTCAGCACAGGAATCTGCTCTCCAACTCAAAGCCTAGAAGCCTCTCCCTACCTCAGCCCTCAGCCCACAGCCTCCCTTGGACAGGGACTCTCAGCACTTACCAAGATGAGGAGACACTCATTGGCAAATTCCTGGTGCTCCTGAATAGTGGACAGCACGGACAGCACCAGGCAGCTGAAGACCAGCAAGAATCTACAATTGCAGCATGAAGGGAAGGGTTAGATAGCTTGGGGGCAGGACAGCAGAAGAGCCTCTGGTAGGAGGCTGCAGAATCACGGGAGGAGGGAAGCATTGGTGGGCTCTGTGCTGGGCACCAAAGGCAGCAGCCCCCAAGTTCCAAGCCACCAAGCTCACAGACACCTCATGATTCTCTCAACTGCACCCAGTATAGCTGTGTCACCAAGAGATGGTCACTCAGCTGAGTGGCAGTGTTGTCTAAGTTGGCAGTGGAAACACATAGGCTCCCGTGTTCCTCCAGGCTCATTGATCCACAAGCCATGGATTGGATTGGTTTTAAGGTTGTCTTGAGAGAAGTGTCCCAGAGGTCATCCAGGGTCTCAGGGAAGGTCAGCACTGAGGGAGGAACCACCTTCCCCAGGCACTCCAAAGAAGTCAGAGCATGGCCTCATTGGCAGAATGGGGACAACTGGCCCTGTTCTCATCAGCTCCTTTGGAATTAAATGAGATGGCTACAGAAGGAAAGAGATTAGGAAGGATGCAGAGAAGGATACAGAGAGGGGAATCAGGCAGTGAAGAGGTGGGTTATAGAGATCTGCAACTCCCCTGTGTGCTGTGGGAAGATACCAAGTGGCCCAGAACCAGATGTTTAGAAATAGCAGGAAATTCAGCTAGGCATGGTGGCACACACCTGTCATCTCAGCAACTCAGGAAGCTGAGGCAGGAGAATCACAAGTTTGAGGCCAGTCTGGGCAATTTAGTGAGACCCTGTCTCAAAAAAACAAAAAGGTCTGGGAGCCAGGTACGCTGGCGCACGCCTATAATCCCATCGGCTTGGGAGGCTGAGACAGGAGAATTGCGAGTTCAAAGCCAGCCTCAGCAATTTAGCAAGGTTCTAAGCAACTCAGTGAGACCCTGTCTCTAAAATACAAAAAAGGGCTGGGAATGTGGTTCTGTGCTTAAGTGCCCCTGAGTTCAATTTTCAGTACCAAAAAAAAAAACAAAAAGGTGTGGGGGACGGGAGGGGCTGGGGATGTGGTTCAGTAGTAGAGCACCAACCCTGGGTACCATCCTTAGTACCAGGAAGAAGGGCAAAAGAAGAAAGGAAGGGAACTTTAGAACCTAACTCATCCAACACTTCCTCAATTACACACATGAAGACACTGAGGCCCAGAGATGGAAAGGATTCACCTGGGTCATCCAGTATTGCCAGGACAGAGCTTAGAGCCAGGGTTCCCAACTTCCCAGTGGAAGGGAAGGGAGAAAGCCATGGGCATGCGCCTTGAAGAGCCTGTGCACACAGTAGGGAGACCAGGATGAAAGGGCGGGGCTACAGGAGCAGCAAAGAAGACCCAGGCTAGACTCCAGACAGCCCTCTTTGGGACAAGGATAGGCGGAACATGCATGTGCCCTGGAAGAGGCTCCAGGGGGCACGGACTTCACTGAAAATACATTCCTTGTGGATTCATCCACCAGCCTTTTCCACGTGGCCCCAGAGTCCCCACTTCTGCACCATTGCTGACACTGCAAATAGCTCACCAGCTGAGCCTCCATGCACCCTTTACCTGTCACAAACACAACCTGCTCTATGGAGCCTGGGATCCCACATGCCTGGTTCCCTTTTCAAAACTCCCTCCTCCCTGTGCTTGTCTCCTTCTATGTGACCCAAGTCACTTCCTGCATGGTTTTATTTGTGTTCAGGTTTCATGTGGCAAGGGCATGGGCATGAAGTCAAATCCTATCTGAGAGCCAGTCTCCCTATCTGTTGAGGGAGGAAAAACAGGTATAGGGCACGGCTCTGCGGGGGCCCCATTATATCTTCTTGAAGGGCAGGATCTGGGGCTGCATCCCAGCAGATGCCGGGGTTGAGGAGGCAAGTGGCAGATGTCCATAAAGGGCTTTGGATGAATGAGTGAGAAGGAAGCCTCCTTGGCCAGTTCCGGCCAAGAGCCGAATCAGCAAAGGCACAGGGAGAGGAAGGAGCACCGGCTCCTCAGATCCAGTCATTAGCCACAGCCATGGCTGGGCTGGTGGCTGGGTGGTGATTGCAGCTGGCACAGGGTTTGGGACAGGAAGGGCCCTCCTCTGGAAAGGGTGGCTGCCAAACCTTTATGGGCCTTCACTCTGGCCCTCAGCAGAAATCCTTCTGCCTCTTTCTCAGCTGCCCAGGGCCTCAGTAGCAGGGGCCCTGGGGACTTCCTACTGAAGCTGTTTCAAAATTCTTTTCCTCAACACTTTTCTTGCCATGTCAATAGTTACACATCTTCAAATGTCCACAATAGGTTAAGCGAAGAAAGCCAATTACAAAACTTCAAAGCAGGGCTGGGGATGTGGCTCAAGCGGTAGCGCGCTGGCCTGGCATGTGTGCGGCCCAGGTTCTATCCTCAGCACCACATACAAACAAAGATGTTGTGTCCGCCGAAAACTAAGAAAAATAAACATTAAAAAATTCTCTCTCTCACTCTCTCTTTAAAAAAAAACAAAAAACAAACTTCAAAGCAATGTGATCCCAATGTTTAAAATGTAGATGCTTTTTATATACGTACCAAAAGTCAGCAGGGCTTATTTTTTGGTGACAAAATTAGTGATCGGGGCTTTCGTTTTGTTCTTTTTGCTTATTTCCTAATTTTAAAAACTTTTTAAGAACATGGGTTTCTTGGGTAATAACAGCAAACTAATATTCATTTAAAATCCATTTGCTTTAAAATAAAAACAGGAATCCTGTCCCCCTCCCTTACTACAGTGGCCTTTGCCCATAGCAGGTATGAGGGTATGGTAGCCCCTCCTACGAATCCAGCTCACGTGTTCACCTGCCTACTTGACTTCTCTTCCTGGATGTCTGGTGGTTTCTAAAACAGAACATGCCCCCCACACACACAAAAAAAGAAAAAAAAACACCTCTCCATGTATCCATAAACCTTCCATCTTGGTAACAGCACGCAGGGGCTCAGGCAGACTGAGTTATCTTTGATTCTTCCTATCCTTTGCCCTGTACATTCCTGCTCTGTAATAAATTCTGTTAGTTCCACCTTTGGAACATATTCATAGCCAAGTGTCACTGTCCTGACTGAGCCACCATCACCTGGCTCCTGCCTCTACTCCCATTTCACATAACCCACCCCCTTCAAAGCAGCCAGAGTGATCTTCATACAAGACAAACCATTGCTGTCCTCAAAATGTCCCACTCTTCTCTGGGATTATCCCTGGAAGGACAGGTGGTGGGAGGCTGAAGAGGCGGGGATCTAATAGGTGAGGGAAATGACAGGAATTGCACAGCAGGAAAGAGGTTGTCACCTGTCTCTGAACCATATTCCCTCAGAAACGTTAATTGTCATCTACGCTCAGTCAGGTTCATTGTAAAACCACAAGTGAATAATCCAGGTCCCAAGACATTAACAAGTATAACGGTGGTGACATGATAGACAAGGCAAGGACAGTGAGCTAAGGGAACTGGGAGGGCCCCAAGAAGACTTCAAGTCAGCCAAAGTGACTAGATAGGGGCAGGGGTGCCTCAGGCAGAGGAAGTAGCCTGTGCAAGCAACGGACATGTGGGAGTCTGTGCCCAGGATGACTAGTAGTTCTTCGTGGTGGGGACTTAAAATGAAGGGGACAGTGAGGAAGCCATAAAGGGTCAGATCCTCTAGTGGCACCCTCAGGCATCTGAACATCATCCTAAAGGCAATAGGGAGCCACTGAAGAATTTGAAGAGGAGGAATGACATAGTCTGATTTGTGTTTCAGGACCACCACACGGGGGCATTGTGGAGCGCGGGGCTGATCAGGAAAACTAAGCACAGGGCTTCACAATAAGGCAGCTGACAGATGATGGTGACCTTGACCAGGGTGGTGGCAGCAGGGAGTAGAGAGAAGGAGATGGCTTGGAAAAAGCTGTAGGAAGAAGGAGCTGGTGATTAATTAGAAATGGAGCGAGTGAGGGAGAATGGCCCCTCTGTTGTGGTCTAGGGAACCGGACAGACAAAAGTGCTATGGGTGAGCGGGAAGCAGGAGGGCCCGTGGGGGGGGCGGTGGAGGGAGGAGTGCCACTGAGAGCAAGTTACAGGGACAGAGAGGGCTGTGGGACAATGCAGATGTGGGGGACATCAAGGTAGAGGTCACAGAATAGCTGAGACAGTCCAACAGGCATGTGGTGAATTTAGCCAAGGCCCTGTGGAGCCAGAGGGAAAAGGGGCCAGACAGGAAGGCACACCAGCCATGGGAGGGGAGCCGGGGAGAGGCATCAGAGAGGCCGCATGAAGCAAATGTTTCAAGAAGGGAGTGGACACGTGTCAAATGCTGCCAGGATGTGAGATATGGTCTGAAAAATGTCCTTTGGATTTGGTGACACGTTGGTTACTACTACCTTGGTCAGGACAGTGCCAGAAGGAGAAGAGGGCCAGAGCAGGAGAGGATGGTGAGAAAGTGGAGGCGATGAGTGAGACGGAACTCTTCAAAGACATCTGACCGCAAAAAGGAGAGGCCCGGTAGCCAAGGAGGAAGGGAGCAGGGAGTCTCCTGAGAGGAGCACCTCAGAGTGGAAGGGGCCAGGAAACAAGAGCCAGAGCTGCAGGAGAGAGGGACCAGCAAAGGGAAGAGGTCCCCAGGGAAGCTGAGGGCAGAGGACTGTTGCTACCCAGGAAGGCCCCTCCAGCTGCCTCCGAGCAGGCAGGGTGAGGAGGCAGAGAGAGGGTGGGAGAGGGGCTTGCTCCCGGGGGCACCCTGTGAAGAGGAGGCAAGGCCCACCTAGGGAACAGCGAGTGGCAGATCTGAAGAGAAGGAGCTGCTCCAGCCGGAGAGGGCTCCCATGGGAACACAGGGCCATTATCCCCCGGCAGCGAGGATCAGCTCAACACCTGGAACATCCCAGGAGCTCAACACAAGCATTTTTGTGTTTGTCTAGTTTTTCTGTTGTTAAGGCTTGATAATCCAGCGAGGAAGCAGCCTGTTTGGGACCAGGAAACACAAGCCCCCCCTGAGGCCAAAGTATCTGCACACGCAGGCCCTGCCCCTTGCTTCCTCCAGAGCTTCCTTCCTCCTTTCCCTCACCCTATACCAATCCTTGCCAGTGTCTGGGGCCTGCCAGCCACCAGCTGGCTCCCTGGCTTCTGCCTGTGGCTTGGGGAGTGTGTGACTCCCTCCTTGCTCCCCAGACCAGGGTCCCAATAGCAGGGTTCTGTCTTCCCTCAGCTGGAGGACTCTTGGGCCAGTCTGTCGCCACTCAACCAAGGTTCCTGAGGGCAAAGGCCGTGAGCCCCACCACCTGCCTGCAGCAAGGGACTTCTTGAATCCCAAACCAGAGCTGATACTGAAGAAGGGACTTAGCCAGACTTGACAGACACTTCCTGACAACAGGGTACAGGGTGGCCTAGGGCCCCCCCAGTTCTCTGGGGAGAGCGGGACCTTCCTTTCTCGTGAAGGGGGATAAGGGGAGGGGCAGTCAGCTGGCCTTAGAGCGAGGCTCTTTCCAAGAATCCTCCAGGGCTGGGAGGAGAAGTTTCCCCTGATCCAGCGATTCTAAATATGGCAAAGGGAGCAAGAGCACGTGATCCTCGGCTCCATACCAGGGCTGCTGCTGTGCCGCTGCTTCTCCGGGTCAGAGGCCTGAGTTGGGGCTCGGGGCTGAGATGAGGTCTTGATGGAGCCTCAGTTTCCCTGTCCACAACATGAAAGTGGGGGCCAAGACAATGACGGCTAAGGTTCCCTCTGCCTGATGACTCTCCAGCAGTGAGGTGGGAGGGAGAGAGTTGGTCCTCAGCTCAGTTCTACTTTCTCTGACGATGTCCCTGGAGGGAGAGCAGCTGCCAACACATAGTGCAAACTATGAAAAAAAAAAATGTCCCATCTTGGAGGACCAACTAGACAAATGCGTTGCCTATAGCCTGACCCCCTGTAGCTGGCCTCCTTAGAAACAGGCATCCCTGGCTGCGGGCTGACATGCCCAGGCACAGGCTGTATTTCAGCACCACTTTAGCCCTCGATGCCAAGTCCCTTTGTAGTGCACCGACTGCGCAGTTCTGTCCATGGATGGCCCCAAGCCCCTGCCCTGGCTGCCGCTGATTCATCCAGGGCTGGAGAATGACCCAAGAAGTTTCCATCTGTAGGTAGGGCTGAACCAATCAGATGCTTTCTCAGGAACAGAAATAGGAATCTAGCAGAAAGGTGGCAGAGGCACAGGGACCAATGGCAACAACACCAGCATTTCATCTCCCGCTCTCTATCCCATGAATCCCAGATGTGATTCCTGCCATGAAGTCTCTGCAACATTCTTCTTTCCTTACCATCTGCCAGTCTTGAATGTGAGTGTGTGTGTGTGTGTGTGTGTGTGTGTGGTGCTGGGGGCTGAACCCAGGGCCTTGCCCATGCTAGGCAAGTGCTCTCCCACTGAGTCGCACCCCAAGGCCACATGTCAGTATTTCTTGAGCTAGTGTGAGTGACCTCAGTACCCCAGCATATGGAAGGTGCTGTCTTCTGAACAAGACATTTGGTGAGAGCTATAGTTGGAATGTGGTTTGTCCCCCGGTGGCTCATGTGTTGGGAACTTGGTCCCTAGTGTGCTAATGTTAAGAGGTGGTGGATGTAGAAGGGGTGGAGCCTCGTGGAGGTTATTAGGTCATTGGAGACATGCACTCAGAAGGGATGAACTAGTTCTCCGCGGACTCCAGACTTTGGCTTGTTGTTCCACCACATGATCTCTCACTCTCACAGTCACTCCTGCAACTGTGACACTATCTACTATGAGGCCTTCACCAGAGTTAAGTCAATGCTGGCACCATGCCCTTGGGCCTCCAGAACTGTGAGCTAAATAAACTTCTATCATTATAAAATACCATCTTGGGTGTTCTGTGATAGTAACAGAAAACAGGCTGATACAATGCAGAACAGCCTCATCCTCTCCCACTTGACCCATCCCCACAACCCTGGTTTGTCTCCCTGCTTCCTTCTGCCATGCCAGCGAGATTGCCTACTGCACCAGGTGAGGGAACTGAGCAACAGTCAACATAAGCCAAGGACGGAACAAGGAAGAAGCAGAGTCCATCCATCTTTGGGGGGCTAGCCAGGCAGCACTGACTTCTCACACAAGGAGCCATGAGCCCTCCCAATCAGAAGGCCATGAAAGTGAAGAGGAACTAAGGGTTGGAATGTACGCAGCCAGAATTTCAGAAACTTAAACAAGAGGGCCCGTGGAAATCTTCCCCTAGCTCCACTGAGAACCTCCATATGCATTCTAGTAGCCCAGTTTTACATGCTGGGTTTGGCATAAGATTTCATTTGAACGAAGAGCTTTGCTGTTTTTTGTTTTGTTTTGTTTTGTTTTAAGTGTGAAATCTAGCTGGGCATGGTGGCACACCCCTGTAATCCCAGCAACTTGGGAGGCTGAGGCAGGAGGATTGCAAGCCTCAGCAATTTAGACTCTCAGCAATGTAGTGAAACCCTATCTCAAAATAATAAATCAAAAGGGATAGGGATGTAGCTCAGTGATAAAGCAACCCTGGCTTTAATCCTCAGTAATTTAATCTTAGCATGGTTGCAAGGAAGGCCCTACCCACCTGGCAACCTTATTCTTCACTCCCAGGTACCCAACCTGGAAGCTGATACTCCACTAGCATCGTTCTAGTCCCTAATCACAGCCAATGAAGCTTTTTTTTCCCTCCCCACCTTTTTTATTTCACCTCCCCACCTTTGTATGCTACTTCTGCCACTAAACTGACTGGGTTAAGGGGAGGCCCCACCTGACACTCTCTTAACCCCCCAACCCCCATCTCTATATTCATTCACCTCCATTACCGAGTACACCTCAGCATATGAAAGGCTGTTTGAGTGGCTGCCTCCCACAGACCCAAAGATCCTGTCCTTTGCCCACTGCATGCCCTATGCCTGAGCCAAGTGGGTGATGGGAAGAGATTTCCTGAGACAGGGTGCATCCTCTCATGAGTACCACTCCTTCCCAGAATGCGCTGCTGGCCCTAGCTGGTTCTACACCTCAACCCTTCCCAAAGCAGGAGGGATTATGAAGAAACCACACAGCCCAGAGCCATGGAGCATGCACTCACTCATTCCTTCATTCATTTAGCAACCACACACTTAGTGCTCACCCTGGGCCAGGCATAAAGCTTACAAAGCCCTGCCTTCTTTTTTGGCTGAGAGGTGGGAAGGAGAGATGGCAAATAAACCAGTAAATGTTCAAATTGTCAGATGACTGTGGAAAAAAATTAAGTGGGAAAGGGGGAAAGTGTGAAGTGGGGGAGACTATTTTACAGAGTGTGGTCAGGGAGAGCAACTTTGAGAAGGTGGCATTTGAGTAAAGATGGAAGAGGGAATGAGCCATGTGGGCACCTGGAGAAGAGTCTCTGAGCAGACAGAAAAGCCAGTGCAAAAGACTTGAGCCAGAAAGGTGCCTGGTATATTCCAGAAGGATCAGAAAGGAGCAGTCTCCCAGGTTTGTAAGCAGTGGTGGAGGAGGGGGCATAGAGAGGCAGTGGAGGTGGAAGCAGAAACCCACTGGCTGCTGAGGACTGGCCAGTACTCTAAGAAAGACAGGCAAGTGTGAGCAAGGAGTAGCATGAGATCACCTATATTTGCAGAAGACTGCCCCGGCAGCAGAGGGGAGAACACACTAGGGTGGGGCGGGGTGTTTTCCCCACCTGGAATTGGGAATCTAATGGTACAATCCTAGCAAGAGATGAGGTGACTTGTTCAAGGAGAAGAGGAGGTGGCAAGATGTGATCAGATACTGGCTACATACTGGCACTGAAATTTCCCTTAGAAATCCACAAATCCTCTCCTTTATATGTTACCAAACTGAGTCCCAGAGAGGGACCTGACTTACCTGTGATTTTATGGGAGATTAGAGACAGAGCTGGGCCTGGCCCCCCAGATTTCCCAGTTCCTGAGGTAATGTTTTAATATCTCCTCTTTCCGTGACAGGACCCAGTCACTTACCCCTCACTCCTACTCCAAAATTCCCCTCGTCCTGGGGCCAAGAGGGACCAGCCCCTGCCCTTTCTGCTGTATGTATAGGGTGGCACTGGGTTCAAGGATTGCTCAGTTACCCAGCTACTTGAGCTTAATGGGGGTCAGGGTCACCTCTAAGGAATCTTGTCTTCTTAGAATCAGCAGAACCTGTACAGAGGGGGGAGGAAGGAGGGAAGGGAAGATTCCAAAACAGGGGAAAGAGCTTAGTCTCTGTCACTTGGTTCTCAGTACTCCCAGAGCTGAGAGTACCAACAAGAGCTGACAGGGTGGAACAAGAGCTTCGGGGAGGGCAGGGCCCCCTGGGGAACTCAGGTGCCAAATAGGAGCCTATCTTGGGAGTTCTGCAGACTCAGCTTCCGAAGACCCCACCCAGTGGGGGGTTTGTGGGTATGAAACAGGAGGGGAGTCTCAATGTCTTCGCTACTAATAAGCAAAGCAACATGCAAACTCACAGGCCACACCTGGGGCAGCTACTCACAGCTGCCCTGAGAGCATGCTCCCCATGGGATCCCCAAACCCAGAAAGAGCCAGACTGAACCCAATAAGCCCTGCAAGAAAGGAAAGCCTTGCTGTGTGAGCAAACTTGGGCTAGGTGCTTTGCTTCTCTGGGCCAGTTCCACAGCTAAGATAGAACAGTTGGGCCAGGGGGTTCCTTAAGCTGGAAACTGGAAGGGCATCTGCAGACACCTCTCCTCATTTTCCTCAGCATCCTGGTAAAGGGAAGGCTGCCCAGCCTGCAGTTCCAGCAGATCCAGAATCTTCTAAGAGTCAGGAGCCCGCTTGGTGACTCTAAGAGAGGTGTCAGGATTGGGGGCAGCTGAGGGGGAAGCACAAGGGCATAGGCAGAGCTAGGAACCTAGGTCCACAGGTTCACTCTCCTAACTCTGCCAACAGTCAGCTGAAGATGTGAGAAACTGTCTTAGAGTTTCAGTTCATGAGGAAGGGATTGAGTAAGGGTCTCTTAAGGGCCTTGTTTTTCTCTGGTCCATCTGGGACTGGTCGCTCCAGGAAAGCGAGGCCTGGACAGCTCCTAAAGCTACCAGTCCTCTGGGACTTCAATGTTCTGAAGTCGCCGGAAGAGTGTCTTTTACATTCCATTTGCATGGAAAGTCTAGATGAACTTCCTTCTCTTCCAAAACTCTCCCATAAGTGAATAATGATATCAAGGAGGAGTCAGGACAGACCGAAGCAAAAATTCCAATGATCCGTTAACCACAGAAGCGGTGGGAATCAGGCAAAGGGGACAAATTGCATCTCTGGTACTGCCTGTATGTATAACTGCCACAAATGGACTTGAACTCAGCTCTGCTTTGACTGTGGGACTTTGAACAAGTGAACAGACCCTGTCTGGGACTCAGTTTCTTAGTCTGCCTAATGGTGCCCGTGGTACCCGGTCCTGCAGTCCGGAGGCAGGGGTCTAACCGGAAGACGCCCACGTGCGGCTTGGGTTCACCTCAGGACACAAGAGGCCAACAACCAGGCGGCCTCCTCGGGAGGGGGAGGGCTCCTGAGGGACTCCTCCCCCGGCCAGCCTTCGGCGCGTCTCTGACGCGGGGTCCCTTCCCCCTCTGCCGCGGCGCCGCGACTCGGCGATCCCGGGTCTCAGTGTGGGCGGGGCGGGCTGGGCGGGCCAGCGCTGGGCGTGGCTCTGGCGGACCTGGAGGGGCGGGGCCTCGGCGAGAGCAGACTCCGGGCGCGGGAGGGGCGGCGCTAGGCTCGGGTTTCTTCCCCGCCCGGCCGGCTTCTTTTTCCGTTTCCAAATTAACAATTGAAAACTCGGCGGCCTGAAAGGCGAGCAGCGGGCCAAGCGGAAAGTGTGAAGGAACCGTCGAGTCCCTGAAGCCTGGGGCGGAGAGGGAGGACGCGACACCCCACCCAAACGCGGCTTGCCCACCCGCCAGGGCTGGGTGCAGAAACCAAGCGCCCCGGGACCCCGAGGTACCAAGGCTCCTGAGTCGAGTCCTGGCCTGATCCAGCCCCGGGTACTGTCCAAGCCGGGGTCGCAGGACCCAGTGCCCAGGCTCGGGGCGGTGCCAGCCACTGAGGGGACCAAGGGGGAGGAGGGTTAGGGGGACGGGTGCCAGGGCTGGGTTTTCACTCTCAGGCTGAGTGCCCAGGAGAGGCAGGTGCCAGACAGCACATTATATAGCACGGTGCTCAAGAGCTCCCAGTGTCAGGTAGTTTCACGTGTGACCTCATATAAGTCATTTCACTTTACTAAGACTCAGTTTCCTCATTCAGAAAATGAGAGAAAAGATACACCCATATACCTCCACCAAATAGAGCTGCATGTGAGAATAGTAATAATAAGATGCATGTGAGAAGATACACTGGCTGACAGTGACCACTATAGGTATCAACTATTATTATCTTGTCTTGATAATGAAATAAATACTGAATCCTTGTTACCCCTCCAACTCCCACCCCAGAACCAAAGTTGCCCATTCATGGGCATTACTGGAGCTGAGCCATCTCTTGCTCCCCTCCCCTCCTTAGGGCCTCCTCAAAGCCCCACTCAGTAGATAAAGAAACCTAGTCTAGCATGTGTGAGGCACTGGATTTGATTCTCAGCACCACATATAAATAAATAAAATAAAGGTCCATTGACAACTAAAAAAAAAAATCTTAAAAAAGAAAGAAAGGCCAGCAAGGCTCTGCAGGCCTGTAATCCCAGCAGCTTGGGAGGCTGAAGCAGAAGGATCACAATTTCAAGGGCAGCTTCAGCAATGTAGCAAAGCCCTAAGCAACTTAGCAAGACCCTGTCTCCAAATACAAAATAAAAAGTGCTGGGGAGTATAGCCCAGTGATTAAGTGCCCCTGGGTTCAATCCCTAATACCAAAAAAAAAATAATAATAAAAGAAAGAAAGAAACCAAGGCCAGGAAGGTTTTTGTAAGGGGCTCAAAGTCCATCTGGAGTGAGTAGAGAGAACCAGGGGCTGGGCATTGGGCCCCTCCCTATGGCTCAGTGTCTAGAGAAGCAAGTGCTGACCAAGGGTTGCTGGAGCAAATGAATGGTAATGGGGAGAATCCCTGTACCCAAGTCACCAGAGACCCAGCTCAGACATAGATAGCTAGAGGGTGGGCACTAGGGATAGACACAGTTCTGGTCCTCTGGCCCCCATAAATCAAGCTATGAATGCAGGGACTTTATTTATTTATTTATTATTTGGTACCAGGGATTGAACTCAGGGGCACTTGACTACTGAGCCATATCCCCAGCCCTATTTTGTATTTTATTTAGAGACAGGGCTTCACTGAATCGCTTAGCGCCTCGCCCATTGCTGATCCTCCTGTCTCAGCCTCCCAAGCTGCTGGGATTACATGCGAACACCACCGCGCCTGGCCAGGGACTGTATCTTGTTCACACTCTCTCCAACACCTAGAACAAGGCTTGGTGCAATGTAGGCTCTCACTTAATATTTACTGAGTGATAAAATGAATAAACGAATGAAAGAGGATCCAGTCAGCCAGGGAAAGCTTCCTGGACAACTGAGGTGTCCTGACTGGTCTACTGTTTGAAGGGATCTACTTTGAGGAAGGGAGTGAGGGTGATGTGCTCTTTTCTCCAACCTGGAGACTCAGGGCAGTGGAATGGCAGGAGACAAGACAGAGGAGATAGGAGGTATGATCCCAGAGGGTAGAGTAGATCGCCTCTTTTTCCTAAGCCTCCACTTCCCACTCCTGGCCAGAACAGACTCAGCCCTATTCTCCCTCCAGCTGCCCAGTTAACTGCCTACAGGAATCCAGCGCTCAGCCCAGCCCCAGCCCATGTTGCCTCAGTCTGAATGCCCCTCCTCCACTGACAATCCTACAGTCGCTTCTGTTCCCATCTAAACCCAAGCTCCTTAGCCCAGCCTTGGAGGCTGTAAGCACCCTAAGAATCAGCCACACTCCTTCCCCGTCCCCTGAACATTTTCATGTTGGTGACTTCTGTGCCCTTCTATCCCAAGAATCCCTGTTCTGCTTTGGGAAGAAAATCTGTTCCAGCCCCAGGTTAGGATTCTAGGGCCCCTCTGGGCACTCTTGAGACCCCCTTGTCACTCTCTTCTCTGACAAGCTGTGAGCTGAAACTGTTCCTACCTCTGTCCACTCTCATCTCACCCCCTCATTGAGATCCATCCTCCAGGGCAGGGCCAGTCTGACTCTTGCACGTTCCACAGGCTAGCCCAAGTGGATACTCAGACAATATCTGAGGAGTGAACAGAAGACCCAGCTTGCCAGGACCTTGAGCCTCAATGACTTAGACTTTCACCCTGTCCTCTGAAGCCTGAGAGTTCTGGGAAGGCTGTCTTAGGGACGCTGCTGAGGTGGGCAGGTAGAGGGGAGAGTTGATGCAAACTTGCCACTAACACTGGCAGGGAAGGGAACGAGTACAAATGGAGAGCCACATATTATAAGTCTAAATACTTAAAAGTTTAAATCAAGTTAACAAGGTATTCAATAAAATACGTTCTATCCTTCCTGACACATGCACCTGCAGAACAATCTGGAAGTTTGAATTTAAATTCCTAGACTCCTTGGAGTCCCAGGCTGCTTGAAACCTGGCATGAAAGGGACATCCAGCCCCTGCTACCCTCTAATCCATGGCATGCCCCCATCTCCTCCCACACTGGGCTCATCTCTCCTTAGGAGGGGCCTTGGGTACACACCTGTGGATGCCCCAGCCTGTTCATTCAGGTTCCATCTACACTCACTGCAAATCAGCTGCCTTCAGGCTCACACACCAGCAGCTCTGACTCAGTGTCCTAGATCAAGGAGGGCCACATGCAGACTCCAGGTTAGTATGTAGGGCCACACAGGCTGAGTGGGCAGAATTCTGGACCCCCTCCCAGATCAGCCCTGCTGTGGTGTGTTTTATCTATGTGCTGTGCTTATGCACCAGGTTTCATTTCAAGGACTAGATCTACTGATTAAAACAGATTGAAGCCAGGCATGGAGGCACACACTTGTAATCCCAGCAACTCAGGAGGCTGAGGCAGGAGGATTGAAAGTTCCGGGTCAGTCTCGGCAACTTAGTGAGGCCCTATCTCAAAATGAAAAATAAAGAAGGTGGGGATGTTGCTCAGTGGTTAAGCAACCCTGGATTCAATCCCCAGTACAAACAAACAAACAATAAATAAATAAATAAATTGGATTGAAATTTTTGCTCTAATCTAGACCCTCCTTCCCACTGAACACAGAGAGAAATTGGAAGTGGCCAAGTCATGTAGACAATTAGAAGAAACCCAAGGCTCAGTCCCAGGGCTCCAGCCTCTCTCCTAGGCCTTGGCCTCTCAGAGCTACCCAAGGCCTGGGAACATGCTTCTGATCAACAAGACCCAGGGCCTCCAAAGGGACAGGCTGTAGAGATTGGTGCCCAGTTCCTGGTGGGGTATAAGCAGGCCTGTTACTGGGGCCTCCCTCCTTGACAGGGAGCTGGACCCTCAGCTCAGGTCTCCCAGCTCAGAGGGTGGATTGAGGAGCCAGATCAGGCCAGAGAAGGAGAGGGAGTCCTGGTATAAATAACCCGTGGGGGGCCGGGATGTTTGGGCCCATCTCCCAGGCGACGACAGTGTTTACTGCCCAGCAGGGGTGGGGGGGGCATGGCCCACACATTTGCCTCCCTGACTTGTAGCCAAATTTCTGCAGGAAGGGGTAGCCCAGGATTAGCCCCAAACACTTCATCTCTGCACCCCAACTAATCTTCTGCCCTAACATAGGTCCTAAACCTCCCTGACAATGCCCCCATGCTCCGGCCCCAAATGCTGCATAGCATCAGCCCCAGCTGCCCCAGCATTTTCCCCCATGATTCCCAATTCTGCCCAAATGGTGGGAGGGTGGGGAGCATGAGAAGGGCAGAGAAGGCCCCAAGCAGAGAGCTGGGTGTATGCCAGGGATCTGAACTAGGGCCACTAGGCACAGTGCAGGGACAAACCTCTCCCACGGCCCTGGCCAAGACAGAGGGAGGGCTGCAGCTCAGGATTAGGAGACTCCAAATCCCTCTCCCCGGCCCTGGGCGCATCCCATGCCTGTCATGTGAGGAGCATTAGATAGTCAGATCCCACCGTGGGAAGGACTGGCAGGTGCCCCTGTGGTCATTCCACAGGCAGTACCCCCACCCCGCCCCCCGGCAAGCCAGGCCCAGCAAAAGAACGTTTGGTGCAGGAGGGCAAGGGCGAAGGTCTCCTCTTCCACAGGGCAGCAGCTGCAGCCAGGCTGATCATGGGCACAGGGTGAGCTGAGTTCCAGCCAGGAGGCCAGCCTGGCCCATTACACACACACACACAGCCCCTGCCCAGCTGCCGCATGGGTTTTGCTTGTGATACCAGCTGATTTACATGGGGAGCACAAATTGGAGCTGTGTCCATCAAGGGTCTGGGTAGACACCTGGACACCTGGGGCTTCTGCTACATCTCAGTCACTTCTCAGCTGAATGACCTCAGGAAAGTCACTTCTACCTTCAGGGCCTTGTGTGTAGAATGGTGTAATAGCTCCTCCAGAGCTGTTACAGGAATTCAGTGGGATGCACTGAACACACAATAATTATACTCCACAACAGGCCAGGTATGCTTTAAAGTACCTTTGTGGAGCCAGGCATAGTGGTCCATGCCTGTAATTCCAGCAACTCAGGACACTGAGGCAGGAGGATAGCAAGTCTGAAGCCAGTTTCTATAACTTAGTGAGACCCTGTCTCAAATTAAAAATAAAAAGGGCTAGGGATGTAGCTCAGTGGTAGAGTGCCCCTGGATTCAATCCACAGTACTGCAAACAATAAATATAAAATGCTTTGTGGACTACCAAGTGGGAGAGGGGACCTCCTTCCCAATATAAGGGAACAATTTGGACCCAGAGACTAAGACTCAGAGAAGTTGAGAAACCTGTCCAAGACCACCCAGAGGGCACTTGGGCCCAGGTCAACTTTGGTGAGGTTCTGCAGAAAGGTGGGCATTGTTTATCATGTTGGAGACAACTGAGACCGAGGGTTCTGATTTGGGTTCCACCATTGACCTGAGTTTATTTAGTTCCTGTCGGGTTTGCAGCCTCAGCTTCCCCATCAGTAGATTGTGGGGGCTGACTGAGACCAGTTATTTGCATACCCTGGAGAAGAAAAGAGAGAGAGGAGCTGGAACTGGTCAGCTACCCAGGCCCTGCCCCCTCTCCAGAGTACCCACCATCATCTGGGCCAAATCCTTGTGTGCTCCCATGAGACACTTTTCTAGAGACCCCCAAAGACCCCAAACTCATATCTCCAGACTCTCTTTCTAGATAGCCTCAGGGCCCTCACCTACCCTCCCTGCTTCCAAGGCACCCCCACTCAGCACACATGCCTCCCCCTACCCCCACCCCCCACTCGGGTTTGCATAAGCTGCAGAGCTTTCCCTACAGGCAAAGTCCCAGGGCTCCTGGCCAGGTTGAGGCTGGCAGGCCCTGGGCAGGGTTAGTGGACAGCTGTGGAGGAGGCACTCAGAGGGCTGGCCCTGGGGGAAAGGAAAAGGAAAAAGGAGGCCCAGTGCAATGGCTTCCCCGGGGCTTCTTGCCAGAGACCTCCCTCCGCCATCTTCCTCACAGTCCAAGACAGGAGTTTACAAAATACAAATCTGCCCAAGTCCACCCACCTCCAGTTCCAGGAAGGTGCTGCTCTTCAGCCTGGCACTCTCCCCACCAACCCAGGCCAGCTAGCATCCCAGCCTCTTCTTGGACACCCCCTCGTCCTCTAGGCTTCCACTCGGCTAACTTCTTGTTGTCCTTTGCAAATGCCATGTTCAGCCTCACTTCTGGGTCTCCGCCTGGGCTAGTCGCTGTGTCCGGAACACTGCTCCCTGCTTCTCCTCGCCTGGCTGACTCCCATCCCTCTCGTCCCTCCTATCGCAATATAAGCCTCTTCCTCTGGGAAAGCTTCCCTGCTGTGCCCACTTTAGGGCTGTGTGCAGCTTTAGGGCTGCTCTGTGCAGGGCTCCTGCAGGACTCTGTACAGTCGCACTTATCCCCCTGCCTGGTAATTGCCAACCTCTGGGCCCCCTTGTTCCCCAGGGGAAGGTCTGATTCACTGCTCTGTCCCCAGCATAAAGCATAAGGTCTGCCTCGAGAGACTGCCAGTGAAGTTTCCCAAATGAGAGCAAGTGTAGAGCAAGTTCCCAGTATAGAACAGGGTAGGAGCAGGACTTGCACTTGAAGGCTGCAGGCAGTGGGATAAGTGCCACTAGAACTGGAGTTCTGAGGTCTGAGTCCCTACACCCAGGCAAGTTACTTAACTAACATCTTTGTGCCTCAACTCCCTCATCTGGAAAAAGGGGCCCAACAACAGGGTTGTTGAGAGACCAAGTGAGAGAAGGCATGGCAAGTTCCGGAGCAGCAGCTGGCCCTTGGTAAGTGCTCAATAAACACTTGCTATTAATATCTTTATTATTATTAAGAGCAAAGCAGAGAAGGAGGCTGAGCCCCAGAGAGGGAGGTGACTGCTGGAAGCCACCCAGCAGGACTGTGCCTCTTGCTTCCCCACTCCAAGCCCGGGCCATAACATGCACTAGGGGCGCCCCACCCCCACTGCAGCTCTGCCAATGCTCCCACCCTGGCCCAGCACAGGGTCTCTGCACACTCAGGCTTTCAGGGCACTCTGTCGTCTGGACTGAGACCAGAGAGCATTCACCACCTCCTGCCACCTACGGTCTGTGACAAGGCACGTGTTAACCTGCACACTGCAGTGCCCTCTTGTAGATTACAGGGATAATGACAATACCTACCTCATAGGGCTCTTGAAGTACATTGTGAGAAATATTTAGCACAATACCTGCTATAGATTAGACTATGACTCTTGTTACTAAATGCCAGACTCCGTGCTGAGAACTCTGAGCCTGGCTCCCGGGAAGTTCATTATTTTCCCAGAGTTCCCCAGGCCTCAGCCCAAGTGTATCTCTGAGCTGCCATCCAGGGCTCCTGAGGAAAAGAATTTCCAGGCTAAGTGACCTGCTCTTACAGGGCCTAATACTCCCCTCAAGGTCTCTTCCTCAAGGTTCAAACAGTGCAGGCAAGTGAGGGCCCAAGAGAAGTGGCAGCCCAGGAAGGGAAAATAAAATATTAAAACCAGCCAGGTGTGATGGCCCACGCCTATAATCTCCGTGTCTCGGGAGGCCGAGGCAGGAGGATCACAAGTTCAAAGCCAGCCTCAGCAAAAGCAAGGCACTAAGCAACTCAGTGAGACCCTGTCTCTAAATAAAATACAAAAGTGGGCTGGAGATGTGGCTTAGTAGCCAAAGGCCCCTGAGTTCAATCCCCAGTACCAAATATATATGTATTAAATATATATATATTATATGAGGCTGGGGTTGTGGCTCAGAGATAAAGTGCTCACCTGCAAGAGGTATTGGGTTCGATGCTCAGCACCACATGAAAATAAAATAAAGACATTGTGTCCACCTATAACTAAAAAATAAATATGAAAAAGAAATATATATATACTATATATATTAAAACTGACACACACACACACACACACACACATTCTTCAGAGCACTTTGTAATTTACCAAGCACTTGGTACAGGAGGCAGCCCTGTGAGGTGGGCAGGTGGAGATCATAACTGTACTTCTATGTGGAAGGAAGTTGGTGCCTCAGAGAGGTTGGTTCACCTGCCTAGTATCACACAGTCTCCAGGAAGCAGGTGCAGGCACCAAACCCAGCCTGCTGATTTCTGATCCAGTGCTCCTGATTTTGGCTGGCCCTGCCCCCCAAGTCCAATCTTGGAAAAGAGCCCAGGGCTGGTCCTGGGAGGCAGGGCCTGAGGCTCCTCTGTCCCCCTAATCCTTCCATCTACCCTAGAATACTCCCTATTCTGGCCCTCCAGCTAGGAGGGAAGGCGCCCAGACTCAGGGATTTCACGCACTGGTAAAATTTCCAAAAACACTCAGGGGACTGCTTAAGGTTGTCAACTTTTTATTTTGCCAAGTAAGGACATTTAACCAAAAAAAAAAAAAAATTCCCAGCCCATCATTTCATAAAAGAAAAGACATAATCTCAGACCCAAAGACAGTCCTTTAAATGGAATAAATTTAGATTTATGAAAAAGTCACCACATTGTTCTTATTATCCTCAGTTCTGCCTTAGGCCACTGAAAACTACCCCAGTGTGCTGATGTGTCTGAGAACCCTCTGGAGCCTGGGCTTGGGAGTCTCACAGATATGGGTTCAAATCCTGGCTCTACCACAGACAAGCTGTACAACTTGGCCCATCATTTCCCTTCTCTGAGCCTTAGTTTCCTACCTGCAAAGTGGGATTGTCAATAGTGCCTGCCACATAACGGACTGGAAGAACTAGATGACCTAGAGTTTGCTTGCTCAGTCAAGGGCTGGTTCCTATTCAGTGTCCCTGCCCTGGCCCATCCTTCCTATAGCTCCCCACTGCCCACAGGATAAGGCCCATCTCCATAAACCAATGATCAAGGCCAAGCCCTGAGGGCCCTGGATACCCCAGAGACTGCGATCCTGGGCAGAGGGATTTTGAAGCCCCATCTCAAAACCTTTGCTCTAACTGTTCCTTCCACCTAGAGCACACACTCTCGGGATAAAATGGCAAGAGTTTTCAGCACACAGAGGACCAAGGTGTCCTTTCACTTCTCTCCAGTTGGCAAACACCCTTCTCCTTACAACTGGCCTCAAGGCCACCGTCCTTCCTGCATTCCTTTCCAAACCATGTGCCATGTAGGGGGCTCAGACCCCCCCTTCCCCCCATGGCTCAGTGTGGAAAAACCAAGAACACATGGGGTACAGTGAGTTGAGAACCCCCAGTTGAGCCTGGGGTAAGGAGTGCCTCCCAAGAACTGGGAACATGCAGGAGGGACAGAGGTCAGCCTGATGATGAGGCAGGTGGGAGAAGGGAGGGAGCCGCAGGCAGAAGGGAAAGCACCACACGCTGGAACACAGAGGGCTCGGGAGTCACTGCTGTCATGGGCTGGAATTCTGACTGGGTCACGGACAAGATGTATAACTTGCTGGGCCTTGTTTTTCCCTTCTCTGAGACTCAGGTTCCTCTCAGTAAAATGGGAACAATAATAGTTCCTGTCACTATAATAGTGGCTTGGACGTATCAGCAGGCCCAGGAGGAGCAAAGAGTGCTTGCTGAAGGGGTCCTGCCTTGGACGCTGCTGTGGGGGTGTCACCGTCAGGTGCAGCGAGGAAGGAGGGCAGGTTTGGAGAGGGATGCTGGGTTTCAGATGCCCAGGGGAGATGCTCAGAGGTGGGAACACAGGAGCCTCAGGGATGACACTGTGGAGAGGGAGGCTGTCCCCAGGGAGCTGAACCTCTGATGTCCCAGGGGGTCAACTCCCTGCTGACAGAGCCAGGGAAGCAGGCCAGGGAAGCTGCGGGAAGTCTGCACCTAAAAGGAAGGGCCCCGGGGGCTGGGGAGGAGCTCAGTGGTAGGGTAGCATGCCCAAGGCCCTGGGGTCTGCCCAGAACAAGAAAGGAAGGAAGGAAGGGAAAGGAAGAAAGGGAAGGAGGGAAGGAGAGAAAAAGAGCACAGGAAGGGGCCCAGACCCCGCTGTTGGGGAAGCAGCAGGGTATAGGTAAGTCCGGGCTCCCAGGAGCCTCTTTCTCAGATTGAACCCTGCCTCTGCCAGTTATCAGCCATGTTGACCTTGGTAAGTCATTTAACTTCTTTATACCTTAATCCTCTTATGTGTAAAACAGGCTAATGTGGATTTTTTTTTAAAAGATAAAAAGCATGGGAAGCCAAGGCTGGGTGGCACGCGCACATAATCCCAGCTACTTGGGAGGCTGAGGCAGGAGGATTGCGAGAGCCCAGTCTGAATGATTTAGTGAGATCCTGTCTCAAAATAAAATTTAAAAAGGGCTGGATGTAGTTCAGAGGTAGAGAACTTGCCTAGCATGTGTAACGTCCTGGGTTCAATCCCCAATACTGAGGGAAAAACACCTTCCGGCATCCCCAGGTGGTACTGCCCTCCCTCTGCAGGCTCTCGGGTCACACACTCTCCTCGCACCAGACTGCCACCATCCCCAAGATTAAAAGTCAGATGAGAGAATGACCTGGGGGGTGTTCCCTCCTTGTAGAGGACAGAGGCAGAGTTCCTGCCCCCCAGCCCCCTCACACACACTGTAGTGTATAACTCCCACCTCCTGAGCTGTGTCCTCAGTCATTCGCTTGCTCCTCCCGGCCTCAGTTTCCACATCTGTGAAATGAAGTCCTGAATCTGCTCAGACATGAGGCCTCTGCTCTGATAGCGGGGATTGGAGGACGGAAGAAAAGCCTATTTCTAACCTGCTGGTTCTGCCCCCAGGGGAGGAAGTTCCCCCCCCCCCAGGCCTGCACCCCCATTATGTCCAGGGACTGATCCCTCCAGTAGAGGGTGGCAGTCAGGCCAAATGGGCAGGAGCAGAGGCGCCAGGGATTGTGCTGACAAAGCTGTTCCTTCCTCCCTTCTTCTCTCCCTACCCTTCCCCTCCCAGGGGAGGGCCAAGCCCAGCAAAAAATAAACCCAAAGACAGTGACCTGGACAGGCCTGAGGCTCCCAGGGAGGAGCAGCAAGGAAGGAAGGGTGGGAAGAGATGCAAGCCAGCCACCTGCCTCCCCCAATTCAAAAGCCAGTGGTTCCTGATCTGATCCCTCCTCCATGTTGGGCTCAAAAGGAACAGGCATCTCCCCTCCACCCTCCATAATGTGGAGGAGGAGTGACATTCCTCTGCTTGACGGGGACATAGAGTAAATCTTGTCAGGCCCTACTAGCAGGGGTCTACAAGTTTTGGAAAGAATACTCCCAGGGAATCTCATTCTATCTCTTGGTTATTGGACAGTCCTTTCTGATATCTGACCTCCATCCCTTTGGTGTCAGTGGGAACCATGCTCCTTTTATCTCCAGCAAGCTTTCTCCATCCCATCTGCCTGGCCTAGGTATCTGAGAAGTCAGGAAGAGTTTTGTCCCAAGATTTTCTTTCAGCACCTAGAGACCCCACTCTGTCCACTGTTTCTCTGGGAGGAAAGGAAAAGGAAAGAAGGGCCAAGTTCCCGGCTCCAGTGCCTCCCTCCCTCAGGCGCTGTCCCTGGATTTCCAATTAGTCTGCTGCCTGGGGCTGCCCCTCCTGTTCCTCACTCCCCTTCCCTCCCCACTCCCCACAGCCAGGTGCCAACCTCCAGGTACACAGATCCTATCCTGGGAACAAAGCTGCCCAGAGAGCCTAGAATCCTGGGGAGCTCTTTGGGTGCCCCAGGAGTCTGATCAGTACCTTCTTTCCAGCCCCTCAGAGCCCCCCACACTGGGGGCAAGCGGCCTCCCCGGTTCCCCTGTAAGTGCTATCCTGTCCTCTGATGGGTCCCTAGGCAAGGGACTGGAATATAAGCCCCCACCCACTACAAAATCCCAGGTCCTGAATCAGCAGTTCCTGTCACTCATTCAGCACGGCTCTGTGCTCTGCAGCCCTAAGTGAGTGACCCACTTTCCTGACAAGCCCATTTTATAGAAGAGGACAGTGAGGCTCAGGGATAAGGGTAGAGTGCAGGGCACCTTCCCAGGGAATGTGAGACAGATCTCTACAACTCTTTTGGATTCTCTGCCCTCATTCCCAGACAGCACTGGATCAGGAGAGAGCGAGAGATGGCCTGCCTCTCTCAGGGGCCCAAGGCTCGCTCTCTGGGGATCCCTGGGGCCAGGCTAGCTGCCAGGGTTTGACCATGATGCCCAAACTTCAGCTGCAAAATGGCACTCTGGTACACACAGTCTCCCCATAACACACAGACACACTCACGCCTACACACATGGCCCTCAAGCCTCTAAAAGAGGAGGCAGCAGAGGTCAGTCCTCCCGTCTGCTCCACGGACTCCTCACAGTGGGCTCCTGCTCCCTCAGACCCTGCCCTGGTCCCCACACCTGGCACAGTGTTGATGTTCTTCAACTACATTTGTCAAGTGAAAGAAGAAGCAAATCTATGTGTGTCCTGGGGCCCCAGGTTGGAGTCCTGGTGCCTCCATTATCTAAGGGTGTAGGCAAGCAGGTGACATCCCCTCACCCAGACTCATTTTCCTCAGTCAGGAAATGAGGATGATGATGCCCACCAGACATAATGGCTGGGAGGATGAAATAAGAGAACGCAATTAAAAGGCTCCGATGGAGGCTTGGTGGCACAAGCCTGTAGTCCCCACCACTGAGGATGCTGAGACAGGAAGATCAGTTGAGCCCAGGAGTCAGCCTGGGCAACACAGCAAGACCCCATCTCTCCCCCCACTTCTCTCTCTCACCCACACACACAAGGTTCAGATGGGCCTGGTAGATGCTCCACAGAAGGCCACAAAGACAACCATCAGGCTGTCCATGGAGAGCCACTCACACGGTGACACCGGCAAACCCAGCTCCTACTCTCCTACGCTCACTGTGCGGAGCCAAGGACACTGGTCAGTCAGACCTCTCCCCACAGGCAGAAAAAGATGACAATAAAAACCATTATTGTAATAATTGCAATGACATCAATGGCTCAAGACTGTCCCCAGCACAGCGGCACATTGCTACCTGTCCTCCAGCCCTGACAGGCCTAGAAGCAGGCATTATTTCCATTTTTCAGATGAGAAAACTGAAGCTCAGAACAGGTGAAGTAACTGAGCGAGGACACAGGACTGCTGAGGGCAGAAGCAGAACTGAACCCAGATCGGTCAGACTTGTGCCAGGCTCTTACCTCCCTGTGGGACAGGCTCCGGGGAAATGAACGGTGCCCCGGCTCCCCACCCTGGACCCTCAACTCTCACACTTGGGGCTGCCCCAGGTCAGACACTCAGAATTCCCTGTTGAGCCCCATGGCCCACCAGAGGATCTAACCTGCCCCCAGAACTGCATGGGCAGAGCACGGGTGACAGGGAGGGACAGTGAGGGGGGGGGGCGGGGACACCTCAGGCTGCTGCGTGAGTCTGGAAGCCCCCTGCACAGCTCCTCTGGGGGCAGGCCCAGGCTGCAGAGCCTCCTCTCCCTGCTCCCAGGCACTTTCAGCATCTTTGATGGCTCCGAGAACCTTAAATTAATCACCCACTCAAAGTGCTACCATCAGCCCAAGAATAACCATTCCTGAAGCACTCCTGGCTCCAAAACTCCAAGGTTACTGGCTTCTGCAGCAATGGGAATTGAAGTCAGACTCCAGCAGGGTTTCCTCAATGGAAGAAAGGAATGTACTATGGAGTTGGGGTGGGTAGGTGGACAAAGAAGGTTCTACTAGGACCCCCAAAGGAGAATCAGGAAGGATGGAGCAAAGGGGTGCACAGAAGAGGCAGGTGACCTAGGAATAGGAGGGTCTCTCCACTCTTCCCCTCCTTAGAAAGGCCAAAAAAGAGACTGGGGCATTAAAAAAAAAAAAAAAGGCAGCACAAAAAAATGTGGGTCACCCTCCAAGAGCTTCCTGATCACAAAGTAAAGTTCCTGGAGTCTTCTCTATGGACTGGGATGAGGAACTTTGCTGTCTGAAGTCCTGGTGTGGGAGGCAGCGGCCTGGGTTCCTGGCAGGGTCCTACCACTGCCTCAGTAGGTGTGGCCTTAGAGGAGTGTGGGTCACTTTCAGAGCCTTGGTGTACCCAATAGTACACCACAGGGTTGGAGGGAAGGTGCTTGGGGACCCTCCAGGGGTAGCGCAGGCCAGCAAAGTTCTAGAAAGCCAGCTATCTTGCTCCTACACCGCCCTGTGGCTGCCCTCTGACACAGATGCACAAATAAGCACAGATCATAGGTGCCCTCTGCTGCGGCTGTGGCTAGATAAAGACAAACCTCCAGGCAGGGGTCCAGCTCCGATCGGCCCTGGGGTCTGGGCTGGGGCCACAGGCCCAGCATGCGTGCCTAGGAAGTGAGCGTAAAGGTACGGGCCGTGCTTTAGATTCCTTTCCCTTGGTTGTGTGCTGCATGTCCATGTGCAATATGCATGGACATGTGTGTCAAGGTTGCAGCAAGCATGCAGGAGACATTCAGGTGAGCACATGGCAGGAATATATGTATACAAAAAGAGTGCCCCTGCATTGGGTGCTACCGGGCGGTTTCCATTCAATTCCACAAAATCCTATCGCTGCTCCCGCCCCCTCCCCCAGTCCCATCTGTGTGCTGGGTGCTGAGGACAGACGGGACAACACAGGAGTGCTGCTCCCAGGGTTCCTGCAGCAGAGGGCCAGCTGGGCCTGAGATGCAGAGGACAGCAGCTCCGAGTCCCACCAGCTCTGGGCTGGGGCACTCTCTCTGGGCAACCTCTCCTGAATCTGTTTTCTTGTCTGTCACATGGGGAGGAGAACAGCGGCCACCTCGTGAGGCTGTGAAGGATACAGGGAGAGTGATTTAAAAGCACGTAGCACAGTGCCTGGCACACAGTGGGTGCTGCCACCCAGCTGGAAATCTTAGTTCAAACTCCAAGGGTGCACTGGGTGGCCACAGGGAGCAGAAGGAGCAGTCCTGACAGGGAGTCAGGCATCCTGGGGTCTGGCCCTCTGCATCTGCCACCAACGGACCATGTGACTTTGGTCTCTAGAGCCTTAGTTTTCTTGGAAGCAAAATGGGGCTGTCAAAATATGAGGATGGACCTGGCAGGGAAGCCTGGGGTTAGGGGTGCCCTTTGCTGGGATTATTTCCATCCCAGGAGATGTTCCTTCTCAGACAATCAGGGTGGAAGTTTGGGGGCTCCAGAGTTAAAAGCCTGAGAACCCCAGGAACTGCCGCCACCTCCTCCCCTCCCCATTCCCACAGTTTCTGACCCCAGGGACAAGGCTGAGGGAGGATGTTTACAGAGCAGTAAACCTTCACATAGAGAACGTTCGCTGGGCAGCTGGGGGCTAGAGTAGCAGGCAGTGTCTCACAGAGGCTTGGGAAGCATGGTGGGCAGTGGGGCCTTGCTCTATACCAGCCCCTTACAGCCCTCAGATTTCAAGGGAGGGTGGTGTGGCCTTCGAGAGGGCTCTGAAAAGGGTGAGCTTCTCCATTCCCAAGGCTCAGGAAGCAGGATGGACAGTGATGGGTATTTTGTACCAAGAGCAAGGCCCAGGAAAGGCTGAGGAGCTCAGGGGCTGGGGCGCAGGGTGGAGAAGTGGGCTTGGAGGCAGGACCAAGGACTGAAGAGAAAGGAAAGCCCCAGGGCCCAGCCACCCCTCATTCTGGATCTCAACAAGAACTCCGGAGTTGGCACTTCTCACTTCCCAGAGCAGCAGCTGCTGAGAGGAGAGGCTGAATCAGGCTTGTCCTCTGGGCAATCCCCCAGCCCTAGGTGCCAGGAAAGGTGCAGCTTGTGCAAAGCTTGTGCTGCCTATCTCCCGGGGAAGGGGTACTAACTAACTGCACACTGGACTCTCCCCACTTGGGGAAGGGGAGGGCTAAAAGTCCAAGGGCAGGAAGCACTTTTTGGCAAAAACACACAAGACCCTGCAGTGAGTGGCTGAGAAACCCCACATCTGGAGCTCCTAAAGAACAGGAGACACTTCTGTGTGGGTCCCCTCCCCCAGCCCCAATAATAACAACCATCCCTCACCATCCGACAGGCCCCTGCAGCTTACCAAGCTCTTTCCCACCCATTACCTCATCCAAGAGGGAGGCCCACAAGGTTGGGGTTTCTGTCCCCTTTGATAACCTACAGATCTAAAGCTCAGAGACCAACACAAAGTCACAGAGCACCTAAGAGGTGGGACTCCTGGCCCTCCTTGACCTCTGAGATGAATGAAGAGTTCCCGAGATCTCTAAACATCCGGACATTTTCACACCACATTTCCTCCCTGAGAGCTCCAAGAAATGCCTCAGCCTGGGCTCCTGGGGACAAGTGCTCAGGACAAGCATGCCCCTGGCCAGGGCATTCCTGGCATCCGGAAAGGGCAGGATGTGGGGCAAAGGTGTCAGCGGATTTAGCTCCTGGAGAGAAAGGAGAGGCCCTTCCAAAGGTGGTGACTACAGTGGCCGACTGAGAGGTAGATGGCAGGTCCTTTACCCCCAGTGACCCTCATGGGGTCTGAGAGGTCAGGCCTTGGGGGCTAAGGAACCCCACTCAGAGTTGATTAGCTTTCCTAGGCCCAACTATGCCTTGGAAAAGTTATCTCCCAAGAGGAGCCTATGGAGGACACAGCTGTGATCTGAGTGTCTCAGCTTCCTTGGGCACCTGAGGCGGCTGCCACAATGTCACCATTTTTTTCCGCTTTGTTGAGGATCAAACCCAGGGCCTCCTGCACCCTAGGTAAGTGCTGAATTGCACCCCCAGTCCTCATACAGTCACTCTCAATGAGCAGCTCCTGCCTCTCACACCCAAGGCCACCAGCAATGAACCTCATCAATCCAACTATCTTCTGTATCAACAAACATTCATCTCAGGCCTCCCAAGGGATGGGGCTACTCTTAACTATTGACCAAGCCTGACTTTATGTCCTGAGCAATCTCACTTCTCTGTCCCTGGCCCAGCCCTGCAGGGTATGCACAAAGTCAAGGCTGCCACCCCCAGGCACAATGGCAGAGGGAGTTTTCTACTTCAGCCATTAAGTTCTATGGGTCCAATTTCAATTGGGCAGAAGTAGGCAAGCAGGTACTAGGGGGACAGGCAAGAAGACAGAGCAAAACACAGGTGGAAAAGGCCAGGAAGAAGAGTGGCCAGGTAGACAGGTGGAGAAACAGAAGCAGATAGAACTGGACAGGCCAATGGAAGGATGGAAGGAGACCAGCAGGAAGACTGCTGGCCAGTTAGGTGGAGAGATGAACACACAGGCCAATTCACACACAGGTGGAAACTCAGTCTGGCAGAGGGACAGCCAGACAAGCAGAACTGCTGAACAGTCAGGTGGATGGACAGTCAAGTGGACCACCCAGGAGACCCCAAGACCAAAGGACCCCAAGACTCTGGCAGTGGTGAGAAGGGATTAATAGCTGCACATTTTCCGGGCACATTAGGTCTCTCTCGGGCACCTCCAAGCATCCCAGAGCCAGGCCCAGCCCTTTAACTGATATCCACTGGGCCTCTCATGTTCCCTGCTGGGCCAGGCTGTCCCCCAAGACTAGTTCTGAGCTGCCAAAATTCACTCTTCACATCCAAGAGGGGTCAGTGTTTTTGAAAGTTGTAGGAGTCTGCTGAGGGGGGGCGGGGCTCAACGTCAGTGTTTCCAAACCAACCCCTCTCCTCTTTCTTTTTCCCCTGGTGCCCAAAGCCAGGCCTGGTGCAGCGGGCCAGCAAGGCAGGCGAGCTGGGCCCAGCCAGCTGGGCAGGGCAGGGCATCTACTGCTGCTGCCTGAGAAGTTGAGGATGGAGGGCAAGACTAGTGGAAACAGATAAGTCAGACACAGCACACAGGCCTGTATGACCTGGGGAGACCTCCAAACACCTACAATCTGAGACCAGCCCTGGGCTGTGCTTGGGGGGGGGGAATCCCCGGAGAGGAGCATCTCCAAGGGGAGCCAGGTGGGAGCCCATCACAGCTTCAGAGCTGGAAAAGAGGTAGCAGCAAGTGTGGGGGCCAAGAAGTCCTCTTTGTGTCTGGGACACAGGGAGTGAGAGGTGGGGAAGAGGAAAAAAGAGCCCCACATCAGTGGCTCCAGACTTGCTGAGCGGAGGGGATTAAGAAGCTGGATGTGGGGAGTACCTGAGACAGGAGCAGGAGGTGGTGATCAGGACGGAAATAAGGAGTAGAACTGGAGGAAGGCTAAAGCTAGGGCAAGCAGGGGTCAGAGCTGGGAGATCAGGGGTTAGGATCAGACTGGGGGTTCAAAAACGGGGCTCAGGCCTGAGAGGGAGAGGCGAGGGTCGGCCGCGGGGTAGAGGGGTAGGAGGCGGAGCCGGAG
>NW_026000082.1:23781363-23850808 GCF_001458135.2 Marmota marmota marmota
AGCGCGTGGGGCCGGGAAGCTGGGCGTGTGCAAGTGGTGTGCACCGATACTGAGGGCAATGTGGCCCTGAAGGGCGACCTAGGGTTGGGACGCCCGCTGGGTGGTTGTGGAAAGTGGGGCGCGGAGTGTGGAGTTGCGGCTGCGCTCCTGGATGGGGCATGGTGTCCTGTGGAGTTTAGCGTGCCTGAGTGGAGGGTTGTCTGCTTGTGTGTGCAGAAGGGTGGCTTCAGGTCCGCGAGGTGATGGGTCGTGGTTACGTGTGAAGATGGTGTGCAGAGTTCGGGCTGCGCTGCGGGAGGTATGCCTGTCGGGTTGTGTCCTTCGCGCATTGTGCAGGGTGTTCAAAGTGCGCCCAGTGCTGAGTGAGCCCCGAAATCAGTTGCAGCTGCTCTGGCTGCTACCTGAAGGGCCTGGTGCCCGAGGGCTACCCAGATATATTGGGCAGTGTGTCTGTTTCCTCACACCTCTGAACTTCCCATCCTCATCACGTAGGAGGAGCCCCCAATTAGCACCCTGTACAGAACAGGAGCCTCCCCTGATGCGCCTACCTGCTCCTCCTAGATCGTGGAAACCCTCCATTGCCTCACTTCCAGGTCAGGAGACCAAGTTCAGGGCAGATGGGATGTGGAGAGGTAAGCGCTGAGCAAACCTTAGGGGAACGGACACTTCCCTTGCAAAGGCCCCTTAAGATTTGCTTAGATGGGATTCTGATCCCACCCAAAGGAGGGGAGACTCCCAGCGCACCCGCTCTCCACCCGACTGGTTCTTCTTAGTGCCTGACCTCCATCTCCAGCCTGGGTTGGGGGCCTCTCCTTTTAGCCTTCAGGGCGCTGCACAGGGTAGTAATTTGGGTTTCCTGATCATCCTTCCCTTTTTTCTTGTCAAATGCTGTGACCACACCAGCCTCTCCCTCCTCAGGCCCTGCCCCGGGGTGAAGCGCTTCCGCAGCAAACTCTTCCCGGTTCCTCCGGGAGGATCTCGGGGGACACAGCCGAGCTGCGGGAGGGGAGAGCGAGGGGGCGGGAAGGCGAGCTCGATTCTCAGCTGTCAGCAAAGGCAGCATTGATCTGCGGAGCGGCCCGTGGGGGAGGGCAGGAGTCAGGGCTGTGGGCGGATTAGGAGGGGGCTGCCAGGACCTGGAGATCGCCAAGCTGGTCTTAGCAACCGGTCCAAACCCCAACCACCTAGTGACCCTATTCCCTCTGCCTCCTGGGGTCTGACAGGAATCTCTCCTGCTGCTCTTAGCTCTGGGTGTGTCCAGGGCCAGAACCTGGTGCTCCTGGGCAGGTTATGGCCCTGTCTGCTGACAGCCGGGGAAGGTTTCATAGACCCTACTGTGGATGCAATGCCCAGGCTAGGTTGAGTCATCCCCTATTAAGTTGAAGCCAGAACCCCCACCCCCACCCAACACACACATGCCACAGGTATGTGGCACTGCCTCCCCTGACTCTGTGTACAACTGTATCCATCAGTAGCCCAGGAGATGGGACTCAGGTCTGGTTGTGAATGGTGCAAAGGAAAGCAGCTGCCAAAGGCCTGGGGTCTTTTGAGACTCTTCAGTGACAGAAATGGAACTTGAATTCAGGTTGCCCTTATCAGCATCCAGAATATCTAAAATTGGGTCTGTTCTGGGAAGTCTGATCCTCTAGCTCAGCATCACCTCTGAACCCTGTGCTCTCTTCCCAAAGAGAACAATATACGTCCTTTCCCCTCATATGGAGCCCTCCCTGCAGGGAGAGGGTCTTTCATCATGTTTCCCAACTTTGAGTTCCAGATTACTCTCTCAAAGGCAGCAGGAAGAGGAAAGAGACTGAAGTCTCAGCTAGAGGGATGGAGGTTAGATCTTAGGAGGCACCTCCATAGGGCACTGAGGCCTGCTTCTCCTGCAGGTGCACTTGTAATAGAGGAACAGGTCCACTCTTACTCAAAAGGGAGAGACTTGAACCCTTCATAAGAGATGGAAGGGATGGGGGAGATGGTTCTAGGAGACACTAGCACAGTTTAGTTAGTGTGTGTGCATGGGAAAGCGGAGGAGGCAGAGGAAAAAGTCCACTTTAGAGAGGACAGGTGGCCACTGTGAGTGTCATCCAGTGGCCTTCCTGCCCCCATCCGGATTCACAGGACATGACTGGGAGGATGGACTTTCCCCATGGCAGCCTCAAGTGACTAAGACACTTTTCTGAGCAAACAGCTGTCCCAGGCTCCCTCAGTTGGCCTCTGCTGGAAGGAGGCAGAGTATGCTGTGGTTTCCCACAGTCCTTCCTCCCCTCTCCCACCTGTTCCCTTGACCCCACCCTCAGCAGCTCCCTTCCCACCCTCAAGGCCCTGTCCCTCCCTGGTAACACTATCCAAACTTCTCTGCTCTGCACAGACTCACTGTCCCACCTGCATAGTCTCTCCCCTGCTGTGGGCTTCAGTTTTTCCATCTGTACAAGAAAGGGGCAGAATCCTTGATCTAATTCATCATCGTCCTCATCATGTTTCAAGAGCAAGTATTGATTGAGAGGGAGGGCAGGGAGAGAGAGTGCTCCCATTTCCAACTGTGTGCCACGCCCTGTCCCTTGTGGGACCTAGAGCAGTCCTTTGCATGTGAAAAAGCTGAGGCTCAGAAAGGTTCGGGGATTCACTTAAGGATACACAGCCAGCCAGCGACCCCACAACTGTCTGTGACCTGTGCTTCCCTGTGACTGGCATGTAACTACTGAGCCTGAGTGCTGGGGTCAGTGTTGGGACTGAAGGAACCGTACATGGCCAACCCTTGTTCTCCAGGAATCAGTCCTGCCAGAGGGTAAGACTCCCAGGTCTGAAAGGATTGAGATCTGGAAGTAGATGGGTCCTCAGTCCCTGGAGCACTGTTCAATCCTTTTATTGACTTTCACTGTGACCTCAGGTCATTCAAGGGCTCAAATTCCTTCCCTGGAGTGGGTAGGGGTGATTTAAGCAGGGGTTCTCAGACTTCACCAGCAATGGAATGCCCCTTATAGACAGAATCACAAGGGAGCTCCCAAGTGTGTCAAAGCATTCCCACAGAGGCACTCGTTGAGGCGAGGGGGTCTAGGTTCTAGCCAGCTGCCTCCTCCTCCTCCTCCATCCTATACCCCAGGACCACCCTTATATCTCTAAGGGTCACTAGAGGTCCTAAGTCTTTACTAGCAATGGCAGAGCCTTGTAGGGGGAGGGCTTGGAGAAGAAATACAACCAGCAATGCCTGTGGCTACCATCAGTGAAGCCATGCTAAATGCTAAGCCTCTTGCAGGGGGGTGGACCTGCTTAGTCTTTTCCAGCATTCCAACAACGCTGTGGGTTCACACGGTTCACATAGCATTTTACAGTCAAGAAGACTGAATGAAGCTCAGGGAAGAGACTTGCCTAGTCCAGCTCTTGACCCCTGCACTGCAGCGTGTGTGGGTGTGGGGTACCGGGATGGGGAGGATGTTTGAGGTCATAAGAGAGGAAGAACAAGCATGGCCAGGGGCGTGCAGGAGGCCTTGAATGCCAGGCTGAAGGGTCTGATTTGACCAGATAGGAAAAAGGAAGCTTGGGCAGGGCCTGAGCCTGAGTATGCTACAATGACTGAGGCTCCCCAGAAGCAAGCCCAGGAGGGGTGGGGCAGGAGGCGCTGGCATGAAGAGAAGTTTAGCCGTGCCAGGGGCAGAAAGAGCCCTGAACCACAAGCCACAGCTTGGCTTCCAATCCTGGCTGGCAGGAGGGCTGAATGTAATAATGCATGAAAAAGTCACAGATCATGCCGGTGGGTGTACAAATGTGAGCCATTCTGTCTACTGCTCTTCAAGTGAGCATTGGTATGGGGGGTGCTCTTGGGGTGATGGCATCACATTGTTGCCTTTGAGAATCCTCCTCCTCAGAGAGCAGGAGCGGGCATGAGGAAGAGAGAAGGCCTCCTTCCTTTTCCCTAAGCAGTCCAGAAAGGACAAGAGACTTGGACTGCCCAGTGGATGAGAGGGCTGAAGGGTGCCCGGATGTGAGTGTGCCACTGACCTGCTTCCAGCCTAACCAAGCTGGCCTGGCCAGTCTGCTCAGTCGCAGGAAGTGAAGAGGTTGCAGTGTCGCCGAGCTCAGCGAAAGTAACCCCCATTGATCTTGAAGGGTGCGAGGGATCCCACCAGGAGGAGTCAGAGGGAAAGGGATGTGTGGAAATGAAAGTCAGAGCTGTGCCTTTTTGGACACTCCTCCTTTTTGGACACATTCTTGCCCCTTAATCCTACTCCTAGAGACTGTGCTGAAGGCATCAGTACTATGGTCCTGCTGGTAGGCTCCATGTTCTCAGAGGGCCACTGGGACAGTGGAGCAATTGAAAAATATAGAGGAAGGACTGTTCTGAGTGGCAGAGTGTCCACTCAAAAAGAACCTGTATGCTGTCTTGGCGAGAGGAACTTGGATGAGGGCTCAGGAAGGCGATGATGTGAGTGGGAGGGATTAAGTGGCAGCGAGAGGGATTCAGACAAAGGATGATACTTGTTAAGGGAAGGGGATGAGGGCTCAGAAGAGAGGCGAGAGACTCAGTGGCAGGATGGGGAGGCTCCAAGAAAGAAACTTTCAGGTGAAACTTGACTTCAGCTGTCTCAGGCTCCTGGAGGTTCCCTTGTCTCTAATCCAAAGCTTGCCCAAGCACCCTCCTCTTTGAAATATTAAATGTGTAAGATACATGATGGATTACTATTATTTTAAAAAGATATCTAAGCTCAAAAGTGAGAATGAGAATTCTTTTTTTTTTTTTTTTTTAATTGACTTAATGTCTTTACTGGGACCTTCAGGAGGAAAATGAAGACCTGGAAAAGATTCTAGGTCCAACAGCGTATGTGCCTTTTTGGTGGGGGGAGCGGGGGAGAGAGAGAGAGAGAATTTTTAAATATTTATTTATTTAGTTAGTTAGTTTTCGGCAGACATAACATCTTTATTTGTATGTGGTGCTGAGGATCGAACCCAGGCCGCACACATACCAGGCGAGCACGCTACCGCTTGAGCCCCAGCCCCAGAATGAGAATTCTTTAAAAAAAAAAAAAAAATTTGTTTTTTAGTTGTAGTTGGAAACAATGCCTTTGTTTTATTTATTTTATTTTTATGTGGTGCTGTGATTGAACCCAGCACCTCACATGTGCTAGGAGAGCGCTCTACCGCTTAGCCACAATCCCACCCCTGAGAATGAGAATTCTTTAAGGGTAGAAATGAAAGGGTATTCCTGGTGGTGAGCAGGAGTGGAAGCTGAACCTCCAAGGTGGTGGGGAGGTTCAGTGTTCCAGCAAGGACAAGAAATATAGCTGAAGATCCCACGAATGGAAGGAACTATACTATGCTCCCTGCTTAATGCTGGCCTTGAAACATCTCTGCCTGTTGACCACCTGGCTCTGGCTTTAGGTAGAAAGAGTACCCATATGAGTATGGCACCTCAGCCTGTCCATATGGGCTGAAGGCTCAGGATTTGATACAAAACCCTTAAGCCAAGACACTAAAATAAGAGCTGCTTTGTCTCTCACATGGCTTGGGCACATACAACTGAGAGAGGGTCCCTTGGGGTGACATACACATCCAGGATACAGTAAGAAAAATGTGCTGAAAATAATCTCAAGGATAAATATCGCATCATATTAGAAGCACAATACCTTGAGAGACTTATCTCTCACAGGAAAATTCATTCCTAAAGACCTAGAGATAATGATATAATCTGAAAAGAAGTTTAATATTGTTTTTCAAGAAGATAAATGAATAGCATCTATAAAACAAGAACAGAAAGACTAAACAGGAACATGTAGCAGAAATGAACATAATTTCTAGAAATTTTAGAAATGAAAACCAAAGTCATTGACATTTTAAAAAATCAATGGGTTAGCAGAGTATATACAGCTGAAGAGAGAATTAATGAATTAGAAGCTAGAGCTGGAGGAATCTTCTAGAACAAAGAACAGAACAATAAACATACAAATGAGACAGAATATTGAACAAAAAATTCCAGCATTGGTATTATTGGTTTTAGAAAGAGATACTGGAGTGACCATGCTATTTCCAGAAATAAGACATGAATTTCTAAATCTAGAAGACCCACAGACTGCCTAGTAAAGTATCTTAAAAAAAAAAAAAACCTACATCCAGACACCTTATAGTTAAAAGTATAGAATATCAAGAATAAAGAGAAAATTCTAAAAGTCATCAGAGACAAAAGATAACTTATCTACAAAAGTCCAATAGTTGAGCTGATGGTAAATTTCTCATCAGCAACAACAGATGCCAAAAGACAATGGAAGAGCAACTTCAGAGTGCTGAGGGCAAATAATTGTGAACCTACAATTCCATATCTTGCCAAACTAGTCATTTAAATCAAAGGGCAAAATAAAGACATTTGGACTTGCATGAGATCTTTGAAAGCTTATATTCCACAGTCAGCTTCTGTTCCTCTTCCCTAAAAGAGGGAGGCAAGGGAGGCACAGGGACTTGGGGGAGCGTTGGGAGTTCACAGAGGTGTCACAGGGCTCAGGGAGGCCAGGGCACTAAGGAAAGGCAGGAGGCTCAAGGCTGTTGGAGGGTCAGGCTCTATTTCAGATCTTACCTTAGCACCAGCCAAACAGAGAAGCCTAGCCCAGCTTGGCCCAGCTGGGGCCCAGCTCATGTTCTCTGCCCTTGACTGCCAGCTTTGCTGCCCTCCTGTCCCCTCTTCCTGGGCTGTGTGGTAGTGGCAAGTACCCAACCTAGGGGTGACACCACCATAGTGGCTCCTCCTCAAGAAGGCCATGCCCAAGTTACTCCTGTGACTCGGAATGTTTTGTTTTTACCCCCGTGGTACTGGGGATTAAACCCAGCGGTGTGCTACCCCTGAGCTATACCCCCAGCCCTTTCTACTAAAAATTTTGAGACAGCCTAGCTGAGTTGCTTAGGCAAGGCTTCATTTTGTGATCTTTCTGCCTCAGCCTCCCAAGTTGCTGGGATTCCACGTGTGCGCCACCATGCTCAAATTATGACTGGGCACTCAATCTCTACCCTAGGATCTTCTCCTCTAGGGAGGTCAAGTGCTATCTGACAAAAGCCTATGGATGGCTGGAACTGTGGGACAAATGCTAGGCCCTTTCCCAGGAATTGATGGAGAGGGGACTTTCATTCTCTATAGGAAAAGAATCATGAACAGAGCAGACAAGACCAATGGGGCTGAGGCAGCTGGGCCACCTGGGACAGGTGGTTTTTTGGAGCAGTTGGCTCCATGAAACCAGCTGGTGCCCTTGGGCAATTTTGAGCCTAAGCTCTTGTTATAAAACGGGGAGAATATCTACTTAATAAGGATGTGAAGATGAAATAAGAACCCATTTAGGTACCAAGCTTTAGCTTTATTTTCCAACACATAAATTTCTTAAAAGTATAATCTCTGCCTAATAGCCCTGCCTAGCATATTGTCAGTGTGCAATAAAAAACTGTTAACAAGAGAAAATCATGAGTCAGATGAGTAGAGGTGGGATTGTGTGCAGTGTGCAGAAGTCCCTGTCTCCGGTTTGTCTGCAAGGCAGGCTTTGTGTTCATTCACTTACTCATCAGTTACTGTTACCCTCTTGATCCCAAGCCCTGTGCTGGGATCCTGAGACACAGAAATGACCCTGAATTTGAGGAGGACCACCTGTGAGGAAGACAGAGTATTTTCAGAGTCTAACTTGGTCTAGCATTTACTATTTCTCCCATTTCCAATTCCAAACCCCACCCCCAACTCAACATCCAAAATGAACTCCACAATAGCAAGGATCTCATCTGGCTTGCTTTCAGCTGTATTCAGAATGTCCAAAACAATGCAGGATACACAGAAGGTGCCAAAGAAATATTTGCTGAATGACTGTGTATGTGAGCTCTAGTAATAGTCTATATAAGTTGATACAAGAACATCGAAGAAGTCCTCGCTGATCTGCCTGGGAATTAGAAGTTTCTCAGTGAGAGCCGTTTGAATTTGTGTCTTGATGGATGTATAGAGATCAATAAGTGAAAAGGGGAATAAAAGGACATTCCAGGCACTGGGATGAGCAGAATCTGAAAGCATGGAGGTGAGCTCAAGAACCAGTGAGTAATAGGGGTGTGACAGGAGCACTAAGTGCAGGCGGAGGTGGAGGAGAGGAGGGTGAGAAGAAAGCTGGGGGAATAGAAGGACTCTCAATGAACTTGGGCTGTCGTGAAGCCCTCATTAAGATCTAACCATGATGCCATGCTCTGAAAAGGGTAGTTTCCAGCCCTCATTGTTATCCTACAGAAGCTTCCCCACTCAAAGAGTGAGGTTGTTATCAGGAAGGAAGCCAAGGATCTTGTACCTGCTGAAAAAGGGACAGTCACACCCCTACTGGTTGCTAGAATTGTCTCAAGGTGGGAAAAGGGCGGGAGGGATTAGGCACCTCCCAGGATTTAGGTGAGGGCTCCCTGCTGCCCCCTCGTGGCACTGGCAGATCTGAGCAGCAAGGGAGCCAGCCAGGTTCTCCATTTATACCCAAGGGTCTCCAACCTTCAGTATTTAGCCTCCCAGAAAGTTCCCAATTACCAGCTGTCCCCAGACCAACCCAATCATGTATTTATTCCACATACACTCAGGGCTGGGCCAGTGAGTTTGGGGAAGCTCAGTAAAAGGAGACAGTCGACACTTGGCAATATTTTGTTCTTTCTTACACATACATATCCCACCTTTGGCAAGAGAACAGCTGTATATGCAGAGGATCAGTTTAGTGTTTTGGCATCAACTCCACCCTTAATTCATGGAATGACCTTGGACAAGTCACTTCATTTCAACAGGCCTCTCATGACTCCATCTGTAACACAGGGATCATGATCCATCTTCCTGTCTCTCCTGCAGGGTCACTGTGAAGATCATCAGGAGGACGGATGTTGCAAATGCTAGAAAAAATGTTTAAAGAGTGCTCCGGATGTAAGGGGATCATGCTGGGTATTAGATAGGGGCTCTCTTGGGCTGCACCAAAGGGTTTGTTTACACCGGGAAGGGCCCTGCTGGCAGGGCAATTTAAAGAGAAAGTGCTCAGCAGAGAAGCTGCTTGCCAATCACAATTGATCGCAACATCTCCAAAATGAACAGGGGGAGCCTATGGGAAAACATGGACCCATAGATGATCCTGAAATTCCAACCGTGGTAGAATTTTCAGCAATGCGTGGAAGAGCAGCAAAGTGGGACAGAGGGCCCCAGGAAATTAAATAACAGAGCTTCTGCCTTGTCTGTCTTAAGACCAGGGGCCCTCTGCCTGCTCACTCACTCTTTCTTGCCTCTTTCCACAAAGTTGGGCATGCAGCCACCAGTGAAAACTTGCTGATTGTCTCACTAAGATGTGTTTGGGTATGGATGGAAAGGCCAGAAGACCCCTTTAGAGACAAGTCCAGAGGTAGAATAACTGGATACAAGAAGGAGGGCATTAACTTGGGAGCCAGAAACATGCAGGGGCCACCCGAACTATTAAGGGGTACTGATTTCTCATGGTGATAAGTGTCACCTGCTTTACCTTCCCTGATGACAATGGAAGGGTACAATGTATCCAAAACCTTAAAACTAGAAAAATCTTTGCTTTTGAAAAAGTGTTGGTTTTCTTCCTTTCATATGTGAATGAATCTCTTACTTGATTCCCCTCTTTTGGCTTTAGTGATAGGAGGCTCAGCATCAAATCATTCTAACTATGTAGGTCTTCATGACCACCATACTTGTGTTCTTGTTATTTATGACACTTATTTCCTACTCAATTGTTTTTTCCTAATTCTGGTTTGCCCTATTTTATTATTTCATTGTGCTGTGTTTTCATTGCAAATCACTCAATTTTTATTGTGGAATGAGGTAAGATACACTTAAAGAAAATGACACCAGGTAACACATGCCATAGACAAGGAGATATAGTCAAACACTTTCCCTACATAGAGAGTAAAGGGCAGAGCAGGCCAGAACAATGGACCCAAATCTTGGTAAGAAATTTAAATAGGGGCTGGGGTTATAGCTCAGTGGTAGTGCGCTTGCCTAGCATGCATGAGGCACTGGGTTCGATTCTCAGCACCACATACAAATAAATAAAGGTCCATCAACAACTAATTTAAAAAAAAAAAAAAAGAAATTTAAATAGGTATGAAAGATCTGGATCTCTCAGGAGGAAGAATGAACAGGGGGCAGAAAGTGTTACCTGAAATCTTTCCTATTTCATGAATGCCAATTCAAGTCCTATTGCCATGGTTCATAGTTAAAGGAATCTCAAGTGTCACACTTAGACTTGAAATGATCTAATATGAGCCTCTTCCCATTTCCACTTGCCCCGAGACAGTCCCCAAATCAAGGAAGCCGCCCATGGTACCATGGCAAATGAACACCTGCTTTTCCTTGCAGTACCCAGTTCATTGCCATTCTCACCACCACTGGTCCCACTCTGATTGTAAAGATGGCATGGTGGGGGTCAGAAAGATGCTCATTATTGGTGCTTTCTATTCTCTTTGCTTCAGTGGACAAGACCCAGTCTCTGGCTATAAAAGTCCTATGAGCTGCTGGCTGACAAAGGGCCTAGATCCTTTTTCCTTGCTTGCAGGATACAGCCAGCATTCTCTGGGAGAGATGCCCCATCAGCCCTCATCCAAGCGGGCTATAGTTCTCTGTTTGACAGTCCAGTTAGGTCAGCTGGGCAGGTCTTTCTGAGCAACAAATGTGTTTTGGTGAAGCTCACTTGTAAAACTGGGGACCTCAGTTTGGCTCAGATATGCCCCCTTCTCACAAGGGTGCCCCTTCTTTCCAAATACCCAAGGGCAAACAAACCTTTCCCAAGCAAAGTGGCCCCATTAATGTCCCCAGACACAGAAACTGACTCTAAAGTATCTAAAATGAGATTTATTGCATTTCATGCAGTTTTGAAGTCCATGCAGCAAAGGAGACTAGCACAATTTTTTTTAATGCATTTAAAAAAATAAAATAAAGGAGGAGGGCAGCACATACACGAAATTCTAGTCTCCTTGGGTTCCCAGGAGAGAAAGGTGTAGGAATAAACCATTGCTCTCCGTGGGGAATGAGTTCATCTCCAAAATGCAAGGAATGTTTCCTGTGGCCTCTGGATACAAACATAGAGCTCCGGGTGAAAATGGAGATGGGGATGGGGAGAAGAGCATGAGAGAAAAGAAGCTGCACACATTCACCTGACCCTGTCTGAACACAGAACAAGGTGGCAAATCTTGGGACAGCAGCTGTTCCAAGAATCAGGATATCCTCTGCACCCCTAGGAAGATCTCCTAAAACAAGTGGCGGTGAGAAGCAGAACAAGAAAAACCAAAGGAGAAATATTTCTTCAACCACACACTTCAAGAAAATGCCATAAATATGTTATTTAACATTGGACACACAGCTTGACATTGAAATATTGATTTCTTGGAGAAAAAAAGTGGAAAAAAAAGGAAATAAAAAATATTGCATCTTTTTGTTGGAAAATCTCGGCCCACAGGCGTGGGGTGTAGTGCACCAATGTCCTAGCCTGCAGGAGGCGCTGAGGTCGGCAGGGTCCTCTGGGGAGGGAGGCTGCGCCCATCGCCTGGGGCTGTATGGCAAAAATTGTGTTGGGTATCCTTGGCCTTGCCAGCTCAGGCCCTCAGTCGCCGGTCACCTGGGGGGCCTGCCCATCCGAGGGCTGGTTGGCTGACTGGATGAACATGGGCTGGGCGAGGTCCTGGCCCGCAGGCATGGTGACTTGCTGGATCTGGTAGAGCTGCTGCGAGGGGTGGAGAGGAGAGAGTGAGGTCACCCCTGGGAGAGGGGCATGCAGCTCCCTATGGGCCTCGAGCTGGTTGGGGGCCCCAGAAACCTCAACCACCACCCACTGCAAGGCATCAGAGGGAGGAGCAGGTGTGGCGCTCTGCTGGGGCAGGGAGCAGCAGACACAGGAGGCATCAGCCTGGTGGGAGGGAGTGTGTGTGGTGGGCAGGGAAGAGGTGCAGGGAGTTGCATTTCCTGTGGCTTTCACTTCTCTGGGCTCTGCCTCTCCCGTTAGCTCAGAGCCTTGGGCTTGCTGCACGCTGTTCCTCTGTGACAAACACAAGCAATCGACCACTGTACCAGCAGCTTGGAAGTCAGCATTTCCCCCTTTGCAATCCTCACTGAAAGGGGCAGCAGGATACCCCTGCTTCTCCTTTCCTCAGAATACCTGGCTCAGGCTGAAGCTACACTGAACCTGCATTTCTTACATGGGTCCTGCAAAGGAGGTGGCCTGCAATTAGACAAGCCCCATGAGGGTTAGAAAAAATGCTCATGCAGTCGCTAGTAAGGTTAGGACCTACTGGTCTCTGGTTTCTTAGGGCCCTGAAAAAACCCAAAACTAAGACCCCTACCCATAGGAACCCTGGCCTAAGGGTCTAGCATCTGGTACTTGCAGAAGTCAGTGGTGAGTTTTGATGCCAGCTCTTCTCTCTCTTGGCCAATGGACAGTACAAGTTTGGACACGTCATCCTATCACATACGTACTCTGTGGTCTTTGGGAGCACTTGGTGAGGGGAGAGCAGGGGAAAAAAGGAAGGCTCTTCCTTGTACATGTTTATAATCACTAAATCCTGGCATCAAGAGAGCTCAAGAGGTCACATGAGCTGAACTCATGTGCTATTAAAAAGAATAAGGACTTAGGACAAAAACAGTCCTAGAGTGGGAAACAGAAGATTGAATTCTACCCTACAACCAACAGTTGGATAAAGCACTTCCCATCCCTAGGGCTGAGTTTATTCCTCTGTAAAATGGCCATTTGGGCTATACAGTGTCTAAGAGTGGTTCTAGCTCCCACATGCCTACAAATATAAAGGATACATGCCTGATTTAAAGATTTCACTTGTTTTAACAATTTCTGTCCCCTCGTTGTTAGCAGAGAATAGGCCAATAACTCTAACCATCCAAACCCACAGACCACCCACAACTCGCCCCCCGCCCGCCCCCCCCCACTCCTTGCCCTTTGACCTGCCCAGGTTGGGTACCCTACCTGTCCATCTGTAAACTGGCTGAACTGCTGTTGTCCTTGCTGGACCTCTGTCTGTGTGATCTGTGGAAAGCAAGATGGTAGAGTAGGCAAATAAGCTGCATGTCAGCCCACCACCACGAAGATCAGGAACAACGCCTACAAAGTGTGCCCAGAACGAGGCCTGCATAAAAAGGATGCTTGATGAGGGCAAGAGTCCCTCCCAATCACCTAGCTATCCAGAGTTGGCACCACACAGGTACATGAAGAACAATGGAGCATGTAAGACACAACTATCAGGCTCTTATCCCTTAATGTCCATATCTTGCAACTATCCCCTCACTTTAAAGTCTGAGGCTCAAGGAGAACACCTAGCTCTGTGGTTTTATCATGAGAGGGAATAACATTTATAGTATGGGGCAGAAACCCTAAGAGTCCATCTATCAGCCAGTGAGGGCAAAATGTTTGGGCAAAGTGGTGAGTGGTCCCTTTCATCCTTGGAACATGGGCTCCAAACCAACCTATGACCCAGATTTATCTGAGTGGAGTATGAAACACCTTGGTAAGTAGTGGCCTTGGCCCTGGTGGTCCTCATGAAAAGCCTATGAAGTGCTTTTTCTGAGTGAGGTAATGTGCAGTCAAGGGAGAGAAGGAGGAGAGGGGAGAAACAAGGGGTGCAGCAAGAAAAACATTTATCACATGCACTTAAAATCTTATGTGGGGATTTTAAAATAAATTTACTGGCACGTGGAACCGTATCACACACTACTGGGAACAGCTTGGTAAATTAAATAGAAGACCAGAGCCTATGCATGTGTGTATGTCTATGGAACATAGGGTGAGCAATGGTCTCTGTGTACCATCTCCTGGACTCATCATAGTCAAACTGCAAGTTAAGACTGGTCCTCTTGAATGTTCTCACAACAGACAAAAACAACCTCTGCAGCCTACCCAGGGGACTATGAAGAACAAGAAAGGGGACAGGTGATAAAAGGCCTCATAAAAATTCCTTACTATTTTTCCTTCTCCTGCAGATCTATAAGCTACTCAAAAGCAAGAGCTGTTGAACTCTTTATATCGCCAGTGTAAAAATTAAAGAAATTTCTGCAGAATAAATAATTGAATCTGAAACAAATGGATAAATCTCCTCATAAAAAGGTTAACTGATGGGGCTGGGGTTGTGGCTCGGTGGTAGAGTGCTTGCCTAGTATTCATGAGGCACTGGGTTCGATCCTTAGCACCACATAAATGTAAAATAAAGATATTGTGTCCACCTAAAACTTAAATATAAAAAAAAGGTTAACTGACCTATGGCCAGTAGGACTGACAATATAGAGCAGCTGGGAAGGAAATTTCATTTACCTTTAAATCATGTATACATATTATTTACTTGGCATTCATGCAACAAACATTTATTGAGCACCTACTGATGTCAGCTTATCACAATTACATGCTGTTATGGAGATTTTTAACTGCCCTCAGGTACCCCTCTTCTTGCATCCTCCCTTCTTTGGCCAACTCTCCCCATTTTCTGACTATAGTTCTATATCCCAAACTGACCTCTAAGGAACCAATAACTCTTCTCATTTCATAAGATTTTGGGACCCAAAGGTGTGACCAATATTGAGATGCAAGTATGAATTCCAAGAATACCATGGAAAAGCCCCGCATGGTTCATGGATGTGCAGGAAGTAGGTAAGGAAAAGGTCTTTTTATGATCCCAGAGACTGTATGGAACTGAGAAGCCTTGCTTTGGCTCATTCCTCACATTTTCTCAAATGAGATCTTTGGAGACCTGCTCTACAAACTCAGCTCTGTCACTACTGTCAATAGATGCATCACCAAAAATGCAACTGGGCCAGACAGGTCCAGCTCTTAAACGATTGCTGCTTTTTTTGGGTCTGAGGCAAAGAATCCATTAACAATGACTCCCCTTGAACAGTGTCCCCCATCCTCTGCAAATGATGCCCACGACCCTCAACCCAAGGCCAGGGGGGCTGCCCCCTTGGCTCTTTGACTAACAGCCTTTGGTATCATAGGGTAAGGGAGGAGACAGAGGGTAAGTCTTCTGGCTGAGGATACATTCAGAGGTGGGGTAAACTCTAAGAAGCTTTCCAGAGGGCAGAGGATGTGCCAGAACACAACAGCCATTCAGATTTAAAGATGGAAACAGACCAGTGACTAGGCTTCCTCCAGCCTGACCTGCACATGCACTTACTAGGCTTCTTTCAGGTATCCTCCTGACTTGTTCTTCCCGACATTCCTTTGCCCCTCAAGAACAAGATGTAAGTGACACCCTTTGAATTCAATCTTCCAGTTACCCTCATCAGTCCCTTGGGCAGAAGAGACTTTTTTGGGGGCTGGGGGAGTGGGAGAGGTGTCTTCCTAAAAGTAGTGAGAATTGTATGCTGAGGGCTCCTTTCTAGCCAGAAGCCAGAGAGCTGCTGCTAGTCTCCAACTCAAGCCCTCCATCTCTGGGGTACATACCTGTTGGGCATTGGTGGCAAGTGTTTGGATCTGTCCCTGCACGACTTGAGTGCCTGATACAGGCTGGGCTAAGCGGATATACTGCAGTTGACCAGCATTCAGCTGCACCTGGGTCAGGGGCAGAGATAAACAGACCAGTTTGTATGAGTGCCATCTCTATAGGCAAACTTCCCATGATCAGAGATGGGTATTGCCCCCTAGTCTTCCAAAGAAAGCTGCCGTGAAACAAAAGACTCTTTAAACAGATCAAAACAAGCAAAATGATAACACCCCCTCCCCACAAGTAACAGAATACAAAAGAAGGTATGTAAATCCTGTCGAGTATGGGAGAACAGCATGGTTGCAAGAGAACTGCTGGCTCATGGCTATATGATCAAAATTTATACAAGCAATCAATCTTAAAATCTGTCTAACATTGTCAGAATGGCTGTAGTAAGTGTGGATTTCTTTGCCCTCCATCTCCACACCTCCCAATACTGTGAAGACTTCCACTGTCTGCTAGGAGCCCAAAGATATGGCTGTCATCCTGTGTTACAGCTCTAGTACTGCCCAACTCCATGTTACACATCTTGTGAGGAAAAAGCTATCCTGCTTTATTACCTCTGTTCCCAAAAGCCATGATCAATGGGGGTCTGTGGGACTCTGAGGATCCTGGGTGTTCAGCACTAGCTTCTGGCCAAACACCTCCCAAGGGGAAGCAAAATCAATAAACCTCTCACAGAAAACCCCATCATGGGAAAACAAAGCTACAAAAGTGCCCTTAAGAGTCTCTCATGCTTACAATTAAATCTCAGATAATACAATAATACCACAGGCTGCATTTAATTGTGTGCTAAAAGCTTTAACTCAGGCTCTTAACGCTCCAGTGTGCCATGAAAGTATTAGCGCTTAGAGCCAGGATGAAGGGAAGACCAAGGCTCAGCAGAGGACAGCAGATGTTCACACCCGTGGCTCAAAGCTGAAATGTTTCTGGGAGCACAGGCAGATTTGGTCTATCTCTATCTGTGGGCCCCAAAACTACCTTCCTAGCTGCCTAGTCTGTCTCTGCTTTTGGAAGGAGCCTTTTCAGGCTGATGGGCACTTCATGCCTCTTTGTCCTGGAGCACACTTCCTTCTGGCCTCCAAAAGCTAACTTCACTGCAGGAATCTTACTTCCCTGAGGCAAAAGCTGATGGGATGCAGCAGCACTACTGCATGCAGTGTTAAATCAAATAGTTCTCTGAAACTTCCAGCCTCAAAAGTTTCAAACACCCAGAAAAACTAACTCAGTAGTTACAGTGCTTGGCTGACCATTTCAGAACTATCTGCCTGAGGTACCCATTAAGAATCTGTTTTAGGGCTGGGGATGTGGCTCAAGCGGTAGCGCGCTCACCTAGCATGCATGAGGCACTGAGTTTAATTCTCAGGACCACATAAAAACAAAATAAAGATATTATGTCCACTTAAAAAAACTAAAAAATAAATATTTTAAAAAAAAGAATCTGTTTCAAAGGAAAATAGGACAAGAATATTGTGACCCACAGTCATTTCTTTCCTGAGACCATGTCAAGAGGAGCTGCTGGGAATCTCTGGTGCCAGGCCTAGCTTCACACCAAATCTTATGAAAAGCTAAAGCCTTGTCCCAGAAGTGGAGGCAGGTGTCTGGACAGCCACAGGGATTTTAAATTTTCTTGCTAGGAAGGGGCCTTTGCAGAAATTCCAAAAGCTGTAAGCCAAATGATTCCAAGCAGTTTGAAGACAGTGAGGCAGTTTTTTCTTAGGGTTAAAACCCCTGGTGATGCTCTGCCCCTTAGTCCTCTAAGATAGGGTGGGTCAGATGCTCCTCACAGGTTTTCTTTTTCTTTCTTCTCCTTCTTTTTTTTTTTAACTTAATTACAGGGCAAATAAGCCTAAACCTTGGGCTTTCAAAAGAGAAGTAAAGGGGGCTTGGCATAAGGCTCAGTTGGTAGAGTGTTTGCCTTGTATGTACAAGGCCCTGGATTCAATTCCCAGTACCACCAAAAAAAAAAAAAAGAGAAGTAAAGTTTCCATCCCAAAGTCATGACTTAAATTACAAGCACTCTGCTGAATGGCCTGAAAAGTCTGGAAATGCAGGTTCCTGAGAAGATGTCTATATCAGTGAAGATGAGGTGGTAGATTTTATAACAAATCTGGGCAGAAGCTTTGTGCTGCAGAGGGTTAAAATTACTGCAAAGTGAGATCTCATCTTTGGCTTAAATGACCTTATTTTGGGAAAGAAAGAAAGGGGAGGGGGAGGGAAGGAAAAGAAAGAAAGAAAGAAAGAGAGAAAGAAAGCAAGCTAACTACTAATATCGAGGTCTTGGGGTTGGTTGAAGAAAGGTAGAGAGAGCCCAGTCACCTGGAATTGATGATGTGTGTTTGTGTGACTGACAGAGACAGACATACACACACCACTTTCCTAAGCTTTCTCTTGGTTTATTACTCTGAAACGTAAGAAGTTCCTAAAACTAAGCTAAGGATACTTTTTGAGCTTTTTTCAAAGAGGAGGTAGCCAACCAAGTCAAAGTTAGTTTCTATCGGCCTACATTTCATAAATGACTACACTAAAGCCAGGCACAGTGGCTCATGCCTGTACTGCCAGCTACACCAGAGGCTGAAGGAGGGGATCCCAAGTTCAAAGTCAATCTTGGCAACTTGGTGAGGCTCTGTTTCAAAATAAAAAGGAGGCTAGGGATGTAGCTCTGATGCAGAGCACCCCTGGGTTCAAGCCACAGTATTACAAAATTAGTTAATTATTAAAATAAAATTTAAAAAGCACTGCTCTCTGCCACTCAATTTCCAGTTTTTGGTGGCAAATTGACCAATACATAGTTTACAAATGTTAAGGCAATGATATATATACATAAACACAAGCGCGCGCGCACACACACACACATACACACACCCCTATTTTTTTTTTTTAAACAAAGAAACAAATGTAAGTAAAAAAGCAACAAATCTATGAAATCCCTCAAGGCACACAGGAAGCTACAGCCTACAGTAAAGGAATGGGTAAGTTAAATGAAAGCCAAAAATATACTTTGCTGCAGGCTCCACTGGGAACTGACTCATGAATATGCAACAAGTGTTATTTATGGCCTTCCCTATACACCTCCCTCTTATTCTCTGCTAATCAAAGGTTAGGACTGTCTCACAAGGATTTTGGGCCTTAGCATCGGGTAGCAGCTATAATCATTTCTCTGTATAAGTGGAGTGAGCAGAAATTGAGAGGAGCCACTCCATGAATCAATTAATGCAAAATGAAAAGTAAACACAGTGAAGCACACTGGGGTGGGGGCACAGGGTATAATGGAAACAGGTTAAAAACAAAGCACAGCTAGGTGCTGTGGCTTATACCTGTAATCCCAGCAACTTGGGAGGCTGAGGCAGGAGAATTACAGGATTGAGCCAGCCTTAGTAATTTAGCAAGATCCTCAGCAACTTAGCAAGACCCTGTCTCAGAAAATAAAAAAGACTGGGAATATAGTTCAGTAGTAAAGCAACCCTGGGTAAAGTCCTCAGTATAAAAACAACAACAACAAAAGCACATACCCAAAATTTCAAGTATATGATACATAAAATCTTGAAGTATTTCCCATCATAAGCTGAGAACAGAGCCATGCAATCTAGGGGCAGGCTTACCGGGATCTGCTGGATCTCTCCTGTGTTAGTGATGATCTGCTGCATCACCTGCATGGTCTGACCAGTGCCACTCTGAGCCTGCTGGGCTTGACCCTGAGGTTGCGCCTGGACAATCTGTACCTGCTGACCTTCTCCAACTTGCATTGTCACTGGTGTGGTCTAAAAGGAAGAGTCAAAACAAAGTTTAGAATGACCACGGGTCTCCATTAATGACTAAACTCATCTTAACACCAATAATAACACTCAACCTACAGAGTCCTTTGGGTCTGGGGCACTGCTAAAAAAGCTACTATCAGAAATTAAAGCTGAGAAAGCCACAATGACTTTTAGGTTCACAATACAGAATATCTGCTTGGGCCTCCATGCTTCAAATGCGGCCACTAGTCACAGTCCCTTCAATGATGTTAAGGCACATATGGCACAGAAAAAAATCAAAAGCAATCATGATAGTTCACCTGAGAAATGGCCAAAGTCAAGCCCACAGCAGATGAATATGGAGGGCAAAATGAAATAGAAAGCGGGGTCCATATAAATTTTTACTGAGTTAGGGTCCCGGGTTCTTTCTAAGGCATACAAAACAAGGAAAGGAAAATAAAGCACCTGGGCTCATCCTTGAGGCTGGGCCTAGTGCAGAATGGCTTTCTCCCCGATTCAAGAAGCACAGGGACTCCTGCCCATACTAGCCAGATGACTGCTCTCAACCACCATAGCTTCCCATGGAAAAGGTGACTACTGGTAGGATACAAGATGCTGTCAAGAACTGACTCTTAACTGATCCTACCCTTATTACTAAAATTTAGTAAAGCAATAGCTTTTAATTTTCTAGAAATGGCAATCTCAGATTTAAGACATTTCTGTCTAATATATATAACGTGGCAGATTTTGTGTCTCTTGCATTTAGTGGCTTGTACTCTAATGAAACTTAACTCTTTTGTGAGAGATAAAAATTTACTATTTGTCAAAATAGTCATTCATTCGTTCAACTCTCAAAACTTTAGCTCCTGAGGTGACTTTCACAGATTACCCAGAGAAACGAGCCCACCATATCTGGTTCCTCTGGTGGGAGGTGAGTGGAGCTCTTTAAACTACAACTGGACTCCCACTCTTAACATCCCCAGGTCCATCCTATTTGGACATGGCCTCTCCCTGCTCTGAATTAAAAATCATGTCAAGACATCTCTGGATCTCAAAGGGTCTTGGGCTTCAACTGCTATTTTGATGTTCTTGATTCTGACTGAAGAAGTCCACATGAGATTATAACTATGCATTTAAAGGTACAAAGGAAGGGGATATTTCCTGTGAACTATTAATGAGACTCAAGTATTACCAGGTAAGAAGAAATTACTATAAACTGGAAGAGGGTAGGAAAGAAAGATGACAGTTCTCAGTAAAGATACCTATGATGGGCTAGGACAAGAGAAAGTATCTTTTTCATCCTCGTTTCACAAATTTCAACTCTTCCTATCCCCTAACCTCCAGAAATTCCCAATAACCAAAAAAAAAAAAAAAAAGAGAGAGAATTCACTTCACAAAAAAATACATATTTCTCCCAACTTTGCTCTAACATTTTGTCTTGCAACTCTTATTTGTACTCAACTTGAAACAGACATCACTATAGATCTAGGGAGGAAAGACCCACATGGGACCACCCTGAAGCAGCAGGACAGCAAAGTAACAGCTGGGAGGGACCAACTTCATCACCTTCACAAGCCTTATCAGTTCCAGACTGCTGCCAACTCATCACTGTACTGTATCAACTTAATATGCCCAAGAGGATTTCCAAGGTATTTCTAAATTATTTCAGGAAAATGAGGGTTTGTGTTAGCATGGCAGCTGCCAAATCACGTATGGTTATGCCCTGCTGTCAGTACACAACAGCCATGAGCTTCTAAGGATGATCAGCCAATCTGGGCCAACCTTTGGCACACTCCCTTGAAGTTCACTCTGTAAAAGGATAAAGCCTTTGGCAGATAAAGCTCTTCCCACTGCAGAGGCATGAGCATGAGCCAAAGAAAGTCCCTTAGGCATCATGGGGCACTGAATGCCTTGAGGCAGGGAATGGGCTGAGATCATCTTTGAGCTCCTCATGCCTAACACAGTGTCTGACAAAGAATAAGCACTCAATAAATTTTTGTTCTATGGATAAATAAATGAGCAGGGAATTAATCTTAAAATCATAATTCATATTTAAATCCACTTCCGTCTCAATTTTTTTTTCCTTCTAGGCAAACCCAGCTCCTTACTAGAAAACACAAGACTATCCAGGGTGTGTTCCCTGGACTTGCCTCAAAGGTCCCCTATGCTGATGACACTTTCTCACCATTCCTTGTACTGCTTCTCGCCTTGTACTGCTTCTCGCCTCTAAGCCTTTGCCTGTACTTGCCCTTACTGACCATACCATCCTTTCCTGCTTGTTTAACTTCTAGTGTTTCCTCTAAGACTCATAGTGTTCCCTTTAGGAACCATCTCTAACCTCACATCTCCTCACATCTTTCACAGACACTCCTTTTGATGTGCTCCCATAACACTCTACACAATTCTAAGAAATGTCTTACACGTCCCACATGGTGGTCATAACCTTTTAATACTTGAATCCCCAACTATATTTTAAATTTCTGGATAATCAGGACTATTTTATTCATGCTTTTATTCTCAATATCTAGCATAGGACTTTGTTCTTGGAGGATGCTCAATGTTAGACAAATAAATAATGACTGACAGAATTTGAATGCGAAGCTAACAGTATTGGGTCCTCTATAGCCTCTTTTTTTTAAAAAAAAAATTTTTTTTTAATTGTAGTTGGACACAATATCTCTATTTATTTTTATGTGGTGCTGAGGATTGAACCCAGTGCCTCACACGTGTGAAGCAGGCACTCTGCCACTGAGCTATAGCTCCAGCCCTCTATAACCTCTTAAGACTCCCAATGGATGGTACTTCTCTCAACAGTACTTTGGGGAAGAGAAAGAATCTTCTGATTACTACTGTAAAAAGAGAAGGTTACCTGACACAAATATAGAGGGAAAGAGAAATGGAGTCCACTGAAAAGCCCTTTTACTAAAGATCATACTGCTCTTTATGGGCATGTTAGAGAAAATTTTTTTCTTTCTAAAATTTCTATGTTCATAGGAATTCTGGAGAATATCTTATACAATGTATTTTCTTCATATAATCTAGAGGAAAAACAGGGTCAAGAGAGATTAGGGTAACATGTTGCTTTCATCACTGAATCTGGGGCAATGCTCAGGTTTTCAGACTGCAAATCCAGCTTTGTAATGATTTGGCTGCCTCTCTGCCCTTGATGAGCTTTCCCCATCCACACCTATGAGGCACCATCTTGCTGGGTGGATGCCCTCAGCAGTTCACAGACCTGGCCCTGCTGAGGCTGTGCAATGATGATTTGCCCAGGCTGGATGGTGGTCGTGGAGCTGGTGGTCTGCTGGCCTTGCTGCTGCCCCTGGACTTGGACGGCAGTGGGCTGCTGAGCCAGCGTGAAGTAGTACTGGACAGGCTCGGCAGGAGTCACAGACTGGCGCACCTCCTCCTGTGGGGTGGAAGGACAGGCAGGTAAGAGGAAAAGAACCGACTCAGCAACCGCCACAGTGAATTTCCATTCTTCCCCAAAGAGGCTGTGTGCAGTTGCCTCCTGAATGCTGAGCTCTCCACATTTGAAGCCAAAGGAAAGTGGAATTCGAAGAGACCAGTTGTGCTAAATCAAACTAAAAATAACAGATTCTATAGGCTTCACAAAACATACAGCCAATTTTCTGAGGTACTGAGTAATCACCCAATGTGTGATGAGTTGCAAACGGGCAAATAATTACCGTAACTAAAAATCACACCCCAGCAGTGCTTGTCAGTAAGTGCTGGCAAGGCCTGTGATCTGAGAACAGTGCTAATTGCCAGTGCTGGGGAAGACACTAACTAAACATCCTGCCACTTAGGCTGGTCCTCAATCTCCCAACCAGACAGCATTCTTCTTACTTTGCTCCCACCCGCTCAAGAGGGACTGGGCAAGGTAAAGGGAAACAGAGCTTTTTCTGGGCTAGAATTTCAGAATCAAATGTCAGATTCAAGCGCACTAGTAGGCAAGTGCCCAGGTTTTCACAGACATTGAAAGTTCTGTGGTTACTGAGGACATGTCTATCCAGTGTCATATCTGGTTCTGGTTGTACTTAGCCATAGAAGCGCAACCCAGGGGGCCTGATGGACAGCTCTCCGCTGGGGTGCTGCCTTGGCTGACTAGGGAGGTCGCATCCTGTTTGATTTGCAGAATGAAGACACTGTTCCTTCTTCAGCTGACGTTTTCCATGGCAGAAGGAGTAAACAACCTTCTCCCAGCCAACTTGAGCTCACAGCTGAGAGTGTAGGATGTTTACACACACTACGACATGGTTACAGCCCAGAGGGTCGGGGTTTGGTCAGCCCCTGACCACACAGAGATCGGCGTCTGATCCGGAGTGACCTGTGACACATAGTATCCCTGCCTGGGACAACAAAACAACAACAACATACAACCACGTGGCCTGGCTGAGTAAAAATATCAACTAAATTTACTCATTTCCTTATTCTGAGCCAAGTTTGCTAGGTTTTTAGAAAAAATACTTCTTCAAGGTATAGAGACCCTGTGGATGCCTCAAAGCTCCCCAGTGTGACATTTACAAAATTAGTATTGACCCGATTCCCTCAGTAATTTAGGTACCCCGAACTATGCTTCCATGTTACTGTCTGTATTACACATTTTTGTATCTGTATGTCAAATTAACTGCCTGTTGGCTAGAATCTAAGTCCTAAAAGGGAAAACATTTGTTTCCCACTCTCTCCCTCTCTTGCTCCCCACTATCCCTACCATTTCCCATGTAGGTGCTCAGTAAGTCCTGGTTGAATAATGAGTAGATTTACATAGACAAGCAAACAGAGGCAGGAAAGTACTTTTTCAAGTTGGTGGTATGACAGATTTTCTTGAACCCAATAGCTGTTACCAACAGAAAAGTCTGTAAGCTTTCGTTTGCTACCTTTAGGAGTCTGTGGCCATAGTGTGTGGAGAAAGCTGGCATACCCTGTATTATAGAGGTGGGTATTGTTTTGCTTTCCTAATACCTGGGGACCCAGATAATGGAATTAGGACTGCTGACATCCAGCCTTTAAGAAACTTGGGGCTCTGGATAATAGATTCTCTGATAGTCATCCACCTAGGCTAGGGAGAAACCTGTAACATTATGGGTGCATAAGCAAGTCCTTAAACATAAACTGACCTTCTAAGTTAATATATTCTGTTTTAGACCCACACAGTTTTAACCCTCACATAATCATACTGAGGGAGAAAATAAAGGAGATCTCCTTTTATTTTCACTAGGTTTCGATTTCCAGAAAAACTTGACAGTGACAATACCAGATCCATTCCAACTCTTGACTTCTCACCATTATAAACAAAGGTTAGCCTGGCAATTAGGTTTTGGCTGTGGCACAGATAAAATGTTGATACCAATTAAAGCCATGAAACTGAGGCCAACTGCTCTTTTCAAAGCTGCTGAGGTAGGTTTAATGTATTTATTTTTCTAAAGAGGTCTCCCTTCCTATTTTACAAAAAACACAAATTACTGAAGTCTAGACCTAACTTTGAAAAGTTCTTGGGTGATGAGAAGGTATAGAGGACTAAGAGCCCCAGAACCAGCTTGTAGGAAATCAGGCAACACAGAGACACTGGCACTTCCTAGCCCTGACCTATGACTCTCTTCAGCTGTCCCTGATTACAGATGATTTAACACTAAATATGGTCTTTTTCCCCCAAAAGCAAGCTCTTTAAGTATCCCTCCCAGAAGCCAAAATGCCCTTTGTGAAAACCTATTTGAACAGGTAAAGAGTCTCTCCTATGCTTCCTACTCATCCTCTAGGATGGTTAATGAACTAAGCTAGGACATTGAAATGAGTTATCAAGCAGAGGCACTTAGGTTTGTGTTGTCAGGACAAGGCATGACTGTTCTCAAATCACTGGGATGGAAGGAAGCATACATAAGGTTCTTTTGCATTATGAAGACTCATTATTCTGCCAATGGAGATAAGCTAGCAAGAGAATGATTATGCTTGATTTAAAGAAATGGGTAAAAAGATAATGACATTTCAAAAGGGAAGAACTTTCAACCCATAGCTTAGTGGGGCAGAAGTCAGGCCTGAATTACTTTCTATTTTCAGTCTTTACTTGCTTCACTATAAAAAAGGTGAGACTCCTAAGCATCTCTGAGAAGAAACAGGCCTTAGTTCCACAATTCAATATTCTGACTAGTGCTAATACAATCCCTGAATGATTGGATCAATCCAGAATAGGGAACTTGCTCAACTTTGGCAGTGGCTATTTCAACTAGAGGGGTTGTTCTTGGAATCTATTCAGAAGCTAAGACTGACAAATAATGCCAGAGAATGAGCAGTATCACATCTTAAGGCCATCACTACAGTGTTGTGCAGCCAGTCCCAAACTAGGAAAAAAGTACATTTGCTTATAGCAAGAGTGAACTGCTGCCTCCTTCAGAAAGGGTGAGTTTTGGAGAGTAGGCGCTTTTAAAGGACTTCAGGAGGTGCCAGACAATTTGGAGCTTGGGAAAACTTCATGTCCATAGAGGATTAAAAATGCTATCTTGGAATTTCAGGCCAGCTTTCAGCAATCTCAACCTTTCAAAGGCCAGGCAGCAGCTGTCCCAAATAGGATGCCAATCAATAGCTCAAACACCTACAAAGAACTAAATCTAGGGAGCAAGGAGCTGTTTCAGCTAGACACTTTTAAAGGAGAGATCAGAGCATTCTGACACCCTGAGAGAACCAGAAGCACTTTGGAGGAAGAGATAGGACAAGACCCTTTTATCCAGCCAGTTCATTCAGCAGGCAGCCCACAAAGAACAAGGAGTTAGCACAATGAGAGTGAGCAAAGTTTAATTTCATCAGCAAGCTCACCACCTTGTTTTTAAAGGGGGCTTAGGATGGACACGGAAGAAAAAATTCCGACAAGGAAAGCAGGTGTGTGGTATGTACTGTTTGATCTAAGGAAGAGAAGTGATCTGAGTCCTTATAGTGACTTCTCAGAGAGTAGGGAAGCACCCCAAGAGGAGGAATCAAGTCTGGGGGCACAAACCTGCAATGTCTCCCGATGCGCAGCTGGAGACGACCGTGGCAGCCTGCCGCTGTAAACATCCGACTGAAAGCTCCTCTGAACAACTTACAGCTTCCAGTCAAGGATGTTTACAGTAGCAAAGACTGCCCAGAAAAAAACAGTCGCAGTGAAGCACACTCTGCTCCAGTAAGGAAGCAACACAGGGCTTGCTAACCCAAAGGTCCCTGTGCAAGGTCAGAATTAAGGCTGACTAGGATGCCCACTTGTCCTACACTTTGAATGCCCATAGGCCAACACAGGGAGAGTGGCTGTCACCAAACAACTGCTTCTAAGGATAATAGAAACAGTTGTTCTATTATTTCTATGAAATAACTCATTAAAAACCTTTAAAATTTATTAACAAAACAAAGCCAGTAGAACAAGGTATAGCTTTGTTCCTAAGACTCGGCCACTATTTCCCAAACATTTCTATTATACTTAATGAGTCATGCAAACTGTGTGCCTAGAACAATGAGTCTCACAGAACAGGGGTCTATTACAACTGCAATTAAGAGCTACATGCATCCAAGTGCTTTGAAAAAAAACAACAAAAAAAAAAACTGGTATGACCTTTGGAAAGGGGCAGACAGAAGAAAGGGGCGGGCAGACACATTCGTACAGTAGTGGTGCTCAAATCTGGTTGCACATTAAAAATCACCTGGAAAGCTTTAAAAGGTACTATGCCTGGGTGCCAGCATCACAGATTCTAATTCAGCCTATGGGGGTAAAACCTGGGCAATGGTATTTCTTAAACGCCAAAATGTGTTCTAATGTGCAGCCAGGATACTACGAAGAGCCACAATATAGAGTAAGAGAAAAGAAAACCCACCTGTCCCAAATACCACTGTTTACATACAGAAGCAGTTTCTGAAAATCTGAAATTAACTTGCTGGGAATATTCTCCCATCTCAGATTAAGAATTCTGATAAGACTTCCTCAGGGTACCTTGAAATGCACTTCAGTCTACTGTTTGTAACTAACATCTTTATTTTTCATTGAATTTAATTTCATCTATTTTCACTGAAATACTACTTCAGAGGTACTGAGTTAAAAGTATCTATAAATGAGTAGCAAAGATGTTAAGGATGGATCTAGACTAAAGAAGAAGAACAAAAGGAAGAGCAAATGCCTTGTGCAAAGAGAAGAGGCATGTCTGACAGCAGTATGGCAAGGCTCTGTAGTCAGCAGCATAGCTACACCTTCCCCAGCTCACCTGACGCTTTGGAGGTTTCAGTTCATCTCTTGGAACAATATCGATGAGAAAGTCAAACTGATCAAATTTTGTAATTGCCATGGCGATATCATTCCTCTGTAACAAAGAAAAGCAAAGTGAAAACTTGGCCTGGGGATAAATTAGTTCATCTTAACCTCCAATTAAGATAGATGACTTTTAAGTCAAACTAAATATCCCTGGCCACATCTATAACTGAAATAAGCACAGTCAAACTTAAGAACTTCAAATCATCAGACTTGTTAAGACAGAAATCAAAAAAGAAAGAGATACACCTAGCTTATGCTCTAAAATGGGTATCTCTACCTCCAATCGCTAGTCTTCCTGCTTTATCTCATCCTAGGGCCCTACATGCAACTATCAAAATATCCTCCAGCTAACCATAGACAAATCCAGCAATCTTAACCAGAAAGTCTTTGATTATTCTGTGGTTATCAAGGTCAGCTTATTATTCAATCATTTTTAGGCCCTAAGTAATATTTTGTCTTTGGTTCACAAGTAGTTATAATCTTATCACTAGATCTATGTATGCTGGACCCTCTAAAACTATGATTTTTATTGTGGACTTCTAAGCTGCAGTGATAAATTCTTGGTTTGAATCTGGTTTACTGTAACATGAATATTGAAGGCTGAAATCACTACAATAGTAGCAGCATAGGAAGAGAACACAGGAGTTACTGGACTAAAAATACAAAACCAAGGTTTGTTCTGATAAGGTTTCCTCTCCAAGCATGACACTCCCTTCCTTTAAATAATAAAATTAGAAAATTTTTATTGAAACCCAACACATTTTATGTATATAAGATTTGTTTACTCTACTGAGACATTTAAAGCAAAAGAAAAGCAATGAGAAAAAACACTGAGCTCTAATGAAACTGAAGTATTTAGGGGAAAGTCAATTTAAAAAGTTTCCTAAAAATAGATGACTTGATGGATGTATAGTTTAGATATGGGGATAAAACAAGTAGAGTAAAATGAATCTTGTGGTAAATAAACAGATGTTCACTGTAAACTTTGCTTATGTTTGAAATTCTTCATATTAAAATATCAACACACTAACAGAAATCCGTAGCAACTTCTTACATACCACACCTTAAGCAAGGTGACTCATCAGACAAATAGGGGATGGAAATTTTCTGGTTTTTCCTTCTCTGGTATCTATGATGGCCCCAAGCCACTGAAATGCAAAACTCCAGTGCACCCTCCTGGCCAACAACCAGCTTGATAATAAAACCTCCCAAATGAAGTAGGGCATATCTTAAAGACTACCAGGACTCATTTAAGGTAAGTACACTGTAGTGTCACATTCTTGATGATGATACCTACTCAAACTATCTAAATGGCTCGTCTATGGATGGAATAAAGGGGGTAAAGGAGACAATAATCACCTCTAAACATACACCAAAATGGTCTGGAGTTTTTTGAAAACAGATATATCTAAATTTATCTTTCTAAAATTTAAATTTTGCCCCTTTTTTAGGGGGGAGGAATGGTACTGAGGATTGAACCTAGGCGAGTTATACCACTGAGCTGTATTCTCAGTCATTTTTATTTTGAGACAGGGTCTCACTAAGTTTTTGAGGGCCTCACTAATTTGTGGAGGCTGGTCTAGAACTTGTAATCCTCCTGTCTCAGCCTTCCAAATTGCTAGAATTATAAGCATGTGCCACCATGCCCAGCTTCCCATATTTTATCTTTTTTCAATAACAACATTCATTACTACTCATCTTCAATAAAATACAGAAATGTAAACCCAGGTAGACAATACAGATAAAAATATAGAAAGTTCCCTTCTAATCTTTTTCAGCCAATCTCACCTTTTCCCTGTAGCCCCTAAACCCGAGGCAACCACAACTCCGATTTCTACAAGTATAAATTATTCCTGATTTCTTTTGCTTAACATGTTTTTGAGATTCATCCTTGCTACATGGAATAAAGTTTTATTTCTTTTTATTGCTGAATAGTAATTCCTTTTGTGGATATATTAGAATTTATTAATAATACAAAAACTAATGGATACCCAAGTTGCTTCCAGTTTTGGGCTAGTATAAATGATTGTTATAAATATTTCTACACAGGAATGTCCACATACGAGTAGAATGGTAGTCAGAGTAGAGATAGGTTTGTCGGACGTGCTAAATAGCTTTTTCAAAGTGATTACATCACTTTACATTCTGATCAGCAACATGTAAGTTTCAGATATCACACTTCACCAATACTTGGTACTGTCAAATTTTTTTATTTTAGTCATTCTGATGGGTATAAACTAGCATCTTATTGTGATTTAAATTTGTATATACCCTACTATTAATCATGTTGCACCATCTTTTCATAGGCTTATTGGTCATTTGGCTATCTTCTTTTTCAAAGGAATTGAGGGTTTTGCACATTAATCAGAACTGACCTTGAAAGTAGTAGCTTTTATAGCATCCCTCTAGATCCAGACTTTTTTCAGGGCAATTTTTTGTGGTTGTTGTTTTGCAATTTTCACATGCATCAGAGTTCAATATATTTCCCCTATGTTGTTCTTTTGCTTTAAATTTTTCATAAAGTAAACAAATCTTAACTCTATGCCACAATATCTGGCTGCACTAGAATGTAGGATTCACATGGTAGAAATTTGTCTATTTTGTGTACTGTTAATCTTCATAGCCTACACAGTGCCTGGCACATGATGGGTGTTCAGTAAACACCCATAATTTGTAGAATAAATAAACAAACACACGTATTTTCAATTTGGTAGTCAAAGGGAAATGAGGAAAAAACAGACTTTGCTTTCTTGGCATTATTATTAAAATACTGTCACAGTTTTGTATCTGTTAAACCCTTCCTCTTATATTTGGGAAACTTTTTCTCCCAGAATTGGGACCTGGATTATAAGAGAGGGTTTACAGAGCCAATCACCAAGGGTTTTACATACCATAAGAATGCTGACTACTGTATTAAAAGAAAAATAAAATGAAAACAAAAGGATTTCCAGGAAGACAGACAAGGAACAAAAAAAGCTAATGAAGTCAGTGAGACTACGAATTCTTCCTGAGATTGTCCCTTCCTGGAATCTCTCAATGCTCTCAATCAAAAGTTTTTTACATCTGGAAACAGATAAATATCCTATAACTTGAGCCTCTGTTTAGATGAGGGCTCACCAAGTGAAGAGTTCAGTCAATAGCTGTGAAAATCATGCAAGATTCGGAAATTAAGAATCTTGGTAAGGAAACAGTATCACCACAGCTGTAAGGTATGCCTGGGTCCCAGTGCAGAGGAAGATGCCTGACAAGGCCAAAGAAGAACAATTTTTGGTCCAAAGCCATGCAAGAGAAGTAGGCAAAGGCAGCTTTTTTTCCCAATGTAAGCCTGCTATATTACCTGAAGGGTGCGGCGCTTGTTATCCTCTGTATGGATCCAGGCTCGAAGAGTCAGTTCTGTGATAAAAATCTGGGCTGCCTTGGCAAAGAGCACAGGGGCTTCTGCACTGATCATCTGCAACAGACGTAGGCCCTCCCTGTCAATCATCAGCAAATCATTTAAACCATTCTCTTGCCTCATGGCTTACATGAGGTAAGAGTTAAAAAAAAATAAGTAGGTGGTAGCCTCAGAAGATTCTAAGGTAAAATAAATCCATGAATAGGAACAAAGCAGGTAACAGGGAGAAGGGAAGAGGGACGAAGAATACTTATAGGCCCTAAGCAAGGTGCTTTCTTACCTTCTTAATAGCTCTTCAAAGAAATAAGGGGTTAGGGAATGGGAAGAGACTTGACCATAGCCACAGAGTCAGTAAGTGGTAGGATTTAGGTTCTAATCTAAGGAGAGACAATGTGGGGAAAGATAATAAACTCAAGAGCCAATGGTTATAGGTAAAATCTCAGACTTCTCATGTTTCTGGGCTTTGTTTTTCTCAAAATGAAAAAGAGAATAACCTTCCAGTGTTATTATGAGAATCAAATGAGATGATATATGTACCTAGCACAGGGCTTGGTATGTAGTAAGAGCTCAAGCAATGAAGGTGCCTCAATGTGTCTGTCTTCCAAGTTCAAGTTTAATTAAACAAGTCTCTAAATTCCTGATGGAGTGTTCTGTGCAGGGAAGAGTCACACAAAGAGCTCCAGAGTTAAAGAAGCAGGAGATGAGAACTGGAATCTTGGCTCTATCATGCTGGGCAAATTACTTCAGCTTTGTGTCTACTTTCATATCTGTAAAATGGAATGAAACATTCTTATCCTGTCAAATCTCACAAGGTTGCTGTGAGGAAGAAGAACTCTAATAAAAGGGGAAATTGCTATGGACTGTTAGCTTTCTGTTTAAATGCAAGAGACCATTAATTCCAAGTGGTAATGAGGTAGACGCAGAGCTGTTCTTTCCCTAAGAGTTGTAATGGGAGGTGGCCTCATAGGAATATAGAAATGGCCAGTCTTAAGGAAACCTTCTCACAAATATTCACTCATATAAAACAAACTCACAGGTTAAAAGGTTAGAACAGGTTCAATGTCAACATCAGAAATTTCTTAGAGCTCTGATTAACTAGCCAGAGACTGCAATAAGCTGCCAAATGAGCAGGCACGGTGATGCACACTTCTAATCTTAGTGACTCAGGAGGCTGAGGTAGAAGGATCAAAAGTTCAAGGCCAGCCTCAACAACTTGGTGAGACCCTGTTTCAAAATAAAAAATTAAAAGGGCTGGGGATGTAGCTCAGTGGTAAAGTGCCCCTGGGTTCAATCCCTAGTACTACAACAACAAAAGATGCTAAGATGATGGTACTGTCCTGTTGATTTGACAATACATGCTGTTCTTTGTTTTTGCTGTACTGGGGATTGAACCCAGGGTCCTCTACCACTGAACTACATCCTGAGCCCTTTTTATTTTTATTTTCAAACAGGGTCTCACTACATTGCTGAGGCTGACCTCAAATTTGAGATCCTCTTGCATTGGTCTCCCAAGCAGCTGAGATTACAAGTTATGTGCCACCCTGCATGGCCATGATACAAGTCATTTACACTGCACAGTAAAACGAACTAGGCAATGCCACCTGATATAAAAACCAAACACCCAGCATCTTCTCGATACTCTAAAAAAACAAGAGATCCCCAATTTTCAGAGCAGCTGCATATAATAATTAAAACTGTTCAATTTCAGTTCATTTAGTTTTAGAGAGAAACCAAATAAAACCAAAAAGCAACAGACAATAACAATATTTTCCTTTTTAAATTAAACTCTGAGCTCTAGAGAAATGAGCAATATCCTATCCATCATTTTGGCTTCAGAATGAATAATAAAAATAAATGTGAACTCACCTTCACATCTTCATCCAGTTTCATAATCTTCTTAATACGAGCCAGTGGGAGTTCCTGTACTCGGAAATCTTTCTGAAATGAGCAACAAGAGATATGTAAGAGGTGGGGACAATCAATAAGGTGGCAGAGCATCTTAGGAAGTAGCAAATACTGACTAGTTTAGACTCTTCCTTCAGAAAATATGGCAGGGGAGAGGGACAAATGAAATGAAAAAAGTACAAACTACAGAAAAAAAAAAAATCTTCTTTATTTAACCCACACAGAACTTCAAACAATTACAGGGTTTGAGGGAAAACTTATAATGGCCTTTAACAGTGCCCATATAAAAGGCAGCCCCAACCAATATCAGGTTCTATATCTCAGTGCAATACAAAGGTGCATTATAAATGCCTTTTTTTCCCAAGAAAGTTTAGTGGTCTGCTATACGTGGATTAAAACAGATTTCTGCCTCAGGGAGCATTCCTCTAAACTGTCAATTCTTCCTTCTGTTCAGGGACTATAAGGGAAAGGGCCAAAGCCAGAAACACCTGACCACAGTGATCCATGGTTCTTTTCAGCTAGTACAATACTGGCCCTTTCTGACCTCTGCATTAACAAAATCAAAAAGAGGCTCCTTTCTCATCATAGCAGCAAAGGAGACTTTGTCTCTAAAATTTATTTCAGGGTGTGGGTGGAAAGTTATGGAAAAAGTGTGAGGGTAAATTTACCAACTGCCTCTTAGCAACCACGCTGATTTTTCTTAATAAACATCCCTGGAGATGGGGGACACACACAATTTCACTGCCGAAATTTAAGAAAAGAGCTTTTTGACCAGCACTATTCAATTAGGTACAATTTAAGTTCTTTTTGTTGTTGTTTTATTTTAAAACTACTGGTGTTTAAATATATATCCAATGATAGATGCAATTCTAGAAATAAAAATAAATTTTGAGTTTCAGAGCTGGATTGAAGAGAAAGGTCCAAAGGCCTAGAATAAAATAAGCAAAATCTCTGCTGGGATTAGGGGTCAAATGATTGATTCTGTAAGTGATCTGAAATGTGACTCTGAAATGTGACTCATCAAACCCAACATGATCACCTGGGAATCTGCATTGTTACATTATGGAAAAAGAAGCTATTCTTTTGAGTTGTGATGAAATTAACAAGCACAAGTGAACTTTTTTTTTTTTTAAGATATATGCAAAAAAGGCATTCTGGAAAAACATCAACAGGCTTCTCAGAATCCATTTTATGATTACAGAAGGAAGAACAACTATTAGGATAAAATGTACACCAAGATATCTAATTACACCAAGATCTAATTTCTCTATGCAAACCCAACAAGCTTCTTGGCTAGCACTCAGCTCTGTCAAATACTAATTTTTCATTTTCTCCTTTTCCAAATTAGGTATCAACGTTTTCCATGAAATCTCTACTAAAACTAATCTTGGAGTAGGAGAAGCTTAGGGATCCAGTTTATTAAAATTTCACCAAATAGTAAGACGGCAGAACATATTCTTTATATTCTTATTTTTTCTCCTCCTCTTTCATTTACTCATTCATGAAACCAAATTAATAGTGAATGCATCATATCTACTACCATGGAATGATGCAAACCTATGCCAACTTGGAAAAGCTTGCCATTTATTAGAGACAGTCACACAAAAACATTATAATCCTATCTTCTGTTAGTGGAGAGGATGTAAATTCCCTCAGGAGTACCAAGAAGGAAATAACCAGCTACAATGTAAACCAGCTGGAGGGAGGAAGAATGTTGGACAATGTTTCACAGGAGGGAGATATGAGAACTGTATCTGCAAAATGCTGAGAATGTTATTCAGACAGAATAGCAAGCATAGAAGTAAAGAGACTATGACTCTTTAAAAAACATGGACTACTGAAGTTTGAGACTCATGACCCGAATGAATGCATAGTGGAACAATAGGAAAAGGAAGCTGGATTAGAGTTCAATTTTGAAGAGATTTTATATATGTTTATTTATTTATTTTTGGTACCAGGGATTGAACTTAGAGACACTCGACCACTGAGCCACCTCCCCAGCCCTATTTTTTGTATTTTATTTAGAGATAGGGTCTCACTGAGTTGCTTAGCACCTTGCTTTTGCTGAGGCTGGCTTTGAACTCTCAATCCTCCTGCCTAACCCTCCTGAGCCTCTGGGATTACAGGTGTGTGCCACCGTGCCCAGCCTCTGAAGACACTTTTTAAAAAATGTTTTATCATAGAAATCAATCCCTGTTCTTCCTTCTTGTGTGACACATCACACAAGATGATGATTCTACCCAGAAATGCCAGAAAGAAGGTGAAGGATGATCATTTCTATTGTTCAATCAAAAGTAACTAAAGAAAGGGTCACAGATAAAGAGATCATGTCATTTCCACCTAGTAGACACGTAAAATGAGGCAAAAAATTTACAAAATGCTTTGCTTTAAGACTCTGCTTGAACCTTTTCTTTTGTGAGCAATTTCTTCTTATTATTCTTAATTATTATTATTATTATTATTATTATTTTGGTTATTATTATTACTATTACTATTATTATTTGGGTACCAGGGATGATGATGATGATGATGATGATTTTGGTTCCACAGATTGAACCAGTGGTGCTTCACCACTGAGCTACATTCTCAGTCCTTTTCATTTTTTAATTTTGAGACAGATCTCGCTAAATTGTTTAGGGCCTTGCTAAGTTGCTGAATTAACTTCAAACTTTTGATTCTCCTGCCTCAGCCTCCCAAGTCACTGAGATTATTAAAGGCATGCACCACTGTGCCCAGCTAAATAAACTACTTTTTCATTATCCCCAAACCCTAAAATCCCAAGGGTCAGTGTGAGAAAAGTGGATCTTGAGAGATGTGTAGTGATGTGTACGGGTGGGGGTGGGGTGGGGGGGGGTTGGATCATTACTGCCAGCAACATCACAGTTCTCTATAATCCTATCCCAGCTTTCCAGTCACATGTAAGGATTCACAAGAAGCTTGTGATGAGGGGAGCCCCTCCATTACTGTTAGACTGAGGGCCACTAAATTGGCTTCAATTCAATGCTGCCCATGTCACTGGTGAACCTACAACTAATGTGACTATCTCTTAACTCATACTCTGGATGCTGATTCAAATGGAAGAGCAACTGACATGCATTGACTTTTTTTTTCCCCCCTACTTGTGAAGGAGCAGATTCTCTCTCAGAACATTCTTATGCTCCTGACAACAAAGAATTTGAAATTGACAAGTTTCAAGATGCTTGAATTCACTCAATCAGAGGTAGGAGCCAAGAAAAGTCAATGGTTCTTGGGCTGTACTTAAAACTCCAGAGTTTCAAATTTCTTCTATCTAGGTCTATGCAGTCAGGCACTTCAGAGAGTCAATATTCTAATCCTCTTGATAGCAGTGATTCTTAACTTTGACTAAACATTGTAATCACCTGGGAATCTTTTGAAAGATGCCTGGGTTCTCCCTGAGACAAATGAATAAGGAACTCTGGGGAGTAGAGTCCTGGCATCAAGTTTTTTGACTAAGAGTCAGTGAAATTTAAGAACTTTTATTTTAGAGTCTTGCTACTCAGTGTGACATCCTTAAGCCAACAATGACATCACTTGAGAACACAAAATAAAGGTGGCATCTTGGGCTCTACTTAAAGACTACTAAATCAAAAACAATTTTAACAAGGTTCTATAACGAGACAATACAGTCTGAGAAGCACCACTCTACAGGAAGGGCCCACAACACAGGGTTCATTTTATAATAGTCCACCAGAGGTCCCCACCTAGTTCCTGTTTAAATAACCATTTAAACCATATTATCAGGTTTGATTATAGTGTTAGAAATGTAACTGTCCAATCTGAAGGCACTGAGTAATGAAAAGATGCCACTGTTGCTGGGCACTGTGGCGCATGCCTATAATCCCAGCAACTCGGGAGCCTGAGGCAGGAGGATCCAGAGTTCAAAGCCAGCCTCAGCAGATTGATTAGTGAGGTACTTAGCAACTCAGCGAGACCCCATCTCTAAATAAAATATAAAAAAGGGCTGGGGATGTGACTCAGTGGTTAAGCACCCCTGGGTTCAATCCCTGCTACCAAAAAATAAAAAGATGCCACTGTCAATTAAAGGAAAGTAACTTAGGCATTAATTTACAGCTAACTGACAGCTGACTGGGAATAAGTTGGGGGAGGATTAGATTTATCAAGATTCAGCATCATCACCACCCCCATCCAAAGACCAAAGTTGGCTTTGCCTTCTCAACTGTCAAAGAAGTCCAGAGGGGTAAAACTTAATGTCACGAAGTCTATTACTTTTTGTTCCTAGAGCTCTGCCTGAGCAGGAATACACAGTATTTTATACATTCACTCTGGTACACTATCATTTTGGGATGGCTTTTAGCCAACTTCAATCCCAGATAACACCTGAATTTATGGACAATTAGAGAGCTTTTAAGAATGAGGGAACACAATGGTCAGGCAGAGATAAAAGATAAATTGCTTTTGCAGGACTGAGGGCCAGAGTGGTATCAGTAAGGTGAAGGAACGGAGCATTTTGTAAATTTCTGCCTCATTTCACTTTTCTACTAGGCGGAAATAATATGATCTCTTTAGCTATGACCCTTTCTTGTTGCTTTTGAAACACATCATCTAGCAAATTATAATTTCTTGGTTTTGGAAAGGTATGTTTCCCAGTCTTAGAGAGACAACAACACTTCATGCATATTCTTTTAAATTATACTATGTTTGGATGGTTTAAGCATAATGGATTTTTTTTTTTAATCTGTTAAACATTTTGAGGTGTCAACCTAAGAGGTTATGGCATATTTGAAGAAGTCTGATTTTTAGTACTGCTGAATTCTGGAAAGGCCCAGATGAAATGCCAAAATGTTTGGTCAAGTAGCACAGGCAACATGAGGTACACTCAGAGAAACAAATGCCTCCATGTGCTGAAATTAGAGTCCTGAGCATAGAGTAAAAAGAGAGTCTTACAAAGGGAAAAACCACCCTGACTTTATTAAATCACATTTCACTGAAACTTGTAACTGATGTTGCTTTACATTAAATCTGAAGTGGAAGAGTCTGGTTCACTCAAATATTATTGTGCAGGTACAATATGCCGTACATTGTTTTAAGCAGATGATGTCATAACATAGTAGAAGTCTAGTAATCAATGGAAGAAAGATTAAAAAAAACACTCTTTTTATTCTTTGCCTCATACCCCAAACCAAACTGAATGCCTCAAAGTAATCAATCCTCTTTAAACCTCTGATAGACTAGATGTCTAGGTGCTAAAACTTGGTCAATACCACAATCTGCATTTTTGACAAACTTGAAAAGTAAACCAGTAGGTTAAAAATAAAAGCCCAGGGTAATAGTAGCACTACTCACAATAGCCAAGAGGTGGCAATGACTCAAGTGTCTATTAACAGATGAATGGATAAACAAATGTGGTATATACATATAACAGGATATTATCAAGTCTTAAAAGGAAGGAAATCTTGTTACACATAGATGAACCTTGAGAACATTATACTAAGTGAAATAAGTCAGTCACAAAAGGACAAATACTATTTGACTCTACTTACATTAAGTATCTAAAGTAATCAAATTCATAGAAAAGAAAGGAGAATGGTGGTTAGCAGGGTCTGAGGAACGGGGAGTTGTTTTAATTGGGAGAGTTTCAGTTTTGCAAAATGAAAAAGTTCTGGAGATGTGTTTCCCAAAAATGTGAATATACTTAATGCTACTAAACCAAACATTTAAAAATGGATAAGATAGTAAATTTTATTATCATTATATTTTTTAAATATTTATTCTTAAGTTTTAGGTGGACACAATATCTTTATTTTACATTTATGTGGTGCTGAGGATCGAACCCAGTGCTTCATGCATGCTCTCTACCATTGAGCCACAACTCCAGCCCTGTTATTTTTTTTTTATTGCAACTATCAACTAACCAATCAATCAAAGCTCAACGGGATACAGAAAAGTTGAAGTGTTGAGCTTAAACCTCTCTGGCCACCTGCCTGATCCTGAATTTATGTCTCTGAACCCAAGCTAGTGCAGACTTCAAAATGGGCCAATCCTGCCATACTGCCAGTTTTCTATCAGACTGACCCTCACACCAAAACCCAGTAAGCTTAACCATTAGATTATCTTCCCAATTTTTGAGAAAAAATCCCACTTTTGACTTTATAATGCCATTATTCCCTCCACTCTCTTTTCTGAGACAGTACAAATAACTACCACCTTGAGACTGCTGAAGAGAAACAATGGTTCTTCACTGGAAATCTACTCTGAACACAAGCCACTGTGAAAAAACCAAGCCAAATTCCACTGCTGAAAACCCCTTATGTAAATAAACACCACCCACAGGTATATTCAGAATATGAAATAAGTTTTTTTTAAATATATTTTTAGTTGATGAACCTTTATTTATTTTTATGTGGTGCTAAGGATAGAACCCAGTGCCTCACACATGCTAGGCAAGCATTCTACCACTGAGCTACATCCCTAGCCCTGAAATAAGTTTTTTACCCTTGAAGTTAGTGGGTATTTATCACAGTGGGAAACTAGTTTGTTCTTTCTACTTATCACTGAGCCACAACCCCAGCCCCTGGTTTATTTCTTTTGTTACCTGTTTTCAGTCTGTCAACAGAACTCATGTTCCCTGAGTACTACTGGCGTACTACTGGACCCACAAAATTCAGCATAGCTACAATAAATACAAAATATTTGTTGAGTAAATAAATAAGGGGATCTTGTTTTAGCAGAGACGAAAAACCATTAAATCTAAGGAATTGCAATATTAGCTCCACATCAGTAAGGAATTCAGTACTGTCTCTGCCCTTATGCTAATACCTCTAGGGCAGGAATGACATATTCAACGGAGGGAACTCCTTCAGTATTTGCTAAAATAATACCAAATGGAACAGTCTTCATTAAGGACATGATCCTGTACTCTGAAAATACTCTAATTCTAACCTGTTTCACCTTCTACTACCACTCTCACACCCCGACTGTCCTCCTACCCCAACCTCCACTACTCATGTAGGAACCTTCAGCATTCTAATCTTCTTGCTACTCCTCTAAACAAAAAGCTTTCTGCTCTAAGCCTCCATTCTTTTACAGACCCCTTCTCACTGCCTAAGATCTATTGTCTCATCCTTTTAATCTGATGAATGCTTATTCATATTTCAAGATGCAACAAACATGTTGGCTTTACTTGATGCCTTCCCTAACTCAACCAGCAAGAAGCAAGCACTATGACTTCTGCACTCCCTCAGCACATTGCCTTTTACTGATTCAGGAGTCATCACTATGCCCAAGTCAGTGAGTATTTAATAAATACTTATTGAGTAAATTAGTCTGGCTGTAATTACAAGGTTGGATTCTTCTAAGTCAGTGGTTCTCAATAATGGATGATATTAGCCCAAAGGGACATGTGCCAATATTTGGTACATTTTTGGTGGTCACAGCTTGGAGAAGATACTATTAGCATCTAGTGAATAGAGGCCAGAGATGCTGCTAAATATCCTATAGTACACAAGACAGCCCCTCACAACAAGAATTATCTGGCTAAAAATGTCAATAATGCTGCTATTAAGAAACCCTGATCTAAATGCATTTTTTTTCAAAATTTTTAAAATATGTATATTTTTTTAGTTGTTGATACATCTTTATTTATCTATTTATATGTGGTGCTGAGAATCAAACCCAGTGCCTCACACATGCCAGGCAAGGGCGCTACCACTAAGCCACAGCCCTAGCCCCTAATACCTCAAAAGAGTGTCTGCCTCACAACCAATTTCTTAAATAAATTGTCAATTATTTCCCTCAAGTTCTAGAAATTTACAGGGCCACTAAATTAGGCAATAAGAAATGAACTATTTAAAAAAAAAGAAGAAGAAAGCAATGAATTATATCAACTTCACGAAGGTAGGATCCCTGCTTTTCTAGTAAAAGATATATCTCACGTCAGACAACAACATCCAAATCAAAGTATCCATTACACACCCACACACCTAAAAAACACCACTAAGGGGGCTGGGGATGTGGCTCGAGCGGTAGCGCGCTCGCCTGGCATGCGTGCGGCCCGGGTTCGATCCTCAGCACCACATACAAACAAAGATGTTGTGTCTGCCGAAAACTAAACAATAAACATTAAAAAATTCTCTCTCTCTCTCTCCCCCTCCCTCTCCTCTCTCTCTTTAAAAAAAATTTAAAAAAACAAAACAAAACAAAAAAAACACCGCTAAGATGATATAGGATACACTTACAGCTACCTTACCTAAGGTAAGTGATATTTTCATTTTCGCATACAGGAATATACTATGTCAGGAATGTAGGATGCCTTTGTAAATATGCTTGAAATGAAAATGTTTTAGTCTCAAGTATTTTAAATCATCTTTAGAAGTTTCTCAATTTTCCTTACCACTGTTAAATTCCGGATTTCTTCCATAACACGAGGCCAGAAGGACTGGAGGCTTTGCTGAGCATCACTGCTACTAGTACCACCAAACCCTCCTTCTGTGGACATTTCGATAACTGAAAACACACAGACATGAGACACATTAGAAATTAATAAAGTCAGACTTTTTGTCCATGTTAGTAATTTCTCTCTTTTTACAGATGTTTTCACTAATTTTTCAGTCTGATAAGGTATATACTTTGTCTCTACTAGAGATTTCTGGCACAGATTCAAATCTTAGCAGAAAAAATTAGGAGGAAAGTTTTCCCTTCAGTTTAGATTACACCACCACAAGAGAAAATCAAAGGAGCTCTAATTAGAAAATCAAAATATACATCAAGACCTTTAACTTCTTGTGGGAGTGGGGAAAGGACTTTGTTGCCCTAGTCTACTATACTTTCAAAGCTTTTTCAGGTTCTCCATGGTTTCCCAAACTTCAAGTCATGGCTTGCAGCAGATATATTAAGGGTCCCCAGAGATTAATATGGAACAAAATGTTAGCCCCCAAATCTTTTAAAATAAGAACCAAATTTATTCTTTTGTTTCAGATACTGGAGTCCATTTCTCTGAAGTTACTGGTAATTATTATTACTTCTAATCTAAGGCAAATCTGTCTCAAAGATATAAAAGTGCAAAAGACCACGTCAATAACTAAGTGGGTGACATGAAGTCTGAACTGAAACTACCTACTTCCTAAATCTTTCCTGACGAGAACCTTGCTTTTAGGCACAAAGCCAAACATAACACACTGGCAAACAGAAGCTTTAAAGACAGTAGAAATAATGGTGAATTAAAATTAGCATAAAGAGAGACAGAACCTACATTTGGTCAAGTGTTTTGTGATAAATATGAATCCCCACATTAGTTCTAACTGTAGATAATACTGTAATGTCTTTAAAAAATTATGGAGGGAAACAAGAAAAAAAAAATCTTCCAGATTGCTTAAATGCTTATCTGACAAACAGTTAAATGCAAGCAACAGTGTAATTAGGCACAAAGAACGAGAAACTTGGTGATCTCCTAAGAATTTCTATTCCAGAGAATTATTTGAAAAGGCTTAACATGCCAGTGACAGGATGCTGGCAGAGAGCTATGTAAGTTGTTTAGAACTAATTCTGAGTGACTGAAAGAAAAGGCACCAAAGCTAGGTATCACATGATCAAACGTGTCACTTTCCAGACTCCATGTGGATGCATGCTGGCAGATCAGTTTCCATCAGCAGAATGAAACTGAAGACTGACAAATCTAGGTTTAGCCTAAAAGGATGTTCAGTTCACAAAAATGTTTGTCTCAGGTCTCTGACCTCCCTCCCCTTTTCCTTCCAAAGAAAATGAGAGAGGAAAAAATGGAAGGAAAACAGAAGTTTAATCTTCAAAGCAGACTTCACTCTGGTATAATGACATTAGTGGGTGATGATGTAATGGGAAAAGGTTTGGAGCCAATTTTTGGTGCTGGAGGCCTATAAACAGCTCTATACATCAACAAGAACTCTAAAGTATCTGGGAAGCAGTATGTTCTTGGAGTTTCTGGAAGGAGTTAAAGGGAAGTGTTGAATCACAGTTGGAAATGACTAGATAAAATCAGTGATTTTATAAAAGTGCTTCTTGAATTGTGTACCTTTGTGATGTATTTGGGAAGAGATCAGAGGACAGCTGAAACTTGTTACCACGGCTGGGTATTATTTAATACTCAGTGAGTAGTATTAAATAATCCAGTGAGATTCCCCTCAATTCAGCTCTCATGACATTTCCACTTATTAGCACATACACATGATCTATATACAACTTAAGATGCATTTATAAGAAAAAATTCAAGGTAATCTAGAGAATATTAATTTATTTTTATTAATAGTTTTCTATAAGGTATTCATGACAATTAAGAGAGTGATAAAATCTAAACTTTTTAAATGGGCAAATAAAAAATCTTTCTGGAAATGAAAATTATGAAAAAAAGCTCAAAAAAGAATCTAACCTTTCACAGCATGGGTCCATGGACAGGTATGATCTTAGCACAATCTTCCACACAAACTGCTATACAGTTAAAGGAGGAAGATGCACTGTTACCAATGTGACATCTTCGTACATTCACTAATGATGGGTAGGTTTAAATGGAGTGCAAAGGTCTGTAAGATTTAGAAGTTTGGTAACAAGGTTTTTTTGTTTGTTTTTTTGGTGTGTTTGTATGTGTGTGGTACTGGGGATTGAACTCAGGGGTACTCAACCACTGAGCTACATCCCCAGTCCTATTTTGTATTTTATTTAGTGACAGGGTCTCAGGAGTTGCTCAGCACCTTGCTTTTTGCTAAGGCTGGCTTTGAACTCGCAATCCTCAACCACTGGGATTACAGGCATGCGCCACTGCACCCAGCCGTAGTAACAAGTTTCAGCTGTCCTCTGATCTCTTCCCAAATACATCACAAAAGTACACAATTCAAGAAGCATTTTTATACAATCACTGTTTGGTTTGCTTTTACATATTACATTTTACATATGCTCCAACTCTGCATATGCGGCAAGGTCAGTCCGTGTAGTCAATAGATCACGAATGAATCTTTAGCTGGCTCAGAGCCACACATTGTTGTAGTGGAGTTGTGGCCAAACAGAAGTTATCAAATATTTCTTAACTAGAAATGTATTAAATGTTAAGTTTTAACTTGAGAAGATAGCAGCAAAAAATACAAGTCAATAATAATGCCTCTTATATTTTATTCCATCAGAGGAGTTGAGCACTGAAAAGACACCAAGAGACAACCAGGCCCACCACTCTGCATGGGGTCCAACTCCTCTTTAATCTCTGTTTCAACCCCAGGACTCTCCCTTAAGTAGTCATTCAGCTTAAATTTGAGTGCCTGTCTCTCTCTCTCTCTAGTTTAGAAAACTGGCTTACTGGTAAGGCATTCTTTTCCATCATTGGACAGATCTGAATGTTCTTCTTTACGTTAAGTTTAATTTACAAGGTAAGTTACATCTGAGCTTTGCATTTAATTACAGTCTTTATATTTTTTTCCATCCAGCCACACTTTCTTTATTCCTTCTCCTTTTTTTTTTTTTTTTAAATAAATTCCTGATCTCAAAAGACAAAAGTACTCTCTATTTAGGACACAGATCCTCCCATGGGGGAAAAAAAGAAAGATAAAAGATCTGAAGCATGTTTTCTAGCATCTTTGCAGAGATGATTAGTAATATCTCTTGGAAGAACATAAGTTAATTGTAAATTCCTGGAAAAGGTGAGTCCTTTTATCAAAAGGCTTTTCCTAAAGCAGATCCATTCAGTGCATTGAGCTTTAAAACATTAGACGAAGCCAGGTGCAATGGCATGTGCCTATAGACCCAGCTACTAGGAAGGCTGAAGATGGAGGATTCCCTGAGCCCAGGAGTTTAAGACCAGCCTGAGCAACATAGCGAGACCTCATGTCAATAAAAAATAAATAAATAAGCCAAGCAATGTATTTTATGAAAACTAATTAGTGTTCTCAATATTCTCTCATTGAGGTATGATTTAACATTCAAGTAATAATGTCTAATTGAAAACAAAATAATTTTGCTGGCCAGAGACACCAACAAGTTAAAAAATATGAAGCAATTTTAAATGCCATTAACACATTAATTGTAACTGAACCGATTTTACTACAGAAGTAGCCAATTTATAACATCAGTGGCCCATAGAAAATGTGTTGGGTTCATCTGGGTGATGAAAGAAGGCATGCATTTAAAAGTTACAAGAGATTTATTTAAGGATTATTTTCATTCCATGTTAAGTCACTATCTCTACCACTGGGGAAAGCTATTTATATATAAAGCTGACAGTAGACAAAACAGTCTTAAGACCATGCCACATTAGCTTAGATCACTCTTATGAAAAATGCAATATAGAATTTCCCAACTTTAGTTCATTTTTAATGTTCAATTTATTATTCATGTTCACTAATTACTTTATAACTCCTTGAATAAGACTGTTTAACTGTTTAATCATGAGGTAAGAATTGAATTGAAAGTAATCTCAGCTCCCAGTACATATTAATTTATCTGTTTTTTAAAAGTTTGCTTTCCACAACTAGACAGGGAAGAATCAAAGTCCATAATGAAAAGGTAGTTTCTTCAATGCTCAGCTCAACTACCATTTCTCTACACAGTCTTCTTTAAATATCCCCATCTGCAAGTGGCCCCTCCTTCTTGTGAACCTTCAAAGCCCTTGATCCGCTGCTCTCTTTCTGCCCTCATGCATAACCTTGTATGATCATTATGTTTATGTCTATGTCCCCTCCTGGTATACAAGTTCCTTTTTTTCTCTTTTTGCACTAAGGATTTAACCTAGGGGTACTCCACCACTGAGCTATATCCTCAGACCTTTTCATTTTTAAATTTTGAGATAGGGTCTAAGTTGTTGAGGCTGGCCTCCACTTGCAATCTTCCTGCCTCAGCCTCCTGAGTCACTGGGATTACAGGTGTGTAACACAATGCCTGGCTCTGGTGAACAAACCAGAGGATAGGATCTGAGTATGATTCATCTCTACATCACCTAGCACAGTCTGATAACTACCGAGTGAAGGGCAAGGGAGTCATTAGGTACAGCCACTCTGAGAAAAAGGGCAGCTTAGAAAGTTTGACCCCAAGAGAGACTTACTGGGATTGCCTGAACAACCAAAGGAAGTGGTCACAGAAACTGTTATAGGAAGCTCAGAATAAATGAGCGTCTCTCTGAATCTTTCAATCAAGAAGGACTATAATCAGAAAGCCGCCTGAAGCTGACTTACTAAAGTGGATTTAAGATAAAAGGGATGACAGAAAGAACCATACACATACATATACACATGTGCAAGAAGGTCCTAGAATTTGCAAGGCAGCTTCAAAGGCTGGAAATGGCTGGGCACAGAGGTACACGCGTGTAATCCCAGGAACTTGGGACGCAGAGGCAGGAGGAGCAGGAGTTCAAAGCCAGCCTCAGCAACAGTATGGTGCTGAGCAACTCAGTGAGACCCTGTCTCTAAATAAAATACAAAATAGAGTTAGGGATATGGCTCAGTGATTGAGTGCCCCTGAGTTCAATCCCCAATACCAAAAAGAAAAAAAAGAGAGGCTGGAAATGGGGTATGTGCCATGCCCAAGTGTAAGTCTTCTGAAAGCCAGAAGTTCTTCAGTTCTACCCAGGATAGATGGGCAAAGTTAGAAAAATTAATGACAATGGGTTAAGTAGGAGGAAGAGATTAAATACTAACTACCTCTGTCTGGCTATTGATTAGGAAAATGAAGAAAATAATGGAGTAAGATGATTCAAACAGACCACTTAAGAGTGGGTAATCTAGCTGGGGTTGTAGCTCAGCGGTAGAGCGTTCATCTAGCACGTGTGAGGCCCTTTGGTTCGATCCTCAGCACCACATAAAAATAAATAAAATAAACGTATTGTGTCCAACTACAACTAAAAAATAAATATAAAAAAAGAGTGGACAGGACTGGGGATGTGGCTCAAGTGGTAGCGCGCTCGCCTGGCATGTGTGCGGCCCGGGTTCAATCCTCAGCACCACATACAAACAAAGATGTTGTGTCCACCGAAAACTAAAAAATAAATATTAAAATTCTCTCTCTCTCTCTCTTAAAAAAAAAAAAAGAGTGGACAATCTAGTTATCACTCTAATATCAGTTGCTCTTCATCATTTTTCAAGAAAGAAAAAGAGATATAACAGTTTTTATAATATCCCCAAAGTAGGTTTTTGTTCTTAAAGGTACCATGCTCATCAAATCTTCCCTTAGTGATATGTCTGGGTACAGAATAGGATGTACCAAAATTACCAACCTTATAACATACAAAGAAATTAGGCTTTACTGCAAAAAATAAACCTGGTTTCTAAAAACTCTGTACCTTCAGGCTTTATCTCTCTATTCCTTGGCATGTACTTCATTCTCTATAGCAAAGTCCTTTATAATATGCCTAAATCTACAAAACAGCTCTCTAAAGTAATTAAAACCAAATAGATATTGTTTGCATCACAATAACTGTTCAAGGAAAGAAGACCAAAGGAAGCTCCTATAAAATAAAGTCCAATTCTTGACTAATGCTGCTCCCTATATTAAAGTACCCATCCTGGGCAACAAGTTTTATGTAAAAATAATATTCTCACTGTTAAATGCAAACAAATCTTAGCCCAGGACTGACTGGGAATCAATCCTAAGTGCTAGTACCATCCTTTCCCCTTAATATTTGCCTATCCAACTTGCAAGGCTATAATAAGCCTTTAGGCTATGAAGTATTACCATTCCTGTATGTCAACAAGTATTTCCTTATGTTCAAAGTACTTATCTTCTTAATTCTCTTTTTCTGAGCTGAATTTTGAATAGTCTTCCTCTGTAACTGTCAAAAGCATTTTATGTTTCAATACTATTCAGGTATCCATTGATATTATTAGCTCTAGTTCTCTTCATTTGAATCAGATAAAACTACTGAGATGTTATCTTTAAAAAAGTGAATGAGAGATAAAGAGAAAAGAATATTAATATGAATAAACAGGTGGATAAGGAAGAAAGGGGGACAGGATTTAAGCTAATTTGGGCTTGTGACTTTAGACATTCTTCCAAACTACCAAAAAACGTGAAAAATAAAATTGAGGACTGAGACACTCAAAACAAACAATTCCACCAACAATTTGATGTTTATATAGATAGAACTTAGGACATATGCCATTAGCAATCACAATGGCTAGATAGCATTTCAAACCTTAACAAAATCAACCTCAAGATGACAATTTCAGAAGAAAAAAAAAACACTGCTCTGGAAATTAAGACCTGTTTGTGCACTGGCCTCCTGCCAAGTCAGTGGTCTTGGGCCAGTCACTCTTCTAAGCTGCTACTTCCAAAACTGTGTAAACTGAACACATATATTTTAAGGGTCTCTAATGGCCTAGTAAGAAAGTTTTACTCACTTACTACTTGAATATGCAACACATGAATGGATACAAGGGAAAGCAGTGTGACTAGAAAGAAAAGAGGATGCAATACTCTTTTTATTTAAGTTCATATAAGGTTTCTATTTAAACAAGAAAGCTCTAAGCCTAGTGCCAGAAACCTTATTGCTTACATTCTAAACCCTTACATAGCTGGGCACCAGCTGGTCATACTGGCAGGCTATTATATAGTTCTCATCCCAAAAATGAATAATGTAGTCTTACTTTCCCCAGCTCTGATTAATGCCCAGTTCAATGTTTAAGAGTCTCCAATTCCATGAGGCCAAGAATGAAGCTGCTTTTCACTGTACCTACTGGATACCCCTGCTTCCTCAAAGACTAAGGATTGGAACTGGCTGACACTGTTCTTCAAGATGTGTTCACAAGGACATTTTCAAACTAGAAACAGAGCCTCTTTTCCTTCAAAAACGTGTTTCTGTTCACTATCTACTGCAACAGGGGCCAAATAGCACAGGTGTGATATAATAAGGAGGAAATAAAGGCACAGTAACTGGTATATGCAACACTAAGTGATAGAAAGGCATGAACAGAACATTTAAAATTTGTTTTTATGGAACAGAAAATAGTATGCATGCATCTTACTTCACACTTTATTCTTCATGATTTCGTGAATACTCAAATTCAAATCATTCTTGCACATATGTCAGCAATAAAACGTGTTTATTAGTATTATGCAGGGTGGTATACAAGGACCAAATATTTAGTGAAGCATTCTAAAGCAAGATTCAAAAAACTACAGCCCACAAGACATATGTGGCCCATAGTACATGACATTTCCCTGGAATACAGCAATCCTCATTAGCTATGAGTTACAACAGAAACCATACAACCTGCAAAATCTAAAATATCATCTGGCCCCTTAAAGAAAAGGGATCATATAATATTTAGAACCCTGTTAAGTGTTTTATCTCATATTTACTAATGGGGAAACTGAGCACCGGAAGTTGAAAAGTGTGCCTTGATCACACAACTGTTATATGGCTCCCCTATCTCCCCCCATTAACAATGAGCTCAGCCAACATCCTTTGCCCCACAGAAATAAATCTGAATCTCTTTGCCCCTCCAGTCTAATGAGAGTAAATACATTCTTGCAGGAAGAATGGAGAATAACTGGTTTTTCAGGCCCCAAGACTGAAAGGGAACTCTAACATGAGCTAGAGATAGAAACAGCCTGTAGCCTAAGTTAACTTGTATCCTAGAACAAAGAGCCATTTTGCTTCCTTGGTTCCTTCTGAGGTTTACAAATAACCTCTTGCTTGGTTTCTGGCAGTATGCTGTGTTTGGGTGACCAGGAAAAGTGAGAAGTGTAATTCTGAAGAATGTTTTGAAAATGCCAACTAAAGAGGTTCAGATTTTACAAACTACTTGCCACATAAATTACCCTCAATTGGTCTTTACTTAATTCGGTCATAAATTTATCAAGATCATTCTAATTTTTATACATAAGGCTGAGAAATGGGTGCCTTAAGTTACTACTTGCTTAAGGCCACAATATAGTAAGTAGTGAAGACAGCACTATAAAGCCTCTAAAATTCTGTTCTTTATTTAGTTAGTTCGTTCTTACTTTTTGCAGTTTTAAGGTGATGTATATTCAAACTGTTCAGAGAGTAGAGTGATCTTAGCTGAAATCACTGACTTGAAAGTCCTTAGCCCAAAAGATCATTTTTATCCACTTGTTCCCAACATCCCTATGGCAATCACAGAAGAAAAGTGCTAATGACACTATGCCCTATCATATAAGCATCCTTCCCCTATTTCTCCTTTGTCTTTCTTTCCACACACTGCCACTCTTTTATCCTTTCCATTTGCATGATTTTAGCTGGATCAGCAGTACTTCTGAATACTCCACTTTGGGGCTGTCTCNTGGAGTTCAGGGCAGCTCCCCACCCTCCTACCTGGTCCTACCATCCAAACAAAAGATTCTGCTTTGAGCTTTGACTAGAGCTCTGTTGATTCCATTTCTCCAAGATTCTGGAGTAGGGAAAACATATCCTGAAAAACAGCAATTTTTGAGACCATTTCATGAATAATAACCAATGTTTAAGGTGTTGGGGGGAATTGCATTGGTAAGAAGCTTGCCTTTAAGTACAATCGTAAGAAAATTAAACATTTAGTAGTGAAAGCTCATTTTTTTTTCCTCCCCAAGAAACCGTTCCTGGAATCTAATCTAATCTATTTCACAAAATAAATAAATAAATAAATTTTGTTTCTTTCTGTAAGTAGCATTTTCAGACTTGTATCATATTATGATTTTGACATGTATTTTAAGCCTAAAATTTCCAACTCATATCTTCTCCCCAGTTCTTACATAACTGTTTCTGGCACATCCTCAAGGCAAACATGACTTACACATAGTGGGGATTTAATGCACATCTACTAAATGACCAAACACAAGCTCCTCAAGAACTATTTTAAGATCTCACAAATTCTTAGCCTCATTCTGTGTTCTTTTCTTTGAAATTTGCAAACAGGGACATTCTTAAGTACCTGTGTTCAGTTGTACAGCAATCTTTGTACAGAAATCCAATGGAAGACTAAATAAGTGGGGATGGATAGAAAACATGCTCTACTTTAGAAAATGTAGCACAAATATAGATCATTATCTAATATGAGGCTGCACTGGAAAATAGAGAATTATATCAGTGAGTTAATCATTCTAAAATCTGTGGGGAGGTAGAGAATTCTCAATTAAAAACCTGGAGGGTGTTAGAAGAATGTCAATATGAGCCTAGTTGTATTGATTCAGCTGTATAGATTCTGCTGACTCACACACAGTGAATTCTGCCCTCTGCTTGGGGTTAGGGGGAGATGAAAGAGAAGGGGGGCGGTGCTGAAAAAAGGACTCTAAAATGCCAAAATGCAAGATTCCTACATGTTTCAAGGCAGAAAAATTAAAACTGGAAAACTTAAGGTTGTTAAACTGTAGTTTTCTTCAAGGAGTGGAACTAGACCACCTAAACTCAGTTCACTTTGGGGGACCTGGTAAACTTTCACTATAGTTCAGAACATCCTTAGCCCAATAATCTTATTGGAGGTACTTCTAAAGTTGCACACTTAGAATAGGAATCACCCAGTTAAACTCTATTTAGTTTTCAAAGTTATAATTACTGATACATTGTGAATAGAGCTGACAATGTTCACTCCAAGAAATCAGAATTCCTTTGTTCTAACTACCTTACTAGACGGTAAAGCAAAGTTTGTATTATAAATCACAACTAGAAAACCTGAAACAACTGATTATTTAAAAACAATATGACTCACCTAAAAATATCAATCTGTGTTTCAAGTCAAGAATACAAATTTAGGAGCTGTCTAATACATACCACAAAATGTGCATATGCATAGCTAAGGGACACCACAGAACTCCTAACTCTAGCCATGTATCTATTTTGAAAAAAATAATCTAACTATTTATTCAACTTGAGTGAATTTAGGAATATGAAAGGCAATTTCAAAAACATTGGTAATACTCATTGTGCAAAACTCTATTTGTACAATGATTTGTTCTGAAAAGTGGCTCTGATCACCTTTTTTGACAAAAGCTTTAAAAGTAAATCAATTTGACAATGTATTTTTTCCTGTTATAATAAGTATATATAATAAGTATATATAAGTAGACATATAATGTAAGACTGAGAACTCTAGAGGAATTACCTTTTTTTTTTTTTTTAATGTGTGCCTCTTAGGGAAAAAAGATGCAGAGAAAAGGGAAGGTGAGAGGAGGAATTAGTCTCATTAAACAGATAGTTATAAACTATTCATTAATATACAGAACAAGGTGCAGTGCAGTGTCATCCCACTCTGCCTCCTGTTTCCTTACCCTCAAAATGAGGATGATAATCCTTATTACATACGTTAGGTAAATACCATATAAGAGAATGAGTACTAAATTACATTGTTAACTGCACAGTACTATGCTTAACATAAATATTGTATATACTATTACACAGCTTAACTACCTTCAGGAGTACTGCATCCGCATTGCCAGTTAATTAACCAAAGAAAATAATCATGGAGATGAAGATATAAATAACCAAGCAAGATGGCTGGAAATTTATCACTATTTCTCTAGTAAAAAGTTTCTTATTATCTTTATTTATTTATTCATTCATTCTTTACTTTAGATTGAAGGTAATTACAACATACTTAGCCTAGAAACCAAATATAGGTTCCTTATACTGAAAAATATTGGTAAATCTGCTGTATGAGGCTAGTCCCATTCCCGGTAATAAACTGTATGTGTTACTCATTGGTATTATCATGATCATGTGGCTATAAGTTATTTTCTAAGACTGACAAATTCCTACATACTTATTTTCTTATTTTTTATTACTAGGGATTGAATGTAGTTAAAAGATGCTTAACAACTGAGCCACAGCTCCAGGCCCTCTTTTATATTTTATTTTCGAACAGGGTCTTGCTAAGTTGCAATGCAATTCAGAAATCTAATCCTTGCATTAGATGATGATATGTGCACACACACAATCTAATCTCAAAGAACTACTGAATAAGATCTCAAGGAAATATCTGTGCATCTTCAGAACAAGTGAAGGCCATGAGATTCTAGGGGCTGTTATTTCTCTAATCTTTCACATGTCAAGACACAGAAAATTTTAGCTTCTGGCATATTTTAGCCTGAACTTATACTCATTTAAGATTATGAATCATGTACACACAGTGCTCAAATTATTATAAGGAAGATGTAGGCTAATAATAACACCTTTACCTTCCTAACTGAATAAGGAGAATTATCTTCTCTAGTTTTGAACAAAATGAACAAAAGTTACTTTTGAGAATAAGAACACAACTTCCATGGGCTAGGGTTGTAGCTCAGTGGCAGAGCATTTGCCTAGCACGTATGAGGTCCTGGGTTTGATCCTTGGCACCACATCTAAATAAATAAATACAATAAAGTTCCATCAACAACTAAAATTAAACACACACACACACACACACACACACACACACACACAACTTCCACATGGGAGCTGCTCACTCTGAAAACAATCAAAACAACTTAACAACACTGACCTAGAAGATGCCAATGAGTGTGCTTCTGGATTTCTAACTTTAGAGTCTAACCAATTTTGTTTCCATCTTTGCCATGAAGTTTTTTTCTTCGGTCCATTCTCTCCCTTGATTCTTTCCCATCTAACCTCCAGGTTCAGCTACAACTTCTATGAGTTTAAATTCCAAATATACATTACTAATTTTGATATCTCTCCAAAGGTCCAATCCTGAATGTATAAACTGCCTGACATTTCCAACCACAAAGCTACCCAGAACTGAAATGCCCCATGCCCAAACTCAAATCTGTCTTCCTTCCCCAAACTTGCTCCTTCTAACTTTTTTGTTTCTGTCAGTCACTCAGGCTTGAAATCTCCTGGAATCCTTTCTCCTGTTTCTTAATTCTAGTCAACTGCCTAATTCTGTAGTAATAGTGTTGCAACAGTGTCCATCTCCTGACCTTTTCTCATACTGCCACTATCTCTCTTCAGGCCCTTGTCAACTCCATGTAAGTTTCTAGCATCTTCTATTCAAATTCATTTTACATAAGGATATGTAATAAATTTTAAAACAGCACAGCTCTGATAGTCTACTACTCTTTAGTCAATGGTCACCAAAGTTAGACTGTTCATATGTGAACAGTCAAGACCTCCCAACTTCTCCAGACTTCTTTCTCTTTCTACCCATTCCTGTCCTTAACTCATTTCCTTATGCTCTCAACAGAGTGGCTCATTTATTGCTCTCTTCAGCCCAAGCTACACTTTGTGAATCTTGACCTTGCTTCTGCTATTCCCCATGCCCAGAATGTCCTAGTTCTTACCTCTGTAAGTCCAACACCCAGTTAAACTGCCCTCCTTATTTCTAAAGCAAGGTCTTCCTTCTTCTGAATTGTGTGTGCTTTACCTGCACCTTTCAGATCAGTTTCTAACACTTGATATACAACATCAGTATTCCCTACCGATTGTTAGATCCTGAGTAAAATTTTACTTGTAAACGTGTGTATGTATGTACATATTGTACATAATATATGTGTGTATACACACACACACACACACACACACATATATTGGGGGGGTGTGTGCTGAGGATCAGACCCAGGCCTTCATGCATGCCAGGCAAACACTCTACCACTGAGCCACATCCCCAGCCTCATGTATACATTTCTTAAGTCTCCACATAAAAACCACATGTATAGTAAACTGATGAAAAAAAGTATAAAGGATCCAACTTTCCTCAAGGTAGAAATTATATAGCTTAGGTACATAAAGAAAAAATTAATTTTATCTGGATATTTCCAGTCAAGCAGATCTTTCCTTTAGTTTTCTATGTAATTGAAACCATGGAGATGAACCAAAATGACAGTACTTCCAAGAATAAAGGATAACTATGTGAATCAGCACTATAGTTTGCTACAGTCATTTTATTTTAGTCTTTTTTCTTCCTTTGAACTAAGTAACACAAGGTCACAAGCTATGTTATGCACTTTAAAGTTAAACATTTACAAGGTGTTTTTCTCTTTGGTTCTTTCTTTATATTGGAATGTATCTTCACTTTTTTCCTTCAGTCGCCCCTTTTATAATACTCTAAGAAAAGCTTTTGGAAAGCTATTGAACAGTAGGCCATGGGGAGAAATAGAGAGATAAGATTCTATTCCACAGATAGAATCTGAACCCAAGTCCCCATGAGCTGGGCCCAATGCTGATGCAGTGAAAAGAAAACTGAAACTTTTGTGTAATGCAGACATGAGTTACATGTCATCTAACTGTGTCATAATTTTCAATGGCAGTACACTTCAGGACTTAAAATATATAAGTTACATTGTTTGATTCCTCATTCTCTCAAAAAAACTATTTTGTTCAAATGATGAAGGTGATAAGAAAATTTAAAATTATTTTCAAGACAGTCTTTCAAAATTTGCAAAAAAAAAACCCCAAAATTCACAACTACCCCAATACACATGAACACATACACAAACTAAATACCACTTTGCTAGTGGGAAGAAGTAAAGTTAGCATCATTTAAAATATAACTTGGGGAATACATAAACAGTGACTTCTATTTTAGCCTTGTCAAATACTTCACATGACCTTGGGATCTTTGTTTTATTAAATATAGATTAGCTTAAGGACTTATTTGAAAAACTAGACCCAAAGTTATTTTAGGACAAACTTGTTCTTGAAGTGTATTAATAGAATAATTAAATAACTCTAATTGGCATACAGGTGTTGTCTGTAGCTTTGTTCACTTCCTTGTACAGCATAAAAGAAACCTAACTCTCTGGAATATCTCAGCCAGGTGGGCACCATTAGCCTCCTAGCTAATTTTCATTTTTTTGAATAAGGAACTGGCTGAGGCAAGAGATCTTCAGATCCCAAAAGGGATGCTAAGTCTGCTGCCACAGCAGACTTTCTTAACTAACAGATTCCATATGGAAACCTCTGAACCTCCTCCATGGCCTATTTTTCTCTCTGTTCCTTCTATATCCAAATAGTAAGCCTGTATGGATATACCAAAAGAAAACAAAACATAGAAGATAAAAAGTAAAAACCTAGAGGAATAAAATGAACATGCAATGAATTGAGAGAGAGTTGAAATCTCTGATCTTGCACAGTCCAACCACCACATAAAAGCTGAAAGACCCTACTTAATAAGGGCACCTAATCTCTTTGGGCCTCGATTTCCCTTTTACAAGAAAAGAACCAAGTGGAGCTCAGTGCTACACAACTATAATCCCAGTGACTCGGGAGGCTGAGACAAGAAGACTGCAAATTGGAGATCAGCTTTAGAAATTTAGTGAGATCCTGTCTCAAAATAAAAAATAAAAAGGAGTAGAGATGTAGCTCAGTGGCAAAGAACACCTGAGTTCAATCCCCAGTACCAAAAGAGGAAAAGAAAGGAAATAGACTAGGTCCCTAAATTATTTCCATCAGCATAATTTAGGACTATTCAAAACTCTGTATCATTAGGGATAGAAATGGGCAAAAATAATGTGATTCACGAAGGCGACTATGATCAGCTTCAAGAATGTTTCTGAAGCACCAACAAAAGTATACAGCTTCTTTAAATGGAGACCTCATTTTGTTTTAGGGGAAAAAAACCCACCGTGATCATGATTATTGACACACACATCCCTGGAACTGAAATTTAATTTGGAGAGGCCAATGCACATTTTGCCAAATCTCATTCTAAGTATGATTCTTTCAATACTCGGAAAGGAGGAAGACATTAATGATGACTGACGGAAGTGACTTATAGGATAAGAAATCAAGTAGATCACAAAATATCAACCCCACAGCAGGGGAAAAGAAGCAGTGAGGAAGTCCTAAAATAGAGAACCCTAGGCATGTAAAATGGATGTGAAAGAAACCGACATGGGTTTCTACCATTTGTTAGAGAGGTATCTCACAGTATCACAGTGTGAAATTCACAGTAACACTCAGATTTTAGTGGGATCAATGTTTTTAAGTCTTCATCCCAACACTGACTCGCTTGCTACTACCCTGCAAGCGATAACTACCTCCCAAACCTGAACACATAAAGATCATATGACTACAAAGCAAACAAAAAAATGGCTTCAGTTTACTTTATAAATATTTGGTGCATAAACTAAAAATGTAACCTCTGCTTGGTAAATACCAAGCAACCATTACAATTTACCTGCATTATAATTCAAATCTCAGTATCCAATCAGAACAGACATTCAGTTTTTATTCTGAGAGGTTCTTAAATCTAATGCTATAAAAAAGTACTCCCACTTCATCTTATTCTGGGGCCCTTAAATTTTTGACAAAGGGTTTTAAATTCTTTCATAGAACCCTTAATAAAGGTTTGGTGATCTCCATATATGCATTAAATAGAGGGGGTCCTATTAGCATAAATAGGAACATGCAGTGAAGGCATATGTATCAAACCTCTTTGTAAACATATTAAAATATTACAATTGTTTCCTTTGATGCCACAATTTTCTCCAATAAGTTTAGATTAATACAAATAATATTTATGCAGCAATTAATAATTTTCAAAGCCCTTGACATACATGATCTCATTCAAGACTCTCTAAATAAGAAGGTGCTATTCTTAGATTCATTTTTTACACATGAGAAAGCTGACATTAAATGGCTGACTTACCCCAGGTCACAAAGCTGGCAATAGAACTGAATGGAACTTGAACACAGGTCTCTTGACTTTAAATGGCTTGCATTGTGCTGCTTCAAAATATTGTTACCAGAGTAAACACCGGTCCAAATCTCAGACTCCATCTAAGCCTCTCCCATATACCCCCCAGTCAAAATTATAATCAGCTCTAGAAGGACTCTGCTCTTTCTAGAAATAGTTTTCTTCATTTCTCTAGGAAACATTTACCTGTCTAAACTGTTATATGAGAGGATCATATAAACAGCATTCAACATGAGGAAACACCAGAAAATATCCTAAGTCATCAGAGGCTTTGCATGGGCTTGCCTATGTCAACTTTATCAGGTAGTGGATCAGATTCTCCAAGAGTCCTTGACCCTAAAAGGGTGAAGAATCTAGGCTAGATGCTTTTCTAAACAGCTAAATCTGCAAAGTTGTCAAGTTTATAAAGAGTTTTATCTTGGCTTCATACTGTACCCCACTTTTACTTTTACCTCCCTTTCCTGTCCCAGAGTCAATAAGGTCACTCAGTATCTACAACTACTTTAAAATCATATATAAAACCTGAAATGTAAATGTAAATCAGTATAAAACACATTTAAATTAAAGCAATTACACTTTAAAATGTAATGCTTAACACATATTTTTCTTAGGACTTAAATTCTCAGAATGAATATTTTCTTACCATAGCATTCCAATCTTCCAAAAGGAGTTTCACAAATTAACTACTTTCAACTCCTGAAATACCATTCTTCACTAAGAACTCTCTAGATGGTGGCGTGCAAAGAATTCTGAATCTGCTAGGCAGTTCACTCAACTATCATACCAGAAGGATTTAGAATTTTTTGCTGGGGGAAGGGAAGAAAGAACAGTGGGAGAGAGAATGAATGCAGCCCCATTGTCTGATTGCTTAAAAACTCATAATTTGAATTTATAACAGATTCCTACTAACCACTGGACCTGAACATCAGAAGTACAGTCTCTTTTCATCTTAAATAGAGCTTTTCAGTCCAAATCTGTATAAACAAACTTTGTCCTTCAATCTTTCAACTCCTCGGCAGTTTTTCAAGGTCACTTTTCTGAGCAACGACAGAGGCCTGCATCCTGGAACTATGAGTGTTAACACCGCCCCAACTAGAAGAACACAAAATCTAAAACCCCAAGGATCCTCTCAGGTAAATCCTTTACTCAAGGGAAGCAAGGGAAGGCAGATCAACACTCTCCAAACTTCTTTAATAGGGCCTGCTCCTTTTCCCTATCCACAGAGTGCTGCTGGCTCACTACTTCACACTGAGTCTGCTGCAGAAATGTTCCAATGACCTTCATCCCATGTTTTCAAATAAAAAGAAAACAAAGAATTTATCTTTTAAATCATATGTTTTACAAATCTTAGTACATGGTATCGAATATTTCCCTATTCACAAGAACTGACTGGTTGCTAATTAGCAACCTAGCTCCATACCCCTAAAGGGGGAAAAATATCAAGGGCAAAAGATAGTGTGCTAACTTTGCTATTTACAAAATGCAGATAAATTAGGATTTTAAATATTTCATGCTGAAAATGAAAATCATTTTTCTAATATTTTAAAGAACCAAACCAACATCTGACAAAATGTTTGAAATTAGTAGAAAACGATTTGCTTTTGTCACTGCCAATGTAACTGGAGAATATGTTTTTAACCGGCATTCTAAGCTAAAATGTGCATTTTAAAACAAGTATTAATACTATATAAATAAATACTTAAGAGAATCTAGAGGCAGACAGGTAGATCAAGAAAGTTATGGGAGAATTTCACGTTGGCATGTGGGCCTTCACCCTAAGAACCTGCATCAGTGCAAATCCTATTTTCACACAAATTTTGAATAGCCATAGTGTGGCTTCTCTCTGAAAACACAGATGTCAATAAAGTGCACGGAAATAGGAAAACTCTTACAAAACCTCAGCTTATCCTGTAGGAAAGCTTCAGTGCACTTGAACAAAGGAAAATTATTTGGAAAACAGTTAAGTTTACCCAATGCAAAAAAGAAAGTGCTATGCTTCTGTGTGCCCCTGAAAAATGATTAGTTCTTATTGTACCTGATCTTGTCAATACTCAACTAGGAAAAGAAATCCTAGTTGAAGGACATGCAAAATCTAAACCAAGCAAGGTATTCTAGGTGCACCAAAAGGTATGCCTGGAATGTAAAGTGGCCATTTTCTGAAACAGTGCAACTTGTCTACACTCTCTGAAGCTAAACAGTTTCTATCATTTCAACACAAAACAAAGAATTAAACTTACCGGGAACTGCATTAATTTTACATGTAGTTATTTATATCTCCTCGGACAGGGAGAATTTAAGTCACTCCTATCCCTCCCCCCCCAAAAGGACGGAGGAAACAAAAGCAGCAGGAGATGCAGAAACCTGAGTCTGGAATGTCCACTCCAGTGAAAACCCGAACAGCTGTCCTCCCACCCCCCAACAAACTATTCGCCATTTTTCTTTGTCTTTCAGCTGACCCCTGCCTCAGTGAAAAACTCCGAGGCTCCAATGAAACCCTGCAGCCTCCTTCCACTTTAACAGTCAAAGGCATTCAATCTAGCCTGCTATTTGACACCAAACCTTGCCTCCAGAGCCATCCCATTGGCTGAGCTGCTTTATCAGCTAAGAACACAAAGCCACGATTGGCTGTTCACGTCATCAGTTACCTCCTTTGTACACTTCCTGTTTTAAAGTTACCTTGAGAAGCAGAACAGGGGTCAGATTCAGACTTCAAACTACCAGGAACTTAAGGATTGGAAATGGCCTGCAAATGCATACAGTAGATATAATAGGGCCTCATGTGCTTCCAAAACAGGATACTGCAAATTTAGAATTGTCCTTAAAATCAAAGGAAAAGGTCGTTACAGTTCCCACCCAAAGGATTTCTTATTGGTTGTCAGAGTTCCATTTTTTAAAAAAATTTAAGGTAATTTAACTGCTTCTGATTGGCCATCAGTGATGTCTATAAGATTATCCTGTGGCAGTAAACCAAAGCAGCAATGTGTGCACGCTGGAGAGTGGTGACTAACTACCTTCAGTATTCTGTTGAGCATTAAAAGAAGAAAAAGGAAACTGGGTAGGGTTAATCCAAAGAAAACATAGCTTCTTTTAACGGTAACCAAGAGTGATACCAATGCTCTTAGAACAGTCTGCAGGATTTCTAAATGGCATTTTCACTATGTTCATGGTAATTTTAAAAGCACAGATTACATCAGGACAAAGCACTTTATTATAAAACAAAGTAATGAAAACAGAAAAGTTAGAGGAGTAACATATGAAGCTGGTGGCCTGGGCGGTGGCATTTCAAAACTGTCTACAGAAAGCCAGAGGGACATCTAATAATGGTGAAGGGGGTAGGGGTGGCACAGAGATAAAACATTAGTGAATACCCTGTTAAAAGCACATCATGGCTTGATGGATTAACTAATTTATATAGGGTAATCATAAAATCAAATGTTAGCTTTTACTGTTACAGGGTTTTGACATCACAGAGGATAAATCTTTCTATCACATATTCAAGAATAAGCAGTAGGGCTGATCTCAGGAAATTAGGGGTATTTTTACTTGACTGGTGGTTTCTGAAACATCCTGGAGTGCTGAGTTCACCAGGGGTGGTCAAAGATTTGCTTACAGATTTTGGGCCCTACTGCTTACATTTTAAGAGGAGACTCCCAACATAGTTAAAATCAATCAATATGTCCCTGTTTTCTTTTCTGTTTTACAAAATATTCAAATAGAAACATCTCGCCATCACCTGAAACATTTAATAATCTTAGATCTGCTTCCTCCTATCAAAGCTAAATATCCTAGGACTATTAAACTAGGCAGTTGTTTTACCAAACAGATTAGATCTTTGCTAGAAATTTCTTGCTGGACATTACGTGAGGCCTTGTCTTTGGCATATGCAGAAACTCAGCAGAGCCCTAAAATGGAAGTGAGATGGTCTGTCCTATTACTTTGACATATAAGCCATTTTAACTTCTGTACACACTTTCCACTCATTTCCCTGGATGAAGTGAGGCAATTTCTGTGCTAGGTACATTACAGACTTTACTCCTCTAATTCTCACTACAATTTTCTTTTATGTGTGAGAAAGATGGAAGTTTAGAGAAGTTAAGTAACTGGTCCATGCATTTAGATGCAAACTCAGGCCCCACTTTGAGTGGTACTCTTTCCACTGCACTACACAGGTTACTAAGATATGGAGCACCTCAGAACACATCCAAGGACATTTTTAGGTGCCACATATACAGACAGATGGCATAAACCATTACCCAATTTCACTAATTTAAAAACTAAAATCTGTACAATGTTAATTGTTGATCTGCCCATCAGAGACCTAATTAAATATGGGGGGGGGACTCTATCAATTAACAGAAATTTTTTACTAAATTATTAGGAACATTTAACCAGTAACAAAGCACTTACTGAAAACGTGTAAAGACTTGAAACAACTAAATCCTTTACCACAGCATACAAAAAAAATATATATATATATTACCAGATTATGAGGCAATTTCACTATGGCACCCAAAGAAGAGTTTAGTTTATGCTAACAGAATGTGTTACGGGAAAGTTTCTAAAGCTACAGAGTCACAGGCATAATTCTTTTCCCAAAAGCTTAGACTGCAGATTTTGAAAATCTATTTCCAGTCTGTGGAGAGAACGCATTTTAGAGCTTTTTTTAAAATATATGTATTTTAGTTTTAGGTGGACACAATGTCTCTATTTTACATTTATGTAGTGCTGAGGATCGAACCCAGTGCCTCATGCATGCTAGGTGAGCACTCTATCACTGAGCCACAATCCCAGCCCCTAGAGCTTTTTTTAACCCCACAACACTGAGGGCCCAAGACAGCTTCAAGGAAGCAAAGAAACTCACTTCTAGAATGGACGTCAGAAAAATAGGGAGAATATTTTATAATTTCACTATTAATTACTATCAGTATGGCAAAACAACTAAGCACTTGGGAGTCAGGCAAAGCTAGTTTCAAATTCTGGCTACTCCACTTATTAACTCTGTGACACCTAACTAAGCCTGAGCCTTGGTTTGCTCATCTATAATATACAGATATCACCATCTATATTACAGAACCACTGTAAGAATTAAATGAGGTAACTTATGTAAAATAGATTGCATGGTGCTTGAATAAGCACTGAAAAAAATATGAAATGCTAAATGTCATCCAATCCTGCTTCGAGAGGCTAAGAAGCAAAAAGGGACAAGACCTACATAAGGCCCTAAAGCTACTTTGAGGGAATGTGTCTTCTATCCTCAGCATATCCTGCAGTAAGCAATTTCTTAGCTATAAAGGGCAGTGTGGGAGGACTCCCAGCTGCTACTAAAAATCTTTTCCAGTTTTTATGCCGGAAATCCATACCTTTCACCACCAATCCCAGCTGAGGTCTGGTTATTGTTCCACAAATCTGCCCTTCAACTATGTTTCTGATGTACCAGATTAAACCAATCGTGTCCCCTGACACTCTATGAAGGTCTTTGGCATAGTTTTTATTAGTTCTTGGCAGTCTGCAAGAAAAACACTTCAACTCCTATTTCTCAACAGTTACCTTAGTAGAATTCAAGCCACTGTGGGAAGGGAACTCAAATTACCCTGAATTTCAATTTGGCAGCCTGATCCATTCACTCACTTATAGCTCTCTCTTCTCCAGCCTATCATTACTGTGGACTAAAAGCCTTATGGGATCTCTGGGACTCCATCTCCCATTCTTCCCTAGCCCTGAATATCAGCACCCTTCTACACCAGACAATTCTATCTTCTCACCCTAAAAAACAATCAATCACTATAAAAGAAAACCAATGACTCTGGTTACAATGTTCAAGCTTCAGTGCCCTCAAAGAAGGCAAGGTGAGAACTAATACTCTCAGTCAGAAGACAGATTTCTGAAATCATAGCTACCTATTTACTAGCTGTATGATCTTGGCCAAGTTACTTAATCCATCCTGAGCTTATTTCTTCATGAGTAAAATGGAAAAAATACATCAATTCAGAGGAGTGCTGAGATAAGTGAAAGCACTCATTATGTGGAATTTGGTAGGTGCTCAATTACTATCTATTATATAGACTTTACTATAGTGCTTACACATATTATAAATACTTTGTAACATGTAAGAAGGATTCTTAAAGTTAGCAACTGTATCTTTATTTCTTTTCTTTTTCTTTTTTTTTTTTTTGATGGGGGGTGGGGAGTTACCAGAGATTAAACTCAAGGACACTCAAACCACTGAGCCATATCCCCAAGCCCTATTTTGTATTTTTATTTAGAGACAGGGTCTCACTGAGTTGCTTAGCACCTTGATGTTGCTGAGGCTGGCTTTTAACTTGAGATTCTCCTGCCTCAGCCTACCCAGCTGGTGGAAATACAGGTGTGCCTGGCTGCAACTGTTTCTTTCATTTCTTTCCTTCCTTCCTTCCAAATATTTTTCTTTAGTTGTAGATGAACACAATGACCTTTATTTATTTATTTATTTACTTATTATTTTCATGTGGTGATGAGGATGGAACCCAGGGCCTCACAATGCTAGGTGAGCACTCTACCACTGAGCCACAACCCCAACCCGCAACTGTCTCTTTCTTACAACCACATATATCCCCAGTGCTCAGCACAAATATATAAACTAAACAAGGCTTTAGCCAGGATCAGTGAAACAGGAGCACGACTGAGGAAAATTGGAGAGTGAATGTCCTATCTAAAGGAGCAACCATTATCAACAGAAAGGACCATGTAGGAACAGGAATCTACTGCTTCAGATTTTCTGTTTTACTGTCATCTTCCCATTTTAAGTTTTTGATTAAAATTTTAAAAGATCATAATCAAAGAAAACCAAGGCTTGCCAGATTACAATTTCTGACACATGTTTTTCACCTGACTTGGTCCTGAACAACTATAAGTTATTTCCCAAATCATATCTACCTCAAAGTTAAAAGAAAAAAGTGTCAACACATTTTCAAAAGAATCTGACAGAAGTTCTGAAGACAATCCCCAAAGAAGGCCCAGAAACATTTTGAGCAATGAGCATCATTAGAATACAAGAATATAGTACTAGTGCTCAGTAAATTATTCAATCAATTAATGAATTGGGACATTTGGTAAATTATAAATTCAAAATTGTTTTAAAAAATAAATTATAATCTCTGAAGCATAAACTAAGAAAAATGCATGGACAATTATTCTATTTCAGCTCTTAGAGCTGTCCAAAGATGGCACATGCTGCCTCAAAAGTTACAAATGGGGTCGGTAGGCACAAGCTGTGTCAACATTTGACAGACATGTAAAGCAAGAAGAGAAAGAGTAGCTATAAGGAGCAGCCAGAAAGAAAGCCCAGTTTCTGTGGCTAGAAAGACTTAGAATCTAATCCCTAATGGTGCTAGTTACTTAAAACCCTATTGCAGTCAGTCAATAAATATAGGCATTCTGCTACCTAAGCTCTGGATTCGAAGGAAGACATGGTTTTGCTTCTCAACAAGATTGAAGTCTATCATAAGGAAGTTAAAATAGGCAATCATGGGCTGGGATTGTGGCTCAGCGGTAGAGTGCTTGCCTAGCACAGGTGAGACCCAGGTTCGATTCTCAGCACCACATAAAAATAAAGGCATTGTGTTGTGTCCATTTACAAAAAAAAAAAAAAAGATTCTCTTAAAATAGGCAATCATATTGCTACGTGGGCAAATGTACAATGCTACAGAACATAAATTGTCTAAACTTCAGGCCGGTCAGGGGAAGCTTCTTGGGTGATTTAAAATCTTAAGAATGGTTCCCCTACTAAAACAAAGTAAGCTGCGTGTGTAAAGGCCTGGAGCTGACTTAAAGCAGCTGAAAGCTGGAAGGGCTGCAGTTTGTTGTGGCAGCAGTCCAAAGGCAAGAGGTGAGGAATAAAGTTAGGTAAACAGGGATAGACAAGGCTAAGGTGTACTACACCTTTATTATGAGGACAATGGTAAGGCATTGATGAGTTTTTTTGTTTGCTTGCTTGCTTTTTGGTCCTGGAGACTGAACCAAGAGGTGCTCTACCACTGAGCTACATTCCGGCTTATTTTTAATGTTGGAGGCAGGGTCTTGCTAAATTGCCCAGGCTCACCTCAAACTTCCTGAGTTGGTGGGATTACAAGAGTGTGTCACCAGTCCAGCAGGCCACTGTAAAGTTTAAGCATAAACTGCTACAATTAGAATTACCTTATTAGAAGATCATTTAGGGCATATGGGGAGAATAAGCTGGAGAAGGGACCAGGAGGGGAAAATGATAGCACTCTAGATCAATAACAGGGACAACAGGATACTGCAATAATCTAGTTACTGAAAAACAATAGTGGAGAGTAGTGAGGATGTTGAAAAGTAGACTGGAAAACATTAAGAAGATAAATCAGTAAGACTGTGGTAACCTACTGTGTTACTTAATAACCCATGTAGAATAACAACATTTTTGCCTGATTAAAAAAAAAAAAAAAATCAGTGCTCAAAAAAATGGAAGTTGTGGGCCGCGGTTGTGGCTCAATGGCAGAGTGCTTATCTCTTACATGTTGAGGGTTCGATCCTCAGCACTACATAAAAATAAACAAACAAAATAAAGATATTGTGTCCAGGTACAACTTAAAAAAATATGGGGGGGGGGCAGTTGCTATTATTAACTGGATCAGATGACATTTGAAAACACATTCATCCCTAAGAGTCTATGTCAGTTTTGACACTTGTGTCCAGAAAAGGCCTTTTCCACTATTGGCCAAGCTATCCTATACAAAAAGATTCATAGACTACAACAGAACCGCTCAATTGTGCCCCACTACATACCAGTCATAACATGTAGTGTTTATTAGGTATTCTCACAAACAGGGTCCCATGGCCAAATTAGTCTTACTGACAATGCATAATGTTTCCGCCTTCTTGGAGGGTCATAAGACATTTGAGCACAAAGGCTCTGAATAATAATTCTGAAACTGCCAGGTATGCCTGTAATCCCAATGATTTGGGAGGCAGAGGCAGGAGGATAGCAAGTTCAAGACCTACCTCAGCAATTTAGTGAGACCCTGACTTAAAATAAAATAGAAAGGACTGGGGATATAGCTCAGTGGAAGAGGGGATCTGGTTCAATCTCTGATATCACAAAAATAATGATTATTATATTGTTATTATTATTATTATATAATAAAGAAGTATGTTTCACTTTAACCATTATACTGGAAAAATTTAGTGAAATGAAAAGATGACAGGCACATCTTTTCTGACAACCTTGCAAAGTAGCTAGAGTTTTACACATATGGGGTTTTCCTTTTTAATTTAGTACTACTGAAAATCACATTAAATAGCACTATAAATAGCAATCCTCTACCTCTCAAATTAGTGCCAACCAAGCATGCTCTCTTCCTAAACTTTGACATTTGATAATCAGCAAATTCTATGCTACTTATTTTCAAGGTAAGTAATAATTTTTAAGACAATTAAAAGTGCAAAGATGTTCAACTGTGCAGTTGACATACATTTTATTGGTTTATTCGTTCTTTCTTCCTTCCTTTCTTTAAAATGGACAGATCAGGGCTGGGTTTGTGGCTCGGTGGTAGAGTGCTTGCCTAGCAGATGTGAGGCACTGGGTTCAATCCTCAGCACCACATAAAAATAAATAAAATAAAGGTATGTGTCCATCTACAACTAAAAAAATATATTTAAAAAAATGGACAGATCATGCCAGCATTGAGAGGATATGTTTTCGTATCTCCGAGCAAAGGATCTCAATTTGCTTAGATTACAATTTGCAGCTCCTAAGTATAGGAATAATAGTCATTAAGTGCTATGAAAACTTTCAGTAATTCATAGATTTAGATCAGTGACACGATACAAAAATATTCTATATTCTAATCTTTTCCTATGAATCATCTTATTTCTCCTCTTACTGAAGCACCATACTTATGGTGCTTCACTACTTATGGTTCATATCTATGAATGTATTTAAGAATAGAGCAATCCTTGAATCATAGGTATAAAAATATACTGTCAGCTTTAAATGGAGAGTATTCATTTAAATAGGTTACCTTACTTACCTTAGACATGAAGATTTGAACCTTTAATTTAAATGTATTCTAGAAACATTCAATGCAAAGATTAGACTCTAAGTACTATCTCTCTACACTGCACCTGAAGTCAATTAGAAAGTTTTCACTGTATAAAAGTGCACTTAATTCAGAAGTTATCTGTCTACAGACTGGGAAATAACCAAAATGGAAAATACAACCACTATACTGTAAGTTCAGATATTCTCTCATTGCTATCAGGTATATCACTGCTAAAATATAAAGTGTGGGAAAGATGCAACAATCTTGCAACCTAGCAAAAATTTCTGCAGGCAGAGAGATATTTTTCCATTGCATGATTATGTCAGAAAACTTTACCCAGGTGACTATAAATCACACCAGTCAAACCAACAGCCCTACTCCAACTGAAAATTTCTACCTTTAAAAAGAAAACTAAAAATTACTAAAAGGCAAATCTCCCCCAGACAGGATACACTGGTTTTGAGATTTTAATAATCATTGTTTTTATCAAATATGAAAAAAGTCTTCATTTCATCAGAATCATTACCAGAACCTGGGGATTAACCCAATCATGAAACAACTTTTCACTGAAACAAATGATCCTACCTCTTATGCATTCAAAGTTTAAGACTAACCTCACACTGGCCCACTGAAAATCAGCTCCAAAGCACTACTATGTAAGATTATTTCTCTCATATCAAGTGGTTGTCCCCCAATATGGAAATCTTACTGAATATAACAGAGCAGATAATTACAAAAGGCCTCCTCATCAGGGAAGTGGTAACTAGCTGTCAGGGCAGATTTTATGAAGTTCCAAAAAGAAAACGACATCTTTCTCATTAATGTACACTCAGTGACAGGAACCTACCATCTACTATTATATTAATTTCTCATAATAATAACTCATAATGAAAGGTGATATTATTACCACCAATTTACAAAGGAAGAAACTGAGACTCAAGTTAAGAACCTGACCAAGTTGGGCTGGGATTGTGGCTCAGTGGTAGAGCGCTTGTCTGAGTTCGATCCCCAGCACCACATAAAAAATGTAAATAAACAATATAAAGGTATCGTGCCCATCTACGACTTAAAAAAAAAAAAAGAACCTGCCCCAGCAAATAGAGGGTAAATGCACCATAGAGACTGCATTCTTTCCTAGGATTGACTCCAAAATCAGAAACTACAATGCCATGTTCACAAGGTAGTTTGAGGCTAAAGTTTTTAAATTCTCTTTCCTCCTTCAATTAATGTATTTAAATTATATCGGGTATTTTGAGTCTCTGCAGAAAAATAAATGACTTAATATAACCTTCCTAACTTGTCACAGTACATGCATGAAAAATTGAATAAACAAATTGAAAAGAGAGACTATAAGACAACAGATAACTCACAACCAGTTTCACCTGAGAACAAGAAATAGAATGCAGGGGATGGGATTGTGGCTCAGCAGTAGAGCGCTCTCCTAGCATGGGCGGGACCCGGGTTCGATCCTCAGCACCACATAAAAATAAAGGCATTGTGTTGTGTCCATCTACAACTAAAAAATAAATATTAAAAAAAAAAAGAAAGAAAGAAATAGGGCTGGGGATGTGGCTCAAGCACTCGCCTGGCATGCGTGTGGCCCAGGTTCGATCCTCAGCATCACATACAAACAAAGATGTTGTGTCTGCCAAAAACTAAAAAATAAATAAATAAATATTAAAATTCTCTCTATCTCTCTCTTTAAAAAAAAAAAAAGAAAGAAATAGAATGGAAAAGAACAACTTGCTGGCTAAGGAATGTTCTTCCTAGGTTGTATGCCTGAGGTTGGAATAAACCCCAAAGTGGTCATTTGTGACCTTAATAATGTCCTCTGCCATTTCCCCTCCTGTGAATAAGGTAAACTTGCCACTTAAAAGTCGTGTCTGAGCAGGGCACAGTGGCACACACCTATAATCCCGGCAGCTCCGGAGGCCAAGGCAGGAGGATCCAGAATTCAAAGCCAGTCTCAGCAACAGCAAGGCACTAAGCAATTCAGTGAGACCCTATCTCTAAATAAAATCCAAAAAAAGGGCTGGGGATGTAGTTCTGTAGTTGGGTGCCCCTCAGTTCAATCCCCAGTACCCCCCCCCCCAAAAAAAAAA
>NW_026000082.1:23850829-23854468 GCF_001458135.2 Marmota marmota marmota
GCCCCCCCCCCAAAAAAAGGACTCCATGAACTGTATAGGAATTAAAAGTCACAGATATTTATCTGTCTCTGGGCTCTGCTACTAACTTGCTTTATGCGACTTTAAGCACATTACTGCTATTTATTTATTTATTTGAGATGGGGTCTCACTACATTGCCCTGGCTGATCTTGAACTCATAAGCTCAAGAGATACTCTGCCCCCAGTTTCCCCAGTAGTTTGGACAACAGGCACACTGTAATTTACTGAAAAAGGTTTCCTCACACATAAAATGAGGATCGTAATAATATCTACCTCAGACTGTATAGCATAATATAGCAACTGTACTCCAGTTGATACAATGTAAGTACTCAATAAAAAGTAGTAACTATGACATTATTCCTGAGTTTGATTCATAGAACACTAAATGGCTTAATACCTTTGAACTAAAAGACAAGAGATGTCAATTTCAAAGTTGCCTCAAAAAGGCATCTAGCATGAGCCTTCACTGCCCTTTGCCACCATTTCTCTGTAAATAAAGGGAGAAAAACCTTTGTATCTCTAGTACAATGAATCAGTTTTGATCAAATACAAAATACGTAAACATAAATGAGAACTATCTGATAAAAGAACTAAAGGACATAGACACACTCTATTATAAAGTATAAAGTAATGTATGATTTCTGTTCAGAAGACAAAGCTAAGATTCACATGATTTAAACTCAGACCTTCTGGGAGTTCAAGATTTCCAGGATGATCAATTAAGCAGCCATTAGTATACGGGGCTAATATGGGATAAAAGTGGCTTCTGATAGCAAAGAGCAGGCAGCTTAAGAAATGCTTCCCGAAAAAAAAATATACATATATACTACATATACATACATATAATGCTTGTTTTTATAGCTTTGTCTATACTTAGTAAAAATGAAACCAAGTTATAGATGCCATCACATCTTTATATTTGGTTAACTTAATAAATGAACCAAAGAGGCTGAGGACTTAGTTCAGTGGTAGAGTAGGCACTCTACCAGCATACACAAGTTCCTGCATTCAATTCGGGGGGTTGTGGTGGTAACTGCACAGAGTGTTCTGAATTAAATGAGGCTTCCATCACCAACGTGCAAAATGTACAGCAAGTCCTATTTCCACCTGTAGCTTTGCCTGTAATAGCCACACTGCAATATTATTGCAAATAAAAGGTTAGGGATAAGGGATGCTTCATCTAATCATAATAAGATATAAAGCAATTAAGACTTCCAATTCATTATTCTCTCCTCAAAATCTGACTTAAATGTTTCTTAGCAAAATTGGAATTGCAAATATCTTGTCATGTCCAGCTTTAATTTTACATACTTTCAGGATAAGCATATCTCGGAATTAGTATCCCAGTATGAAGAAGGCACTAGATCTTTGGATAGGTCTTGGTATTTCGACATCCTAATGAATGGGTAATGACTGAAAAATCTCATTAGTGAGCTCTTTACACTATGCACTTGGAATTCCTCACTGCCTTGCATAAATTACTTCCATATACAAAAAGAATACATTAAAAATATTCTGGAACTTGATTTGAAAGAATGCAGATTCTTTTTTTTAATATTTATTTTTTTAGTTGTAGTTGGACACAATGCCTTTTATTTTATTTATTTTTATGTGGTGCTGAGGATTGAACCCAGGGCCTCATTATGTGCTAGACAAGCGCTCTACCGCTGAGCCACAACCCCAGCCCAAAAAGAATGCAGATTCTTAAAGTGTCTCTCTATATATTTTCCCCATTATCTACCTGGGTTCAGGGAAACATCTAGCAATTTCTTTTGTAAATGTATCCTTTCACAATAGATACCAAGGGATATGATTTAAATACTTAGTAGATGAATCTATATTCTATATGGCTACAATTCTGTGGTCTGAATCTTTCAAACAGTGCAATTCTTATCGATTATATTCTCACATTTAACATTCAACACTCAGAAATCAAAAGTAAGATGATCCATTTGGAAATATAAAACCATCTGGGAATTGAACTAGTCAGGTTTATGTGGAGCATGATATAGCAGATAAAAAAAAAAAAAAACAACTATAGGTTTTGACATCAAGCCAAATTCCAGCTTAAGCCCTTAGTCAGCAACAATGAACAAGCTACTTAACCCCTTCTATCCTCAATGTCCTCATCTGCAACATGGGGACAACAATGCCAACCTAACAGGAGTGTGATATTAAATGTGCCCCAAAACATTGATTCACATTCTCTACTACTTTCCCCACTCTCAAAAATTTAGTTGTATTCACACAAAACTGACCAAAACTGAAAACCATAAGAGTTCCTTGAAACTGTTGTGACAACCAAGTATAACATCTATCTAAAGCTAAAAAGGATCACTTAACGAAAAACAAACTAGGAAAAAAGAGATTTGGGCTGAGGTTGTGGCTCAATGGAACAGCACTTGCCTACCACGCATGAGACACAGGGTTCAATCCTCAGCACCACATAAAAAATAAATTAATTAATAAATAAAAGTTATAAACAATGTTAAAAAAAGAAAAGAAAAACCCACAGAGGTTTAACATTCCAAAAGTCAACTCTTAACAAGTCTAGATTAGAACAAAAGCTAACAGAAACATGAATAAGAAAATGTTGATAAATCCTGTTACTTAAGGTAAGCAGCAAGGATATGCATTTTGAGCTGCTTAGTTAAAAAACTGCATATGGGGATGGGTGTATTTTTTAGGCGCATATAAAAAGAAATGAGCCAAGATCCAGAATATCTGGTTTGATCTCTTCCTCTTCAAGGGGAACCTAACATTTATTCAGCAAATAACCACCGCGTACCTAACATTTACTAGATATCTTACTGGAAACATAGGCCCTGACCTGTATCTTTCCAAGAGCAGTAAAATTTCATAAAAAACATCTCAAAACCAGTAGCATAATTCTGGATCCAATAATCTATCACTGGCCTCTTAATATACTTCTGAAAATGTTCCCCCAAATGCTTTCTATATCTGATTTTCTTAGACATAGATCTGGTACTTAATACTGTGCCTCCTAGACTTGACAGTTACTAAGACGCGGCCAATTTATCCTAGGGATCCCTTTAACCTGCTCTTCCATCACATCCCAGGCCCAGTAACTAGACTCCAATGTCCCCAACATTTTGTGTTTGAAAGTTCACTTCCCAGCAAAATTCCTTATCTGATTCTATTGTTCGGGCCCCAATGTGCTCCCTTTCAATACCATACACTCATACTACGGACTTCGGGGTCACCCCAAAACTGGGTCACGCTGCAAGTCACCCCTGGATCCCTCTTGGCCGGTACTCGAGTTTCAGTGTTTTCACACCTAAGTCTCCAAGGGCCTGTACGCCCCCATCCTAGGCAACCAAGTAGCAGGGACAGCGCCTCTGGAATGAGGAGTGTTCCCCATCCCGGACCGTGGCCCACACTACCCACGAAGTGCCTCCCAGTCCATCACCCTTTCTTCCCCCTAAAAGCCTCTAGGCTCCCCACGCCTGCGCCGTAAGGGATCACAGCCCGCGCTACCTGTCCCCAAGACGTGCACATCCCCACAACCTCCCATCCCTTCATCACCCCCTCAAGGCCGGAGCCGGCGCGACCAATAAGGTGCCAGGTCCGCGGCCTCCCCGCCACCAACCAATCACGAG
>NW_026000082.1:23854490-23865857 GCF_001458135.2 Marmota marmota marmota
ACAACATGGCGGCGGCAGGCCGGACCGAACTGCACCAGCGGCCGCACGAGGGAAGTGAGGTCTCCGCCGAAGGCGGGAAGCGCTGCCCCTCCCCCCGCCGCCGTCCCCTCTAACCCTCTTCCCACTGAAACTCCCGCACACTCACAAGTCCCTGCCGCGCAGTCTTGGGAAGAGCAGGAGCCGCCCCCGCGCTCCTGCGGCGTCGGGCAGTGCAGGGGCCCGGGCACGGTGGAGGGGAGGGGGAAGCGTGCGTCACGGAGAACGGAGCGCGCGCGGAGTGGGGGCACAAACAAGATGGCGGCCACGCCGTTTGCACCGTCTCCCCTTTTCCCCTCCCCCTCCCTTGGCGCCTCGACTCCCAGTGTAGTGCAGTGCGCAGAAGCCGCGTCAATTGGAGTCTCGCGAGAATTGGGAAGCGTCGACGAGGAATTGAAGCGGAAGAAGACCTGAGGGTTTTTATGATCTCGTCCCTTCCAGGGGATACAGAGGCGTGCGGTGGTGCTTCCTTGGCTGCGCACGCTTATGAATTCTAGGGAATAGATAGCTTTGTGGTGTTTCGATTTGGAGAGAAAGATGGGGACGAAGGACGGCATGGGGAGTGCCAGGCTTAGCTCGCTGTTAAAGATAATTACCAGCACTATAAATTCATAGAGAGGGCGTTTAGATGCCGCAAACTGTAAAACCATATGCTCCAGAATAAAGGAACAAGAATGGTTAGCTTGTAACCTTTCGTCAACAAAGACCTTGTTTTTTTCATTTGAATGCATTGTAAGAAAAAAAATCGAAGACAATTGGGAACCATAGTGCAATGAGCGTCCACTTCTTTTTCGTCTCCGCGACCACTTAAAGGCATTAATATTGTTTCCATTTTATAGATAGAAAAACTAGCTCAAAAACGTTAAGTGATTTGATCAACGCCCCACAGCAAGTGTCAAACCGAATTAAATTGAAGTATGGAATTATATAGTGAGTTTAGGTAGCAAGCACAGAAAGTAATGGGACTGCCTCTGCTGATAGTAATCTTGAATTTTACAAATGACATTTGAACTTTTTGAGGACTTCTGTTGCATGGTAAAATCAATATAGAAGTAAACTAAACAATAAACTGTAAAATCAATATAGAAGTCTCTGTAGTCAACTTATCAGAGGCTTGGGGGAGGAGGAGGTTGTTTTTTGAGTCCAGAAGTTTGGGGGCAGCCTGGGCAACATAAGGAGACCCCAATGTCAAATAATCATAGTGAATAAACACAGTAGTAGTATTTTCTTTGGGTTCATAGCTGGTGATAAAGTAATGACTTGAATTCAGAAAATTCTCATATCCAACTTGAATAAATCTCACTTGAGGCACTCAAGAATTTGATGAATGAATTAAAAAACCTAACTAGCTCAATTCCTTTATATGTAAAATGATATACTTTTTACCTCCTGGAATGTTGGGGAGATTGAATAAAAGAATGTGAGATTGCTTTATTGCAAAAGTGTTAGAAATTAGTGATAACAATGATGTTTTCAGACAAAATGTGTGTTGAGATTGTAGAGAAATAAAAAAAGGTCTTTCTACAAATATTTATTGAGCATTTATTGCCTATACTATGTTTGCAAAAGATATAAAATGTGTTGGAAGCACAAATTAGTGTCATTAATGATTATTATTACATTGTAATAAAGTATCAACAACACATGGGTTCTGTAGTCAGTTTTCCTATAAGATCCTGGAAATTAGGATGCCCTTAAATACAAGTCTATGTAGTACCAGAAATTAGCCAAGGGTGAGATATTTAACAAGTAGTGCTCTAGCATTGATCAAGCAGGTTAAAAGTCAACTTAGAGGGTTGGGAGAGTGGCTTAGTGATAGAGCCACATTTAGCACACACCCAGGCCCTGGGATCAAAAAAGAAGCCCACTCACTTAAGGTCCTAGTGGTCTCTTTGTTCCAGGTATTAACCGTGTCGTTGCTGGTTAATAGGGAAAGCCAGGAGAAGGAAGTTTTTAGGAAACTTTTAGATAGTACTAAGATATTTCAATGTTTTAATGGTCAGTATTATAACTGATAACATACTGGTGCATATAAGCTGAGTATTAGTCCTTGCTGTAGATATTTTTTCCCTCGTGGTTCTGAGGATCGAACTCAGGGCCTGGAGTATGCTAGGCAAGTGCTCTACTACTGAGCTACATGTCTAACCCCAGCTGTATTATCAACATCCTTCCTATCTGTTCTATCCCTAAGGAATTAAATAATCTCACCCTAATCTCATCAAGTTTGGTCCTGTTTGTTTGTTAGTTACTGGGGTTTGAACCTGGGGTGCTTAACCACTGAGCCACATCCCCAGCCCTATATTTTATTTAGAGACAGAGTCTCACTAAGTTACTGAAGCTGGCTTTGAATTAGTGATCCTCCTGCCTCAGCTCCCAAGCCACTGGGATTATAGGCATGCACTCAGCGAAATTTGGTCCTGTTTTGATTAAGAAAATTTAAGTAGGAAATGATATGAGCCACTTATGAGCAGAAATATATGAGCCATCCCATGATCCTGGCATATCATTTTTTCTCTACCATGAAAGCAACATGTCCCAAATAAAGCTGTTTTCTCCAGCTTTGGTTTCAGAATGAAGATGTTGACAGTGACGGTTAATGCACATGACATTACATGAAATAAACTATTTAAAGAAATAAACTGTTGTAATGTTTTGGTTGTTACTGCAGCATAACCTAGGTAGCCCAAGCTAATACAGCTCCCAAAATAGCTACTCCAGTGGTAAGCCAAAAGTTTATCCTCAAAACATCATGACAAAGCAAACTTTGGTCCAATCACAGGGAGGATTCTCAAAAAGACAAATGTGATTGTCATTTAAAAAACAGAAGCCTTATCAATCCATTATTTTATATGTTGTTTAGACCTCTCTCTAAATAGGATATACAATGATTCTTTGCATGAAAAGGCCCATTTGGCAATGGCAGCCCAAAACAAGACAGTCACAGGGCTAATACTACCATTATTTCTCTAGGCCCTGTCTCAACAAAGACAGTCTGAGCATTAGGATTTCCATGTTCCTGTCACCTGAGTGATAGATAACATCTCAGGCTGCCTCTATTAAAAAATGCTTCTTAAGATCAATGTGCTTTCTGGATGTGATTCAGTACTTACCCAGCAAATGGGACAGAATTCAGTGATCTGCCACCTAGAGGAGTCTAGTTTTTATTTTTTTAGACAGGATCTATGTTCCCAGACTGGTCTTGAACTCCTGCACTTAAATGATCCTTCTACCTCAACATCCTGAGTATCTTGAGTAGCTGAGATTACAGGCATATGCCATCACACCTGGCTAGTTTTTTAAATAATTGTATTTTTTATAATTTAATCACATTCTATTTCTATTTTATATAAATATCAGTTTCTGAGAGGTTAATACAAGGGCCCTGGGAGATTGTTGTATTCTCTGCTTATTATTAAAATTAGACTTATGAATTTACAAGGTTAAAAGTCAGTTCTGGGTCGATGGTAAACTCCCTAAGGTTATAGCACTGTGAAGGGACCAGGCTCCGGGTCCAGCTGGAATTTAAGCCCCACCCCTCTACCTCGTTGTTGCTTTTGATCTAAAAGAAAAGCAAGTAGTGCCAAAGAAATAAAGGTCATGTACTGTTGTAGTTCAAAAAAGGGAGAGATTATTGCTACTGAGTATGAAATAATGGGGGGAGTTCAGGAAAGATTCTCAAGGGTATGACATTGAACTGGGTCTTGAAAAGTAAATAGAAGAGATGAAGAGCATGCCGTGTGTTAGCAGTAGTAAGCAAATACAGAAAGTAAGGGATCAGTTGAGGAAATACAGAATAAGAGGGAAATAAAGAAAAATCGTATGGAAAGATTTTAGAGTCAAATTAAGATTCTTGGGCTGGGAATGAAGGCACACACCTATAATCCTAGCAGTTCTGGAGGCTGAGGCAGAGGATCGCAAGTTCAAGGTCTGCCTAGGCAATTTATCAAGACCCTGTCTCAAAATAAAAAAATAAAATGGGCTGGGGATATAGCTCAGTAATAAAGTGCCCCTGGGTTCAATCCCCAGTACCTCAAAGAAAAAGAATCAAGACTCTTGGGTCTTATTTTCTGCTAAGGAAAGTTAGTGGTGGAAGTTTGTTTTTAAGCAATTTTAACCAATTTGAAAGTGCCCAGTGTGGTGACATTAAGTACATTCAAATTATTGTGCAATCATCTTCCTCTCCATCACCAGAATTTTTCAACATCCCATATTGAAACCTTTTTTTTTTTTTTTTGGTATCGAGGATTGAATCCAGAGGAGCTTTTTCCCACTGAGCTACATCCCTAGTCCATTTTTTGTTTTGTTTTGTCTTTTTTATTTTGAAACAGGGCCTTGCTAAATTGCTGAGTCTGGCCTCAAACTTGTGATCCTCTTGCCTCAACCCCCTGAGTCTCTTGGATTACAGGAATGTGTCACCCTGTCCAGCTAAAATCTTTTTATATCTTAAACATTAACCCCTCATCTCCCACTATCCCCACTTCTGTACTAATAATTTAATGATTCTAAGTACTTCATATAAATGGAATCATATAATACATGTCCTTTTATATCTGACTTATTTCACTTAGCATAATGCCCTCAAGTTGTAAGAATATACCAAAATTTCTTTTTGTTGTGTGTTACACAGTATATTTTGTTTATCCATTCATCCATTGATGGGCATTTACTTCCACCTTTTGGGTACTGTGAATAAATGCTGCTGTGAACATTGGAGTGCAAATCTCTGTTGGAGTCCCTGCTTTCAACTCTCCTGGGTGTGTACTAGTGAACTTGATGGATCACATGTTGATTCTGTGTTTATTGTTCTTTAAGGAGCCATCATATTGTTTTCCACAGTGGCTTTCCCACAGGCAGAAGTTTTTCAGAGGGGAGTGACATGGTCCAAACTATGTTTAAAGGCAATCTGGAAAAGAGTAGAATGGAATAGAGTTGCAGAATGATCAGGTGGAGACTTCCAAAACAATAGTTGAAGGAATATGTCATGTGAACCTGGACACATTAGCAACCATGAGAATTGAGGGAAGAGGAAACAAATGCAAAAGGGATATGGCCAAGCTAGGACTGAAAGGACTTGACCACTGATGACTGTTGAGGAGGTGGGGAACAAAGGAAAAATAAGGGTGTTTAACATGATCCCAAGTTTCATGCCTGGGAGGATGGCAGTCTCCAGAGGAAGAGTCCCAGTGTGGATAACTCACAGTTCAGGTTTGAATCACAAGTGGGACATTGTAGGTCATGGAGTGGATATTTGTTGTCTGGTCTGCTCAATAATATCCCTTTCCTTTATTTTTTAAATACATGACAGCGGAATGCATCACAATTCTTATTACACACATATAGAGCACAATTTTTTATATCTCTTTTTGTTCCCTTGTCCTTTAGACTGGTAATAACACACACTGCTTTTCTCACTTTAGGTTGTAGAACCTCCCTCTTCATCTCCATATATCAGGGCTGAGGGTGTGTGGCCATGAGAATATAATTTTCAGATCTCTGACTAGGGGAATTGTAATTCACCAGTAGTCCAACTGCTTAGTTCTAAGACGTCTGTCAAACTTTGAAGTCTGTTGCCCTTCACTCTGAGGCCTAAACTCCCATAGGCTTCTTTGAGCCAATGATAGCACAATAGGAATTTCTGGACAAGTCTGTTCCTGGGATGAGCAGTACTTTTTTTTTTTTTTTTTTTTTTTTTTTGGTACTGAGGATTGAACCCAGGAGTGTTTAACCACTGAGCTACATCCCCCGCCCTTTTTTATATTTTATTTAGAGACAAGGTCTTGCTAAGTGCCTCATTAAGTTTCTGAGGCTGGCTTTGAACTCACGATTTTCCTGCCTCAGCCTCCTGGCCGCTAGTATTACAGGCATGCGCCACCACACCCTGTGAGCAGTACTCTTCTGATAGACAACTTTGACTCAAGGACTCAACAGACATGCCAAACTTTTCTCAGAACTTCACTTAGTCTATTATGCTTCCACCTAGAACTTTCTTCCCTTTCTCCTTCACTTAGGATCAGCTCTGCATCATTGCCTGGGGCTTTCAGTCTTTTCCGGTTAACTCCCATGATTTCCCACAGATGTTTCTCTTACAATAAATATGTTTTATTGTATCCTGTCTTGGTGTCTGATTTCCTGAGGATATGAACTGACATAATGTGGGGAGGAGGGAATGCTTCCTACCATGGTACCTCTTCTATACTCCATTAGCCAGAGGCTAGTGGTCTGACCAATCATAATGGTCCATCTCCATGTCCTGTTCCAGTGCCTCCTCAGAGTCTCAGCATCATTTGGCTCCCAGACTATTTGGTCTATCTCAATGACAGATATGACTGACAAGGTCTGAGCAAGACTTTCTAGTTCTGCTGCCTTGTTGCAAACATGAATTCTATGTCTTCTACAACTTCCAGACCCTAATGACACAACTGCCTCACAGAACATGGAATCTGGCTTCCTGGGAAGTTGCTAAAGGGGCCAATAAAGCAATCCAGTACTACCCATGGGATGAATTGTCCAGTGGAAGACAAGAGGCAGGAAAGAGCAGAAGAGAATCATCTACTCTCCCCTTCCTCCTCTGATGAACTGTTTGGAGGCATAATTTCTCCATATGACCCACCTAGAACTGCTTCATGGCCAAGCAGGTACACCTGCCAATAGGGTACACTTGCCAAGAGAGTAACTGTGTCTCTTCACAGCTCACTGAGAAGTAAACAGCAAATATTTCCTTGCATTTTTTTCCCATCTTCTGTTTTCCCTTGTCCCTCATTCCCTGCCCTATTATGTTTCCCACATGAAGCTTTAGCACTTCAGACATTGTTTTCTAGGAAACTTCTTCAAACATTGTTTTCTAGGAAACTTGCTAACACAGGCCACAGTTTCTGAACAGATAGGCACATGACCCAAACCAAGTGAAGCAAAATCTTTTTGACAATTTGAAATATGGATAGAGGAGAGACAGGATTTCTCTTCTGGAAGTCTTCCTCCATTAGTAGCTCAGAGTGGCCATTACCTGCTTCATGAACCGTGCCTGCTTGAGCATGAAGTCATCATAGAGGAAGACAGATCAGAGAAAAAAGTATATCCCTCTCTGAGCCCTGACATCAACTGAGCTAGATCCAACTTTTCCCAGTACTTGCAGTTGTTTGTCACTTCTTTATCTCTCCTAGACCAATTTTTCCCAATCTACATCATATAAAACATGGTCAACCATGGATCCCAGGCCACCTCTATTCAAAAGATCATCCAATGACTAAATTCTTAGGTCCAATTAAAAATTCCTGAGAAGAAGAGCTCCTAGTTGGCCTAGCTTTATCCAAGGGTCCACCCCTAAACCAACCAACATTGTTGTGGAGGGGTAGACATCATTATGTGCTATAACTCTATGAATGGATGTATGCTGGAGGGCAGGTGATAGAGTAACTCTTCCCAGAAAAGTGGGAGTGTTGGGCAGACCAACTGTTGGCTGTCTACTCCCAGAGAATAAATAAAGGAAAAGAGTAAAGGTGAAAGTTTAGAGGCTGAAACTTTATCTAAAGCAATGCTATATCCAGTCGAGCTTTCTGAGATGATGGAAATGCTTTTACCCTTATACTATTCAGCAGAGTAGCCATTAGTTATATGTGCTTACAGAGTACTTGAAAGACAGTACAATTGAGAAACTGAATCTTCAATTTAATTTTACTTAAGTTTAAATAGCTACATGTAGCTAATGACCACATATTATGCAATTCTAAACAATTGATCCCTTTGGGGAGGCAGCATGGCTTAGTTGCTCTATTACCATGTGCTTTGGAGTCAGCCTGATCTAGGTGTGAGTCCCAGCTCCATTTACTTAACTTCTGAGCTGGAGATGTTAAAAAAAAGTCAGTGGTATATGATTCCACAAGAGAAAAGTACAAAAGATCTACAAAGGGTCAAAGAGTCTGTCAGATTTGGCATTTAAGAGACTATGAGGGAATGAAGATGAGAAGGGTTTAAACTATGATGGGGTAAAATTGAGACCAGTTATTTACCTACCTTTTGGATGTTGGCTAAGTTCCTTTCCTCCAGAGGAGACTCCCAAGCAGAGAGACTGGAAATGCAAAAATTTTCTCTCCTCTTAACTCTAGTTGTCACAAGGGGAGCTGAGAATTCAAAAGCATGTGGTGAAAATAGGGCTCCAAAGTCAAGCCAGAAAAACAGAATGAGAAACACTGTCAATTGTGGAGCCTGGAGCCACAGGTGGAGTTGCCTAGACGAAGGAAGCCACAAGGAAAGAACACCTCACCTCATTATACAGTACTTACTCTGTGAACAGAGTTTGAGTCCTTCAAGGGTTAGGGCCATGTGCATCTCTGAGCACTTAGTAAGTACCTGGCACATTAGTAGATCAGATGTTTTGAATGAGCAAATACAGGTAAAATCAGGCCATTCTGGTGCATGATAAATATTCTGTAATATAGTGTTAATTAAGTTATCAAAGAGAGAAAACAAGAAGGTGCCAAGGAATTCTTCCTGGCTTGGAAACCCTGCTTTTAAGGTCCTTGGCATATTGCCTGGCACAGAGAAATTGATCAACAAGTGATCACTATGGTAGTTAAAATTAGTCCAGGAGGGGCTGGGGATGTGGCTCAAGCGGTAGCACGCTCGCCTGGCATGTGTGCGGCCTGGGTTCAATCCTCAGCACCACATAGAAACAAAGATGTTGTGTCCGCCGAAAACTAAAAAATAAATATTAAAAATTCTCTCTCTCTAAAAAAAAAAAAAAAGAACTCTGAACATTAGTCCAGGAATAAGATTTTGGACAAGGTTGGGGTAAGGCCTTGACAATAAAGAGAGCTAATATATATTGATCTTAATCCTTAAAACAACTTAATGAAATGGGTTTTATTAGGTTAATTTTACAAGGAAAAAAACTTGAAGAAGAGATGTAATTTATCCAGTCGCTAAGCTCAGGAATGGCAGGACTGGGGTCAAACCTAAGCTTACCCAATTCTAGAATTCAGCCTCCAGCAACTAAGGTTTGGAAGCCAGGGAGCAGAAGGAGGCTTGAAAAGGGAGCTTAAGAAAAGCAGTTCTGGGATCAAAATTCACTCTGCTTCCTACACACTCACACAAATCCCAATAACTTCTCCCTTCACGGCCCCTACTTAAGTGCCTTCTTGCCACACTCCGCTTTCCTTCTGCTGAGTTCACCTCTAAGCTCACCTTCTGTTTCCTGCCCATTCAACTACATCTGCTCTCCTTTGACTGAAGGAAGCTAGAGTTAAAATGGGTTCAAAGGAGGTCTTTTCGTTAGTTTGACTTTTATTTGAAGAAAACAAACTCTAGAGCAAGTAAGTATACTAAATATTCCAGTAGAGGGAATTGGCAATGCAAACAAGAGAGAATATCTGCAGAGGTTAGTTATTGAAGTCCTGAGCACAAGATCAAGGGAGAAGTTTACCTCTGGTAGGAGCTGGGACATGGTATCAGAGTAGAGGAAGACAAAAAATGTGGGTAAATGAACAGGAAAGCTGGTAAAAGTTAGGATGCTTAAAATCAAGTGTTGAATTTTGCAGCAATCAATGATGGATGGTGTTGTGTAGGATGATGTTTTTCAAATTGCAGATCATAATTCATTAACAGATCACAGAATCATTTAGAAGTTTGTGGCCAACTTTTATTTTTATAATAGAATAGAACACAATTAAAAATTTGGATTAATGGAACATAGCAAATGTAAATACTATGAAAACTATGATGAAACTTTTGCTTGTCATACATGTATAAAACTGATTTTTTATTGAGGGTAAAGAATATTTTGCCATCTAGAATATGACCATGGGAAAAATGCCTGATCCCTAGAACTTCTTTCTCTTCCAGAGATTTTCACAGTGCTTGCAAATTGGTCTTTCTTTGTGACACAAAATGAACACCCTAAGGCATGATCCTGTTCAACTATGCCAGAGCACCCTAATTGTGGTTATGGCCTGTGGGTTCCACATATGCCAAAAAATTAATCCCACTCTTCAGAGATACTCTTCCTTCCTGTTTCCACTCTCATTATTATCCCAGGATGACTGCCAATAACCCCCAGGGCCTGTATGTTTCCTATTTATAATAAGCAAGGAAGAAAATCTGTGTGCTAGACTTTTGGCAAAAATCCTGAGATTCATTCTGATTGTACTAGCTGAGTTCACGTCATCCTGGCCAGTGATATTGAATGCCTTTATTGGTTCAGTGCTGCTATAACTGATGGAATTACCTTCCTAAAAACACATGGATTCTGGAATGGAAACCAAGGCTATTAAGGAAAGGAGAAAAGGTTAAATGATGTGATCAATTAATGACCAATACAAGTGACCAATAATAATGGTTTCAAGTTAGTTGTCAATTTCAATAGTATTTGTGTTAGTAGTCATTGCTTATTTGATATACACTGCACTTTAGCCTTCCTACATTCTGTTTTGTGTGCTGAACCCAATAAACTACATTTCCCAGACTCCTTTTGGCAATCGACTTCCTGTCAGATTAGGCCAATGGAAACTTCAGGTGGGAAATTTTGTGCTTTAAGAGGGGATGGTGGTAAAAGAAGTAAAGCCACTGTTCTGTTTTTGTTGGAGACTCTGGCAGCAGATAAGTAGTTAGGGCTTGGAGACCTTCACCATCTCTGGCAGTGCTGGTAATGGCCCACTGTCCCTGCAAAAACAGTGATCTAGTTGTGTCCACAATAAGTGCATTTCTGTCTAATAACACCCTTCCATTTGTTCCTCAGGCTATGGGGTAGTAGAAGCTTCCTGCAGCTACTAATATCCAGTCTTCCCAACTTTACTCTTTTGCTCTTTCCGACCTAACCAATTCTCTGAAATAATCCCTTCTGTTTGAAATTCCAAGCACGTGTTCTATTTTGTTACCTTCACCCCAACTGACACAGCATCACCCTGGCCTCTGAACAGGCTAACTGCAATTACTAACTTCCCAGTTGTGGGTTCGCATTGTTGAGCTGAGTGATGCACACTGAGCTCTCAGCGGGGGCACTGGGAAAAGACCCAGGGCGGACCACAGCAAGCACAGGTGAAGCTGCCTATTCCCTTCTGCTTCCTCACCTACCCCCATAACTGTCTTATGGAAGCACTGCTTGCCTCCCAAGATAACTTAACTCCAAGCTATGGCCAGAATGGATAGGCTCCAAAATGACCAGATGGGAGCCCAGCCATGAGCACAGTTGGCAAGGGGAACCAAAACAGGAGTCAGGAAAGGGCATCCTGGCTATCTGGTAGAATTTAGAGAGGAGGAAGGGCAGAGATTGTGATTCCTGCTTCATATATATATATATATATATATATATATATATATTTTTTTTTTTTTTTTTTTTTT
>NW_026000082.1:23865882-23993828 GCF_001458135.2 Marmota marmota marmota
TTTTAGCAGTTCTGATGGAGGAATAGACTGATGGTTCTCATCATTTTCTGTCTTGTCTTCTACCAACCAAACTCTCTGAGAAGGAAGGAAGGAAGGAAGGAAGGAAGGAAGGAAGGAAGGAAGGAAGGAACTTTGAACAGCATTTATCCTTGCCAACATCTGAGGAACCGTTACAAAATCCTTCCATTCAATCTAACTTAGTTCTGTGGCCTCCAGGTGCTATCCATGCTACTGCAGGACAGCAAAGTCTCTGCAAGGAGTAATTTTTTGTTGTTGTTTTTGTTGTTGTTTGTTATATGCCAGCAGTAGAGATCAAACCTAGGGCCTTGTGTGGGCTTTGTGTGTGCTAGGTGAGCACTCTACACTGAGCTGTTTCTCACCCAAGGAAGAATTGTTCACGACCCATGCAGGCCCCACAGGGACACCAGTGGCAAGAACACTACTTCTCTCAGCAGTCCTTTACCATGGTCCAAAGCATTTTGCAAGGCAGAGTTAGGCAAGTTAGAGAACTGTAAATTTAAATGGGATTTGTGATTTGAAAGCTAGATCTTACTCAGCCATTAATTTGTTCTGTGATTTTAGGCAAGTCACTTAATAAGCTCAACTTCAACATTTCCATCTATTTTAAAAACAGCATAGAATATTTTTTTTCGAACTATTTTAAATAAGTTGATTTAAGGGATGGGAAAAACCACAGATATTTATCCTCTCTGTCTCCTTCTTGCTCATCCTCCCTGAGTTTCAGTGAGTATCAAATAAGATGATAAGCATAAAAATGCTCTGAGAAGCACGAGCACCTTACAAAAGCAAGAAAGTAGTATCATCAACATAGCTGTTAGCTTAGAAGGATGAAGGCAGTGCCCAGGCCAAGAGCCAAATGGCTGGAAGCCACAAAATCTTAAAAACTTTTTCTTCAAATTCTTCCTGGAGTGGCACTTTCTTTGGACAGACCTGGCACTAAAATCCTCTGAGACACTGAAGTGGGTTCAGATGTGTTGAGGGGACAGGAAGGACATTCAGCAGCCAGGAGACACTGGAGAAACACAAGCTCTGTTCCTCAGTTCCTTTGTGATCCAATAAAAGATGCCATGGAAAGAGGAGGCAGATTCTATCAAGGGCTCAGGTTCAAAGCCAGGTGTGTGTCGCATCCTTTAATAGGCTCTTCAACCAGCCAACAAGCCATGATGTAAGGGACATTCTAATAAATACTGAACTCAGTTTCCAACAACCATAATGAATCCCCTATATAATGTTCATAATAAATATTGATTTAGAGAGAACCTTCAAAGGAAGGCCCAGAGAGGGGCAGGAACTGGCCAAGATAACACAGTAGCGTCAGGCTCATTGGGCTACAAGGAACAGAAACTTACTCTGTGTAACTCAAGTACGGAGGAGTGTCTGGTAAGGAAGGAAAGGCCAGTGAGAAGGAGGCAATTCTAAGCCTGGTTCTGTTCACTCTCTTTGTCCCATTCAGTCTCTGGACAGGATGGCTCCTTTCCCCTCCTCTACACTCAGGCTTCTGCTCTCCCTTGGTCTCTGCTCCCTCTTATCCTGCCTTTCACGTGGCTTTCCTGGCCAAGGCCCACTTGTCTGTGGCCCCTCTACATCAACTCCTTCTGCCACCTGACACTTTCCTTCCATCTCTTTGACCTAGAGAGGCTCTAACTGGCCCATCTCAGACTGTTGCATGACCCATTCAGAGGTCACCAGTTCACACATGAAATGGTCCCCCTCATCTCAGAGGTTGGTCCCATCCTCTCAGGTCTAGAGACTGGAGGGCCAGGAAGCATATCCCATCAGTTCTTGTCCTCAAGGTGGCTTGTCCTTGGTGTGGTGTGAATCAAGAAGAAACTACCATCACTGGAATTGTGATTGGAGCTCAAGCCTCCAGATTTCCTTTTCCCATGGAATTACAATTTCTTTTCCTTACTTATGCAGCAGACATGTCTTAATGCCTGCTAAATGTCATCGTGAATATCTTCCTTCTCCCCTTCTTTCTCCTTCCCTTCTTCTCTGTTCCAAGGGGTTTATGATATAGGAAAGATAACGGCAGGAAAAGAATTAGGACATGAATAATAACCAAGGTAGTAACAGTAGCTACCACCTACTGAGTACCAGGTACCATCCACTGAGTACCAGGTACCAATCACTGCTGGGGACACACATTTTCTTGTTTCTTCTTTGTCACTCCCCTGTAAAGTCAGCACCGCATTTCATATGGAAGGAAACAGGCTCAGAGAGTAGTTTCCAGACAACAGTCATTACAGCAGGGCTCCGATCCCGACACCTGCTCTGTTCACACTGTGCAGTGTGGCCTGGACCCTGCTGTTACAACACAGAGGACCATCTCGGCCTAGGGAGGAGGACAGGAATGTGAAGAACAGTGGACTTCCAGGAGGAGGTGACCTCTGAGCTGAGCCTGAGCAAGATTTCATCAGGCCAAGGGGCGGGGGACTGTAACCAAAGGGAGCCATACATGAGAGCAGCAAGACCCAAGCAGAGCTGGGTCTTAGAAAGGCTGGGGAAGGCTAAAACAGGGGTGTAAACAGGAGGAGCACACGACACCACCAGAGAGATCGGCCTTATGTGCCTCACCCTGTTTCCAGCCCTGGAAGGAAGAGAAGGCAAGTTCAACAGAACCTAAGGAGTCGACTGCTATGCCTGGCCTTTGATTCTGGAGTGGGCTCTTAATAGTGTCCAAAGTGAAAAATTCAAGAGGAAAGAGGACCCTTAAACACCAACACTCGAAACAACATTCCTTGCCCCAGTTCCCCTGTCAGTTTTCTTCTGCCTGACTTTCAGGTCTCATCTTGGGTGTCACTTCCCCAGGAAGCATTCCTTGGTCTCCCAAACCTAAGTTAGGGCCCCTGGAGGACCAATTTGTAAATGTCCTCTGTCTTCTCCATCTGCCCCACCAGGCTGTGAATTCCTGGAGGACAGGGGCTGCGTCTTGTTCATCCTTCCATCCCTAGGACAGCATGTGGCTCTTCGGAGCTACTCAGTAAGAGAGAGATGAAAGAACAACAAGTGGCCTCCAAGGGGCTTTCGGCAAATCTTTCAGGCTACGTGACTTTTTCTGTCTCTGGAGTCCTGCCGACTTCAACACTCAGAACCTTATGCACGTTTGAGCCAGGGGAAACTTTAAAAACCATCTAGCTATTCTGTCCTCCTACCACTACACACAGAGAGTGACTGAGGTTCAGCTGTTACTGGACCAACGCTGTTGGGATTGCCAATAGTCCCAGTTTTATGTTTCCAGCCACAATTTCTCCTCTAAATGCCACAGATCATTAGCTGCCTATCCAGCCTTTCACATGGGATGTCCTACATCCCTGCATCTAACCACATCCAGACATGGACTAGCATCTCCCCCAAGCCTGGTACTCCTCCAGATTTCCCTGTCTTGGTGAAGAACATCAGCAATCACCCCGCTGTTGACCCAAAAGTTAGAGTCCTCCTTACCAATAGCCTCCTAGCACCTAGCATCTGGGCAAGTGGTATCTACCACCTAAACCACAAAATCTCTCCAATTCCTCTTTGCCACCTGTGTTAGTCAGCTTTGTGTGGCTGTGACCAAAATACCTGAGAGGAATAACTTAGAGGCAGAAAAGATTTACTTTGGCCTCCAGTTTCAGAAGTTTGAGTCCATGGTCGTCACCTGGCTCCATTGCTTTGGACTTGAGGCGAGGCAGAACATCATGGTAAAGCTGCTCAGTTCATAGCAGTGAGGGTGGGGGGAGTGATGGGGGCGGGGAGAAGATAAACCCTTCCAGGGCACACAAATAATCTACCTCCTCCAACCCGATCCCACCTCCCAGTATTCCATTCAGCTAGCACTGAATCAATTCATCAAATGAATCAATACACTGATGAGGTCAGAGCCCTCATGATCCAATCATTGCCCGAAGCCTCACCTCTGAAACTTGCTGCACTAAAGACCATGTCCTCAACACATGAGCTTTGGGAAGACATTTTAGATCAAAACCACAGCCCTTCCCCAGTCCAAAATCCCCCAAATTAGCCAGGCATTGTAATCCCAGGGACTTGGGAGACTGAGGCAGAGGATTGCAAGTTGGAAGCCAACCTGGGCAATTTAGTGAGACTCCCCCCACCTCACACACACAAAAGGGCTGGGAATGTAGCTCAGTAGTAAAGTGTCCTTGGGTTCAATCCCCCATTTGAAAAAACAACAAAAACACCCCATATCTCTCAATGGACCTGGCAAAAATTTCACTATTTTCTCTGAATCTGCTCTTTCCTTGTGCCAATCCATGTCCCTTACTGCAGGTGGAGTGACATTTTAAAAATGCTTACTATTTAACTGCTTTGCTGAAAGGCTTCTAATGGCTCTCCACTTTTTAAGAATTTAATAGTTATTACAGCTAACACTTATGAAGAACTTGCTATGTCCTAGACCCCATTCTAAGGATATTGCATGCATTAACTCATTTTATCCTCACAACCCTAAATATCCCCACTGTACATATGAGGAACTTGAGACTCAGGAGAAGCAACTTCAGAGCCTTTGTATAAACTCTTACCCCATCCTTGCCCACTATTCAGACTTCAAATGGAATACATTTGAAGAGCTCCCTTGCTAGATCAGACTCTTTCATACCCTGTATCCCAGTTTTAATTATATAACTATTTAGGGCGGTTATTTAAACCCCACTAGGCTTTAAGTTCTATGACTGTTTTGCTCATGGTTGTGTCCTCGGTACTCTACGTATAAAAAATACTTAGTATTTGTTGAATGAATCAATGAAAAAAGTTTCCTGTGGAAGAGGGGATGTGGCTGACTGGGGCTGGCCCTGATAACTAAGTGGATAGAGGTAAGAAGGAGAGCCGAGTGGAATGATTCCTGGGTTTCTGGCTTGGACAGTGGGTACCCCCACCAGTGTGTTAGTCAGCTTTGAGTCTCTATAACAATACCCGATCTAATCAGCTTAGAATGAGAAAAGTCTTATTTTGGCTCACAGTTTTAGAGGATCCTGTCCATCACTGGTTGTCCCTATTGCTTTGGTCTAGGTGGCACATGATGGCAGGAGCAGGTGAAGGAGCAAAACCATTCATCTCTCAAGTGGGAAGTAAGAGATAAAGGAAGTAAGAGGAAGTAAGACTATGGGATTCCTAGTGGGACCCCACAATTCTCTAAAGGCACTTCCCCTCTCCCCCTGTGATCTGATGACTTCCCACCAGGCTCCACCTCTTCAAGTTTCCACCAGTTTCCATTAGTGTCACACTAGGGACCTTTATGGGACACTTGAGATTCAAACTACAGTGACCAGAGTGGAGGGTGTCTGAAGGAGAAGCAGCTTGGTTTGGCAGAGCAAGCAGCCCTTAGATCAAGTCAACAGAAACATGGAAATGTGCTTAAAAATCTTTTGTGCCCAAACTCTTTAGCTTGGTCCTGGTGTGCTTTATCCAACCTAGTCTCCAATCTACACCTAAACTCAGGGTTCAGAGACCACTGCTTTCCCCCAAGTTCCACTACCTTCCCACTCTCAAACTCCACAAGACTCCTTGGGATCCCTCCCTGCCCTCCCACCCCTTCCAGGGGTCTCAAGGATTCACTGTATGAGGAATGTTTCTCTGCCTACCTCCCTTCATCCTGGATTCTTAATCCCCAGCACCCAGTAACAAGGCTCAGAGCAAGGTAAATCTCAAAAAAGCTTGTTTTTGCCGCAGCCCGGCTGGCTGGGCAAAATAAGCGGAGGGTGACGAATAACTTGTGTACGTTGATACAGCAGGAGTAGGAGCCGTTTATTGCAGGACAGGAGCAGTATTTATACATTCCACACAGCTTATCTAATTAACATAAACTAGATACAGCAGTCAACCAATCAGGAATCTCCACACTTAATGGCTCGCTTTTGTTACTTCTCAAACCACTCCCTCTGGCATTTTGCCAGGCACCATCCAGACTTGTTTACGAACTCTAACATTCCCCTGGCAAAATGCCAGGTGTTATTTTGACTTGTTTACAGACTCTAACATGTTTTGTTGAATTTCCCCAGAGATTTGGGTCTATCACATTAAAACCTATGGCCCAGAAATGAGACATTGAATTGTGTTGCCACCCCTTAGAGGTGGACAAGTCCCCTGTCTCAAGCCTCAATTTCCCCAAAATGAAAATGATAATATAGTTGACCTACCTTGAAGAGAGAAAGTTTTAAGGTCAAATGAAATACTCTATGTCTAGAGTTTAGCACAATACCTGGAATGAGGTTATCTCCCTAAAAAACAAAAGCAATAACAAAACAAACAAAAGAATAAACAAAAAACCCAGATATTTATTTGAAGAGAAAAAAAGTCTCAACTTAAATTCAGAATGGGACATGAACTGGAATCGATGCTTGTAGTTCCTAGGATGACCACGCGAGGGAAGTGGTGAGCAGCCTCCTGGAGGACTAACTCCGCTGTGCTAAAGCACCTGCTGGGGACCCAGATGGCAGGGCTGGGGTTTCCGGGACTTCCCAGTCCTTGAACAGGTGGATGTTGGTCCGGGCGCCTTGGGAGAAGCCTCCGCGATATGTTCGGTCTAGATTCCCACAGTCCCTTCGAGGCTTGCGGAAGGGCTAACGGGCCACAGGCGGCAGAGTGGCGGGCAACAGGGATTTATGCCATCCAGTTTGTGATTTGTCTTTGAAATCGATTATGGTCAATTCTTTTTTTTTTTTTAATATTTATTTTTTAGTTTTCGGCGGACACAACATCTTTGTTTGTATGTGGTGCTGAGGATCGAACCCAGGCCGCCCGCATGCCAGGCGAGTGTGCTACCACTTGAGCCGTATCCCCAGCCTGATTATGGTTAATTCTTGTGTATGAAAGTTTTTACAGTCACACTTATTGCCTGGTTTCTGGGGGTTTCATCATACTTAGAACATCTTTTTCATCTTATCAAAATATTTACTGAGGGCTGGGGTTGTGGCTCAGTGGTAGAGCACTTGCCTAGCACGTGTGAGGCACTGGGTTCGATTCTCAGCACCACATATAAATAAAATAAAGGTCCACTGACAAATAAGAAGGGAGTAGAGGGAATATGTGGTGAATAAGAACACAGGAGAAACTTTGAAAAATTTTTACTAATTCTTTTTTTCTGGTCTATTATGGTGTTATTATCTAAATATGTGCTCCCCCTGGAATTTATTTAGCTGTAGATAAGGACATAATTTTCTTCTGTTTCCTCAAATGATTTGGTAGTTATTCTGCCCATCGTTGAAAGGCCTATCTTTCCCACATTTGTCAGAAATTCTAGTTTCATTATACACCATATTCCCATGGGTGGGTGGGTCACTTTTATTTATTTATTGTACAAACTTATGGGTACTGTGTCATATATAGTGTAATGATCAAATCAGGATAGTTAACATTTGCCTCTCCTTAAACAGTTTCTTAAAATTTTTGATTAACATCTAATAAACGTATTTATTTATGCAGTCACAGTGTGGCATTTCAGTACAGTTCAAACATGTACTGACCAAAGCAGAGTAACTGTTTCCATCTCCGTAATGTTACTTTGTGTTTGGGACCTTCCACTTCCTCTCTTCTAGTATCCATAATATTGATAATAGGTTGAGTTAGGGGGGTAACTCTGTCGTGGAATGCTTGCCTAGCAAACATGAGGCCCTGGGTTTGAACTGCAGCACAGAAAAATATGTGTATAATGGTAGTATTAGTGGTAGTGATAGGTTATTGTGAACTACAGTCATTGCTCATTCATTTCTGTACTTCTTTTGTTCTATTGATCTGCCTAGTCCTGCTTCAGTACTGTACTGTTTTAATTACGTTGACTTTGTAATATGTTTTCTTTAAATTTTGTTTTAGATGTTGATGGACCTTTATTTTATTCATTTATTTATATGTGGTGCTGAGAATCGAACCCAGTGCCTCACACATGCTAGGTAAGCACTCTACTTCTGAGTCATAACCCCAGCCCCTGTAATATATTTTGATATCAGATAAGGCAAGACCTTTTTCTTTTCTTTTTTTAAAAATATATTTAGTTGTCAATGAATCTTTATTTAATTAATTAATTTATATGTGGTGCTGAGAATTGAACCCAGTGCCTCACACGTGTCAGGCAATTGCTCTACCACTGAGCCACAACCCCAGCCCAAAGCAAGACTTTTTTCTTTATTTTTTTAGGTGTTTTTTGTTGTTGTTGCTTTTGTTTGATACTGGAGATTGAACCCAGGGTCTTGCACAAGGTAGACAAGTGGCTGTACCACTGAGCTATAAACTAAGCCCTTTTAAATTTTTATTTTGAGACTATGCTTTGCTAAGTTGCCCAAGCTACCTCTAACTTATGGTCTTCCTGACACACCTCCCAAGCAGCTGGGATTGCAGGTATGTGCCATCACACCCAGCTAAGATTTTTTTTTTATTTCTGCATATTAATTTTTGCATGTACACTTAAGAATCAATCCCCTCTCCATCTAACCCTTCTGAAAGCCCATATGGAACTTTGGAGTCTCTGAAATTATATGAAAAATGTACATTTGAACTCTCTCTTTGGAGAGAAAATCTAAAATTTTCATCAGATGTGCAAAGGAATCATGATTCTATAGAGAGCACCTGATTTGCATGTCTCTTTGACAGGGGCAAGGTAAAAGCACAAAGGAAGCCTGATTTTCTCTTCTCCTGAGGACCTGCTCTTCCTATCTTCACCTCTTCCCTGGCCCTCATCTTGCCTCTCCTAACCTAGTCCCCTTCCCTCCAGAGCAATTGTTCTGCCAGACCGGCACACTCACAAGCCTACATTGCGCTTCACTGCCAGAACCCCCACCCGCGTGGTCCCCCAGCCTGCAGCCCCCTCCCCACGTCCACTCCCAGGCGAGCAAGCCCTAGTTCTAGACTAGGATTGATGTGGATTAGATGATAACATTGAAATTAATTACTAGATAAAATCATGAGTCTCAGCTTCACCTCTGACCAGCTTGGGACCCAGCTTTAGGCTCTTCACTTTGCTGAACCTTGGTTGACCCTTCTCCCAAATCAGATAAGTCTGAGTTACATCCCAGTCCCCAGGAGGTCCTTTAACTTCAATAATTTCCCTTGTACATCCCACCTCCCACTCCCCATTCACATTTAATTTGTATCCTCAGTAGGATGAATACTTGCTTTACCTGCTCCAACAAATTTTAATAATATTATACTTCTAGGGGAAAAAAGTAGTAGAATTTCATGAAAATAGAAGGGAAAGTAATGGAGTAGAGGAAGGGGATGGGCGAGAGAGGTGGGGAGAGAAGGGAGGTTCTAGGGAAGAGATTGACCAAATTATGTTATGTGCATGTCCAAACATGTCACAGTGGATCCCACTGTGCACAATTATTACACATCAATAAAAAGGTTTTTTAAAAATACTGTCCTTCTAGCTGGGCATAGTGGCACACACCTGCAATCCCAGTGGCTTGAGAGCCTGGGGCAGGAGGATGGCAAGTCGAAAGCCAGCCTCAGCAATTTAGCAAGGCCCTAAGCAACTTAGTGAAACCCTGTCTCAAAAAAAAAAAAAAAAAAAAAAGGGGGNATGTGGCTCAATGGTTAAGTGCCCCTGGGTTCAATCCCCAGGACCAATAATGATAATAATAATACGGTCCTTCTTAGAATGAGTGAAATTAAAAACACCAAACTGAATTGTTCTAAGCAAGCTCAAACACATGCTCCTCAAGTCCCAAGCTGCTAAGGATCATGGATTCAGGGTATCCACTTTGGAGTTCATTTAGGCAGTTGCCACGCCCTAGAATAGGGTTTCTCAACCCTGGTACTATTGACATTTTGGACCTGATAGTTCTTTGTTTGGTGGCTGGCCTGTACAGGATGTTTGACTGCATCCAGGGTCTCTTCTGAGAGATCCCCCTAGGTTGTGAAAAACAAAAATGTCTCCAGACAATGTCAAAAGTCCCCTGAGGGGGTGTGAAATGTCTAGTTGAAAATTACAGTCCTAGAAGGAATAGGGAGGGCGGGTGAAGGAGGTTAACTTAGGTCACGGGAAGGATACTCTGTCCTCCCTTACCCTCTGTCAGAAAGGCACATTGTATTCTTTTTCTTCACAGGCACTTGGGCAAGTCTTTCCTTCTCTCTGAGCTTCAGTTTTTTCATCTGTAAAATGGACTTGGTATTTATTTGTAAGTTGTTTCCCCTTCTTTCACCATCTGACATTCCTGGATCCAGTTCAGGGTAGAGCAGGAGCAACTCGGTGCCAGTGAGGTCCTGGGAGTTGCCTCAAAGAGCAAGAAGGATGGGAAAAAAATAGATGGCAGGGGTGGTGGAGGAGAGGAATGGCCGGCAGAAGGTAGGAGCATCCTAGAGACAGGGAAAAGCCTGAGGCATTCCCAGACCCTGCTGCTTCCAGGTACACCCCTTCAAGGCCTCAACAACCCCCGTGGCCCCCAACCAGACAAATCCAGACCCTCCCTATTCCTTAGGCCCTGCCCACCACCAGCCCCAGCGCACTGGCCCCGCCCCGTCTCTGTGGCCCCTCCCACCAACCAGAGGCTCCGCCCTCAGCAAGCCCCGCCTCCCCCTTCGCCTCCCGCCAGCCCGGGCTCGGGCTTTGCACCCGGCGGCGTCTGAGAACGGTGGCGGGTGCTGAGCCGGCAGCGCAGGCGGGCGGAGCGGAGCTGCCTGGCCCGGTGGCGGGCGATGCCCCCGTGAACCTCTCTCGTCGCCCCTCCCCGCCCCGCGTCCCTACCCTCTCAAAGTCCGCGCCCGCCAGGGGCCGGGCCGCGCCTACCGCCGGGTCCGCGGGGCGGGGTCCCGGGGAACACCTGCCCCGCCTTGCGGAGCTGCCACGGCCTGCGGAGCCCCTTGCCTGTCTGGACTCCGGCCCCACCTCGGGGTAAGTCAGTAGGGCCTTGCTCGCCTGGGAGTGGACGTGGGGAGGGGGCTGCAGGCTGGGGGACCACGCGGTGGGGGTTCTGGCGGTGAAGCGCAACGTAGGCTTGCGAGTGTGCCGGTTTGGGGGGCGGGGGCTCAGGGATGAGCACAGCGAGTGTGACGGCTCTGGGGCGGGGGCTGAGGTATAAGAGGGGGACGTGGGGTGATTGAGGAAGCGGGGAAAATGGGGTAGGGGGCCCCAGAGTCTTGAGTTCTTTGCTGATGCTCAGAGCACCTGGGGCCCTAGGTCTTCAACAGCATTGCCTCGCTTGGCATTTTTGGAAAGTGCTTAAAATTCCTCTTGGAAAGGGAACTGGAAGGCAGCCTACCTTTCTCCCTCCTGCCTGTGCCCTGGTTGGGAAGCGGCCACTTTTTCTTCCCAACGTGACACCATTATGGTGCTCCTAGGACCCCCCCTCTCCTGCCATCCCATGAAAGAAAGGGTGGTACTCACTCCAGTCTCAAGTGGGAAGAGGGGCTTCTGGGAAGCTCGGAAAGACATTTGGCCAGTAGAACCGTGGGGAGCCAGGGTTCAAGGAGGCTTGACAAGACCCTTGGTGGGCAACTTGTGTACCTCTTGGTCCCAGGAAGGATATCTCCATGCTTGGCCTCCTGACTGCCTGGAGCTCATGCCCCCATCACCTTCTCTAGACAACTGAGTCCTGAGGAGTGTTTCTTTCCAGGATTCTGGGCCTGGAAACTCAGGAAGGGCTCATAACTCTTGTGATCCTAGCCTGGGATTGGCAATGCCATACCTAAGGGCAGAGAGCAAGGGACACTGGCTGGCATTGCCACCTGAGGGCTGTTTGAATGTGGCCCTTTGGGGATTTGGAACCTGGTTGAATGTCAGTGTTCAACCCTAGCCCCAGATGCGTTGTCTGGGTGTGGAGAAGAAGGCTGCTATACCTTTGGTCCCATCCTACCCAGGATTTCTCAGGTCTGAGGTTCTTGGGTTTGGGTTCTGAACAATGGGGGGGAAGGTCTCTCTGGGTTGGGCTTGGTCACCAAGGGGTTAACAAGCCATTCCCATAGTTGCTGTCAGCCACCAATTAGTCTGTAATCATACAGCTGCCAACATCCCTAGGGCAAGTGGGCAGCCTAATGGGGCATTCTTTGGTTGGTCAGGGGCCTGCTGGGAAGGGGACCCATACAACCTGTGCTTAAACCAAGCACCAGGTCTTTTGGAATTTGCTTGGGGCCCACACATCCATTCCCTGTCCTCAGCGCACAGCTACCTGGCTTAAGGGACTTCCTGGGGTTTTACACTTACCTGACCCTGTGCAGAGTATGAAGCCCAGAGTTGGTTAAACTTGGCTTCAAACATAGGCTCTGCCACTTTCTAGCTGTGTGGTATTAAATAAATCACTTCCCCTCTCTGAGCCTCTTTCAATAAAAAAGACCCACCTACTCAGAGGAGTAAATGAAATGGTAGATTTAGGTCTTAGCCCAGTGCCTGGCACTCAGGACAGCTCAGTAGATAACTGCTGAACTCATGAGTAAATCCTTTGCCAAGCACTTGCTGGGGCAGGTGTTCAAGAGCCAGGTGCTGACGACTCAGCAGGGGCCATGCTCCCTTCCCTGAGGACATGTGGTCTCTGTCACTGTCTTAACTGTTTTCACTCCCTCTTGCTCAACAACACTTCTGGTCTCTGGATGGACGTTAATTGAATTTACTCTGCAGAGCCCAGGCCTGAGGCTGCTACTCTCTGGGCTCCTCCTCTCCTTGCCCAGGTGCTGGGCTCTTTGGGGTTCTGTCAGGGGTCTGGGTGATGTCTGCAGCAGTAACAGCAGCTGGCCCTTTAAGGAGACAAGAAAACAATTATCCGGTCTGGGCATTGCATCAGCTGGAGCCTGGAGGGTCCCTGGGGAAGGAGGGGCAGGCTGGTGGTTGATTTCATTAGTGCCATGTGAGAACTCTCACCTGAGTCTGCCCCACTCCCCAGCGCAGCCTTCTCCCCCAGGCAACAGTGGGCCCAGGGCCTTTCCCACCCCAGGAGCCCCACCTTAGGGACTCTCTGTGCACACCCACCCAAGTCATGGGCCCTGACAGAGGGGGTGTAGGGAAGTGTCTCTTGCACTGGCCTTTTGCTGGCTAGCAGTCTCCCCTGCTCGCGTTCTGCTGACTTGGGGTACACAGTGTATCTTCTGTACTGGCATTTTGCTGACAGTGGGGTGGGTGCCTCCCCCATTAGTATTTGGCTGACCTGGGGGTGTATTTGACCTCCCACACTGGCATTCTGTTGATGTTGGAGAGGGGCGACTTCAGTGCTGGCCCCTTCCACACTGGTAGACTGCTGTCCTGACAGAGGAGCTCTGTGGGCTGGGGTGTGCAGACTGACGGTGTGGGTTAGAAACTGCTCTCTGGGTGGGGGTAAGGTGGCTGGCAGTGGTGAGTCACAGGGGTGTGTGGTCTGGGGCACAGAAGAGACAAAGTACTTGAGCATCAGACAGCCGGGTTCAGATCCTCTGTCCTCCATTTGGAACCTGTTACCACTTCACTCTGTGGCCTCAACTCTTGAGTCTCCATCCCCTCCAGCAAGTAGGAATATTTTGTACCTATACTGGCCCACCCCATCTGGAAAGTGGTGAGGATTCAGTGTAGGAAGTGGTCATACAGGACTGAGCCCAGGCCTGGCCCCTACTCTACGATAGTGATTCCCTTTCCTTTGCAAGTTTGGGCTCTTCACACATTGAGCACAAGATACCCAGACAAGGAAAGGAGGGTCATGGAGGAGGGGTGAGAAGAAACAGTGCAAGGCCCTCCTGCCTCTGTTGCAGGAAGATGCATTCAATTCACCGTGTTCTGAGGATATACCAAGCTCTAAGAGCCAAATAGCCCCTGCCCACCTGGAGCCAACATTCTAGTAGTATCATGACCCCCAGCAGGTAACTATACACATTTGACAAGTGTTGAAAGGAGGGACTCAAGGAGGCTCCAGAACCCATTACTGGAGGTGACAGGTTCTCTTACTTTCTGGGTTCTAGGAAGGGTTCCTGGAGAGGGTGGGATCTTAGTCAAGGCATGAAATATGCCAATGAGTTGAGGGCGTAAAGAAGCAAGAAGCGAGGGAACAGTATGTCTGGGGACCTGGTAATGGTGGCAACAGGCTTGGTGTGGTGGGCAGGGGGAGGTGTAGGCAGGCCCAGGGACAGCCAGGCCAGACCTCCTTGGTCTAGTAGGATACTGGGGACTTGGGGATTTGTCTTGAGGCCAGTGGCAGCCCCTACAGGGTTTTAAGCAGGGTGGGCGGGATCAGATCTCCAGGGTATGGACTGGGCTGTGTGGCCCCGGCTGTGTGGGCCCAGGCAGAGCCTCTCTCAAGAGACAGTTTGCCTTCTGCCTTGGCACCTAGGGAGTGGTTGTTTATGTGGCTTGCCTCAGCAGGGAGAGGGCCAGTCCTAGTCCCTCAAGCTCCCTCTCTCTGGGCTGAGCTGCATCTCAGCCTTGTTGACAAAGTTCAGCCCTTGGGGCCAGGTTTTCCCAACCTCCATGGGGAACTAGAAGGGCAAGAGGCAGGGCTTTGGCACCAGACGGGCCTGTGTTCACATCCCGGCTCTGTAGTCCATGAGGAAGGCACACCCTGTCTCTGTACCTCAGTGTTCTCAACTGTAAGGTGGGGTTGATATCAGTCTGTCTATGGGAAGGATAAAATGAAATTCTAGATGGAAATCACAAAGCCCTATCTCAGTGTCTGCTGGCATTTTTTACTCTATTGCATGGGGGCTGGCACCTACTGTAGACCATGCCCAGAGCTGGTTAGGATTTGGGAGCAGGGTGGGTTTTAAAAGTCCAATGTCTTAAAACAGAAGGGAGATTTTTGGAGTAGAAGAAGGGGATTAGGGAGAAGACATGGGAAAAGGGAGAACTTTAGATGAAACTGACCAAATTAGGCTACATACTTGGATGAATATACCACAGAAAATTCCACCTTTTTATATATCTGTGAACCACCAATTAAAACAACAATAAATAAGTAGAAGGAAGACCAGTAGAAGAGAGGAAGAGGGACAGTCAGAGGGAGGAGAAAGGGAAAGTGGAAGTACTGGGGACTATATTGGAGAAAAATGTATTTCATGCATGTATGAATATATCAAAATGAACACCACTATTATGTGTAACTATAATGCACTAATAAAAACATTAAAAAAGAGTCCATGGTCACACTGGGCTCTGAAGGACCCCATACTTGGTTTAATTTTCTGCCGTCACCATCTTGAATTTCTTAATTTTGAACAGAAGGTCTTGCACTTTGATTTAGCACTGGGCCCTGCATATTATATAGCCCACAAATCGAGGAGGGATAGGAATAGACAGGGAGAAACATAGACCTGCAAATAGTTCCCAAGTAGAGGACAGGAAAGGTGGAGGGCATGACTAACTGCCTGAAGGTGGGTGGGATGTTAATCATAGTAACATTTATTTAGTGCTTACTGTGTGCTGGTGCTTTGGTAGCACTTTGCATACTCATTTTCAAGCAGCCCTATGAGGTGGGTATTATTATCATTTCCATTGTATAGATGAGGAAACTGAAGTTATTTGGCTAAAGGTTGCCACATAGTTGTCAAGTGACAGAGCTGGAATTCAAAGTCAGGTTATTGAGCTGCTGAGGTAATGCCTGGACCAGGGATGTTTTCACCTAGGAGGAGGGACTACAGAGTGAAGCCTGAAGGAGAACTTGGCTTTGCTCAGTGGGAAGAAGGTGCAGAGGAGATGGAGGGTGTTCTCAGATGAGAAGTGTCTGTGCAGGGCAGGGGGTGGTTAGGGATGCTGCTTGGCCAAGAATGGGAGCTAAAGCCAAGACACCAGGTGCTGAGATAGGTAAGTTTTGGATTTCATAGTTTTGATTTTCCAAGCTTAGAGCCCCAGTCCCACTGCTACTATGGGCTCTTTAGAGCTGCACCGCCCCCCGCCACTTTTTTTTTTTTAAACCACATTGTTTTCTCTGCCATCCCCCTCTTTTGCCACCCCCCCCCCCCGAGCCATTCATCTGACTGTAATGATCATGCCTTTCGTTTAGGTNGTGTGGAAGGGGCCAGCACTGAAGTCGCCCCTCTCCAACATCAACAGAATGCCAGTGTGGGAGGTCAAATACACCCCCAGGTCATCTGACTGTAATGATATCTTCTGGTTCAGGACCTGCAGGTCTAACTGCTTCCTGGGCACAGACAGTAAGGCTTCAGGTTCCAACCCAGGTCCCCAGCTCTACTGCTTGCACCTGCTTTGCTTCCAGGGTCCCCATCTCATATCTGGCACCATCATCCACCCACTTGCTCAAGCTGGAAGCTAGAAATTCTCCTGGACGCCTCTCTCTTTTCGCCCCCACACCCTACAGCCAAGCCTCAGCAAGTCCTGTTAGTTTTCCTCCGTACCTCCGTCTGGTCTGTGGACCTTCTTCCTACCCGCGGCCCCCTCCAGACCACCATTGTCTTTCATCTGGACATTGGTGACAGCTTCATATTTTGACTTCGTACCTTTCTGTTCCTGCCCCACTTAATTTTATTTTTCATACTGTAGCCAGAGCAATCTTCTAAAGATAAATGTTTGATTGTGTCATTTCCCTGCTTAAGACTTCTAGGACTTCTTAGAATAAAATCCAGACTCAGTGACGCAGTCTCCACATCCCTGTGTGATCTGGTCCTTGCCTGCCTTTTTGTAGCATCTTCTACCATTCTCCCTCTCCCTCAGCTGCTTGACTTGCCCACATGTTGTCCCTGATCCTGGAATGTAGGCCCACTCCCAGGGTCATTCTGACTCCCACTTATTCTTCACAGGGTCACCAGCTCTAGCACTGTTTCTTCAGGGAAGCCTAAAAATCAGGAACTAAACACTGCTCCTTCCACAGAAGCTTGTACTTCTTCATGACACTCACCACACTTGAATTTCTCTTTCATCATGTTTCTCTCTCTTGCTAGCCTGTACATTCTATGGGTCAGGAATCCCATGTTGCGTGGCTCTGGCACGTAGTGGGTACTCAATGAGTGGGTTGGTGAATGAAAGCAAAGAGCATCCTAAGTGGCCTTTCTGCCCTCAGGCCTGCCTTTTCTAGTCCTTTCTCCATACAGCCCCAGAGAGTTCTTTCCAAAACACAGAACTGACCCTGTCACCCTCTGCTACTTAAAATACTTCAATCGCTCCCCATTGCTGACAGGAAAAGGCCTCAGCTTCTTATCATGATATTCAAAGCTCTTTATGATCTGTGCCCGACTCCCTGTCCAGCCGCATCTCCCATGCTTCCGTAGCACACTTTGAACACCTGGCTGTTCCTTTAACATGGCAGTCTGTTTTGTACCTCTGTGCACCTGCACTTGCTGTTCCCTGTGCTCATAGTGCCTCCCCTCCCCTACTTTGTCACTGTGGAGAATGTCCTTCAGTCTTTAATCAGCTCAGCTAACATCTTTGCAGCAAAGCCTGTGTTGGAACCCTTTACCCCTCCTGGAAAGTTAGCCCACCCTCCCTCTGCCACATCTGTGCGGAACCTAAATCTCTTCCTCGCTCTCTCCTGCTAAACTGGACTCCTTCACTGCAGGCAGTTACAGGTTTTTTTTTTTTCCTCATAATTATTCATGTTTTCATCTATCTCTAGCTCCCAGCTTATCTCTGGTCTTTTTTTTTTTTTTTGGTGGTGGTTCTGGGGATTGAACCCACTGGCACTCTACCCCTCTGAGGTATATCCCTCAAAAAATCCTTTTGATTTATCTACTTATGTTTTGAGATGGGGTCTTGCTAAGTTGCCTAGGATGACTCCAGATTTGTGATCCTCCTGCCTCAGCCTCACAAGTAGCTGGAATTACATGGAATTGCATGTGCCATATATATCCCTTGTCTTAATTAATTCTCTGGTTATGTACAGTAATCCACTTGAGGGCTGGGGTTGTAGCTCAGTGGTAGAGAGCTTGCCTCTCGTGTGAGTCACTGGGTTTGATCCTGAGCACCACATAAAAATAAATAAATAAAGTAAAGATTAAAGATGTTGTGTCCATCTACAACTAGAAAGAAAGAAAGAAAGAAAGAAAGAGAAAGAAAGAAAGAAAGAAGAAATCCACTTGAGCCAGCTTTGGAATTCCTGGGAATTCAAGGGAAAGAAAAGTTAGACTTGGGGGAAAGTGGAACCCAGAAGACCAGAGGAATGTGAATCAACTGTTTTCTGTACTGTACACACTGATGGCTGTCTTTGCCTTTCTCTCTCCACACACTATATTTCTCTGCTTTTCCAGGCACCAAGCCACCCATAGTTCCTTTATTGTGGCACTCAGTTCCAGCCATATTCAGAGATAGAACTCAGGGCTCTTCTAGACTCCCAGGAGAGGATCTGATTGGCTTTGAGGGGGTCATGTACCTACCCTGGATCAATCATTTGCCGCCTGCTGGGAGGATCACAAAGTCAGACATGTGAACATGGCTCTTCTTGATGCCCACTTCAGAGAAGGAGGGTTCTTACCTGGATTAGTACTTTAAAAGACATCTGCTAGAATCCTTAGCATGCTAGTGGGTTCAGGCAGTCCGGCCTGAGCCCCGGGCTTCCTTGTGGGCAGCATTTGGAGAAAAGGGACCTGGAATTATGACTTAGATGGGACTCCTTTTCCTGGGATCAGTGGCCAGGCTCTAAAGAACCTGTGACCTATAAGTCAGAGGCCTGAGCAGAGAGAAAAGGAGATGAGACCATGAATTTCCTCACTTCTCTTTGGAGTAGGGAGAGAGGGAAGGGGATGGTGTGTCCTACCAACATCTTACTCATTCTCTAAGACTTAACTCATTTCCTTTACTCATTGAATAATTATACCATGCCTGGGCTGGGATTGTGGCTCAATGGTAGAGCGCTCGCCTAGCACAGGTGGGATCCGGGTTCGAGTCTCAGCACCACATAAAAATAAAGGCATTGTGTTGTGTCCATCTACACCAGAAAGGAAGGAAGGAAGGGAAAGGAAGGAAAAGGAAGGAAAAGGAAGGAAGGAAGGAAGGAAGGAAGAAAGAAAGAATGAATGAATGAATTATACCATGCCCATTCTCCCTCCCCCCAGTCAGTCATTCTTTGCCTATCTTGATTCTGTTCTTTGTACCTTCCTAGTAATAACCATTTTTTTGAGTATTTACTCTGTGCCAGATACCATGCACATGCATTATTCATCTGATCCTCACTTCCTTTGAGATGGGTACTATTATTGTCCCCATTTTATGGAGAAGGAAACTGAGGTTCTGAAGGTAGAATTTATAGACTAGCAATACACAGCAGGCTAGTCTTGAACTCCTCCAAAGTAAAAGCTCTTAATCCCAACAACTTATTCACTTGCCTGTTTGCCTTTTGGAATTGTGGGGGCCTCACAGGTACCAGGTTACCATCTTCCCGCTTTCTCTACTGCCCAACATAGGACCAGCCCAGAGCCAAGGCCCCTGGCTATAGGCAGGTGGATGGAGGTAGAGTTGAAAGGCATCTGGCTTGGAGGCCAGTCTTCTACTTGCCGATCTACCCTGTTTGGCCATGTGACTGTGGACAAGTCTCTTAACCTTCCTGAGCTTTAGTATTCTCATTCATAAATGAGGATGATAGACTGGCTGTGGTGGCAAATACCAGTAATCCAAGCTACTCTGGAGTCTGAGGCAGGAGGAGTTCAAGGCTATCCTGGGCAACTTAGCTAGACCCTGTCTCAAAATAAAAATAAAAAGGGTTGGGTTCAATTCCTAGTAAACACACACATGTACTCACACATGCACACACATGATAGTTCCTGCTGTGAGGCTCACATTAGAAGGGATTTGGTGACAACTTGTGAGCAATTTTTAAAGAGTTGTCATTACCAGAATGGGTGGCAGCAAATGGGGTGCTGGCTGGACACTGTGCCTAGCTCCTGCAAGAGGTGGGCAATGTGGATAAGCTTCCCAGCATGTACACTGCCAATGTGCCATTTGGGGCTCCAGATGACTTCTAGGGGCTCATGGACCTGTCATTACACATAATGTCAGTGCACATAGAAAATTGGTTCCCTCTCAACTGTAGCAAATCTGAAATTGTCTCAGGGAGAAAGTGTGTCATTGCCTGTGTGCTTTTACAACTTCCCAACACTTGTGAGCTTCCCTTTTGAACAGAGAAATCTCAGACTAGGCTGAGAACTTTGGCTGGCAACTCGATGTAGCTAAAATTTTATAATATAACTTTTTTTATGGTATTTGTTTTGCTGTGTTTTATATTTATTAAAAGTGATATTGGCTTTTTACTTATAGTAGTAACACCAAGTTTCTATTTAAAATTGATGGATTTAGGTTAAAAGTGTAAATTTAAAAATAAATAACATGTAGTACAGTAGTATATGGGTCTGTTGGAAACTGTGAGGTGGTTGGTTTACAGTGGTATGTGAATAATGCAAAATTGAGAAATGACATGGAATTGTCAGATGTGGACCATTGGCCTAACCTTGAAAGATTTCCCTCCACCTACCTGATAAATTTGGTGGTCTGTCCCTGCTATGCTTGCCTGATCCCCTTTGTTTCCTTTGTGCCCTGGCTTGCATTTCTTTTGCATGCTCCTGCAGTGGTCATCCTGCCAAAGGAGAATTTGTGCCACCAACCCTACAACCTGCTTTGAGAGGGAGGCTCTTGCAGCTGGGGTGTCTGGATGGAGTTAGATGCCCTCTCATCTCTGAGGCCAGAACTTGAGACCTCTTGTGACAAGCAAGAGCTACATACCCACAGTTCTGGTCCAAGTACATAACACTGGCCTCTGGGCTTCCTAGAGGCTTGGAATCCCAGAGAATAGAGAGGCTCTGGGAGCTTCAGGTAAAGGTGAGGCAGTCCCTGGAGCTTCATGCCCCAGAGCTTAGGGCTGAAGGATAGCATACCTCAGAGGTCCCTGTTCCTCTGCTTCACCCACCTCTTTGTGCTGCTGACTGCCTGTCCCTGGGGACTAAGCAGCAGATCCCAGGAGGCCTCAGAGGACTCAGTGGATTTCTCCGCAGGGCCCAAGACCAGAGTCAGAGCAGAGAGGGCAGCTAGGAGGTAGGGAGTCCTGTCTACACCTTGTCCATTCCCATGTTCCCTGGGAGTGTGGCCTGGGCGCCCTGGGGGTGGTGGGCCTGAGCAGAGCGCATGTGGGTGCTTGCGCTTCCGTGGGGAATGAGGGTCTCGGTGAAGGTGCATTGAGCGCGTCTGTGGTGAATGGATCCTCGCGTAATATGTCTGAGGTTTTCTGTGAGGGAGTTTTCGTGCAGCATGCGAGTTTGTGTGTGTGGCAGGGGATCTCGTGTCTGTGTGTGATGCGGGTGAGTCTGTGGTCACTGCATCTCCGTGCAATTCATGTCTGTGACGCTTGCGTGTGTGTTTCTGTGTGTTCCGCGCGGGGCATCTGCACGCCCTGACGAGGCTCGCATGCTGGGTGTGGTGTGTGCTCGTCGTTTTGAGTATGTTGTCGTCTTTGTACAGCTGTGTGTCTGGGTGGCCCAGTGAAGATGTGTGGCATGCCTGGAAGGGGCCAGGGGTGGGGGTGGGGGCAGTGTCAGCCCAGCCAGGGCTGCGGCTGTGCTGGGTTCCAGAGGAGGGTCCCCAGGGCAGGCAGCGGGCGCAGCGGCGCCTTCCGGCTTGGCGCGGACCTGGTAACTGGAGCCCCTTCCCCCCATGAAATATTGATCAGCTCTTGAGCAGCCCGGCCAGGGGAGGGGCGGCACTGAGTGAGCACCGGCCGCTGTCCTTGGTGCTGCTGCGTCTGCCCCAGTTGGGGGCGTCAGTGCTCAGAAGAGGGCCGGCCAGGACGAGGGAGACATTGCCCCAGCCACCAGCACTCTCAGTGAAGGGCTCCTACTCTCAGGACGAACTGACTGTCCCTAAGGCTGTTGGTCAATTCCCCCACTCCATCCAGGAAGGGGAGCAGGGTATCTTATTGGGATCCAGTATCCTTCGGGGCTACGGTGACCATATAACTGGGTTTGCCTAGGGTAACCCTAACACACACATGTACACATTGTCCTGGTGTGATTGTTAGTAGTGTCCCTGCTCACTTGGTCTCAGTTGGATGATAAATTATTGCTCACCAGCAATAGGGCTTTGATCCACAGACCTGTTCTCCAAGATCTCTGCTTGGCCCTGGAGGTTCTGTAGCCAGGAGCCAAATCACAGGATTTGCATGTGTGGGGAGAGTGGAGGAGGGTTGCCTTTCCCGTGCCAGGGCTGAGCTGGAATTAAGTGCTAGAGAGCCCCAGGGCCCTTGGGATCCTTCTGCAGCCTAGGCCTCTCTTAGGGATCCAGCCCCCTTCTCTTCCAGTCTCAATGCTGCTTGCTATTCAAACTGTGCTCTGTGCTTCTTCTCAGGTCTGGGATTCCCCTGCCCCTTAGAATGGGCTTTGGGGTGCATCTTCACATCCTTTCTGGATCTCATCCTTTCAGGCCTTTCTTTGGTCTCAGCATCATGGTTTTGTAGGGTGCCAGACTGGCCATCTATGTACTCATGGCATCTTCTCTGAGTATTACTTTGAACTCCCTCATTTTGTTGTTCTATCTCTGACTGTGGGTATCACCTGTCACCCTTCTTCACCTGTATACTCTTCTGGGTATTACCCTTCTTTTCCATACCCCACATTTCCCTCTGGGAACACACCCCACTCCTGCCCACTCATGTAGCTCTCCTGAGCTCAGTGGATCTGCTTACCTGCCCAGCACCTCCATGCAGAAGCTGCAAGATTATCTCAGACTCATCATGACTAAAATGAGGATTCATCTTCTCCTTAACCCAGGTTTGTCCTAGGGGCTCAGCTGATGACTCCTCAAGCCCCAACCTTCCTACAAACCATCTGGGATTACATTTGTTTCCTCTCTCCAACTTCAGGCAGTTCCCTGACCCTACCCACAACTCCTGGTCATGCTTTCCTCTTCACACGTGTGATTAGAAGCAGCACAGCCCTGCCTGCCTGCCTTGGTGTAGCAGCCCTCCCTGCTGCCAGCTGCTTCTGATTCTGCACCTCAGTGTCAGATTGATCTCTATAAAACATTACATCTGAATTGTGTCATATTTCACTCCTACAGGATTAAGCCACACTTCTTAGAACTTTTAGGGCCCTTTCATTGGCTGCTCCCAGCCTCCTTTTCCAACCCCCTCTTCCACAGTTGTACTTACCTCCTGCTCTAACTGCCCAGCTCCACTCACCAGCCTCTGAGCATACTGTTTTCTCTTGGGATCTTCCTAGTAGTTGCCACTGCTTTCCTTAGAGTCACCTCTGCCTCGCCAAATCCCACCTGTCTTTTGAGGTGCTCTGCGGCGCGCATCTTAATGATGTCTTCCCTGCCTCTCCCAGCCTAAAGAGTTCATTCCTTCTGCAGGATAATCAGAATGTTTTATCTTTACCCCTCAATGCTTTGGGTGGTCCAGCAGCCTGAGCATTGCCTAGAGCTTGTGAGAAATGTAGAATGTTGGGCTCCACCTGTGGCCCATAGTCAGTATCTGTGTTTCAGCAAGATCCCCAGGTGATTCATGTGCACATTTCAGTTTGGAAAGCCCTGACCCATGTTCTTGGAGTTCAGGATCTCCTTTCTGGGCATGGCCTTTGGTCAGGGTGGACAGTCTTCTCAGGTGCCAAGTTTAGCCCATCAGGAGACAGGTGCCATGTCTGGCCAGATCCCACAAGCCATGGAAGGTGTAAGTGGTAGAGATGGCTGAGAAGGATGTGTACTTTGCCAGGACCCTTCCCACATGGGATCTATAGCCTGAAAGAACTAGTGCCTGAAAGTCAGTTTTAAGTTTGTAAAACTGACTCCAGAAAGCACTCTAACAACATGAGGAGGAATCAATTAATCAATAAGAAGCAGTTATTAAGCATATAACAACTTTTCTCTGTTCTGAAAACACACATTTGTGGAAACGTCTGTTATTTTAGTGTATGTTTTGAAAAGAAAAAATATTTGTTGTTTTTTCTTTATTACAGCATTAATAGTTTCTAAAGTAGTAACTTTAAAAAACACAATATGTCACATGAAGAAAATAAAAATGACTCACAATTCTACTATGCCGTAAATAGTATTAATTTGATGTTTGTGATTTCCATTTGTTCATTTAACAGTGTTTGCAGTCCTGCTATGCTCCAGACCTCTGCCAGGTACCAGGGATTTGGGGTGAGGAAGGCAATATGGTTCCTATTTTTAAGCAACTCACAGCCAGGGGGTGGGGTGTGGGAGACAGGCACTGAGCAAGTTAGAAACAGCAGTGTCTTCATTTCCTAGGCTCCTATAACAAAGCACCACAAGCTGGGTGGCTTAAAAGAACAGAAATTTATTCTCTCATAGTTCTGGAGGCAGCACGACTGAAAGCAAGGTGTCAGCAGGTTTGTTTCCACCTGAGGGCTGTGAGGGAGAATCTGTTCCAGGCTTTTCCCCTAATTTCTGGTGACAGCTGGTAATCCTTGGCATTCCTTGGCTTGTTGACGCATCGCTCTAATCTCTGCCTCTTGTCACATGGCTTTCTCCCTGTGTCCCTGTCTCTTGGCACTGCTTCCTATAAGGACACTAGTTGGATTAGGGGTAACCTACTCCAATATGACCTCAGTTAATCACATCTGCAGTGACCCTATTTTTAAACAAGGATACATTATAGGCACTGGGGTTTAGGGCCTCAACATTTTGGGGAGTTTGGGACACAATTTAACCCATAAAGTGCAAGGGCAATACAGAATTCTGGAGGAGAATAACTGACCTTTCCTGGGAAAACTCTCCTAGGAAATGACCTTCAAACTGGGAACAAGTGAAGAACAGGGTTTAAGCTAGCAGGGGAAGAGGGCCAGACCAGTATGGGGTCCCCCAAGCACAAGGGTGGTGCCCGGCAGGGAAGAACATTCCAGGCAGACAGAAGACAAAGAGGGCACTTTTGAAGAATGAAAAGGAGCAAGTGTGGCTTGAATATGGGACAGGGGTCAGAGGCCCAGAGGAGGTGGGACCTGGGAGAAGAAATCAGAGTCTGTGTCACAGTGGGCCTTGATAAGGGCTGCCTTCTTTATCCTGAAGGAAATGAGGTGCCATGGCAGGGTGTCAGAGGCAGTGATTCATCCTGCTTTGTAGGCTGTCTCCTCCCAAGACGGAGCACTGGGAAGGCTGTGTTATTCCTCTAAGTCTGTAGTCATGAAGGAGGACATGTAGCCATATCCTTAAGAGCCTCCTGGCTGTGAAGGAGTATGGCCGCTCTGTCCAGGGACGGAGACATGGCCTGCCCCCAGCAGCCCCTGGCCAGGGTGTGGGAGATTCACTAGCCTGCAGGAACCTTGCCCTGAACAAGAGATGGGACTCTTCAGCCCTGGCTCTGCCTTACCATGGGTGTGCTATGTCCTCTGCGTCTGGGGATACAGGGTGAGGCCGGGTCATCCCACCCCAAGCATTGCTGGGAGGACTATGACTGAGACTGTATCCAGGGCCCATGTGCCTCCCTGAGGTCAGAGGCTTGATTGCTGGGAAAAGCCAGGTTCTTGCAAAGGCTGTGTCTTCAGCACCCTGCTCCCCTCAGGGGAAGTGTGGAGCCTGCGTTGCCACCGTACACAGGACTCAGCCTAGCTGGTGCTCAACTCATCCCTTATCACACCTGCAGAGGCCCATCCCTTTCCTGTGCATGATGGGAGAGGGCCCATCCTGCCCCAAGCTCCCATCTCTACCCAGCCTGGGCTGGGTGGGCCAGCCTGGGTAGAGGAGAAGTGGGTCAGCTGGTAGCCATGGTGACTGCAGCTGCTCCCTGCCAGCCTTCTCATCTCCTCACTGCAAACCTCACCGATGAGATCCTTTGTCCGGTCTGGCAGGGATGGGGGCCAGGAGGGTGGGATTGGGGGCTGGAGCATGTATGAGTGTGTTTATGTTCAAGCTCACATTAGCATCTGCTCAGGACCAGTGTGTGTGTCTCAGCCCAGGGAGCCCAAGGCTTGGTGTAAGACACCTCCTGCTTCCCTGCCCACTGAAGTGATAGAGCTCTTCTCACCCCTCTGCCTGGGCAGGGGCCAGGGAAAGGGTGTGTGTATGTGTGTGTGTTATGCATGAGTGTTTGCAGGTGTGTACCCACATGAGTCTGAATGTCTGAGGCTGTTGTGGTGTCTGCTTCTGTGTGACTTTGTGTGGGTGAGCATCTCGATGAGGTATGTTGTGAATATCTGTGAACACATGTGATTGTATCTTTACATGTGTATCCTCTGTGTGGGTCTGTGTTGTGTGTGATTCCCCCATATAAAATTCGGTGCCCTGTGTCTTTGTTTGGTGTGTGTGTGTGTGTGTGTGTGTGTGTGTTTTCAAGTGATCTGGGGAAACAGAGTTTGGCACAGCCAGGAGAGGAGTTGGCACAGAGTCTCCCCACTCTGGCAGAGTGTGCTTCCTTGGCTCAGATGCCTTCTCCACCACATACCAACCCCTGTCACCCATTCACTCCTCTCTAAGTGGGCAAGGTTAAGGTTAGAGGCAAGGTCCCCTCATCCCCTTCTGTGCAGGCCGGCACTGGCCTCTGACATGTGTGAAATGTCATGGGTGGTGTGATAGGCAATCCTCATGCCAGGTCAGGTTGGGGAAGGGGTCTCAAATGCCAGACCCATCATCCAGCAAAGGCTCAGGAGCTGAGACTGGTGCTGCTTTCATGGGCCATCTCCCACTTCAACTGAGAGGTGCCAGGATCTGGCATCCACACTTATTCTGGTGTCCCCAGGGCTGCAGGAGGTAGTGATCCTATTAACCTCTAAGCCTTCCCCTGGAGCAGTTGCACCTGGTGAATTAGAACTAACACTTGGACAATCATTTACCAAGTATAAGGCACCTTATTAGTAATAACCAGGTAATTGCCCTCCTGGGCATTGAGCACGTACCAATCCTTGTTTTGCAAGATCTAACACTTGACACACATCGTCATCCCCATTTTAGTGATGTGTGGTAATGGGCTTGGGCTTGATAGAGAGGCCCTCCACCACTGGCTTGTAAATGGCAGATCAGGTTTTACACCCAAGTCTGCCTGCCTCCAGAGCACTGTGTTTTTATCACTCTGTTCTTCTCCTCATTGGTTCATCTGATTCCCAGTCTAGTTGGAAGGATTGAGTGGGGTTCACGTGGTTATCAGACTCAAAGAAAAGGAAATAGAGGATCAGAGATGCTGAATGACTTGCTAGGTCACCTGGCTGGGGGTAGAGCTAGGAGTGCCTCATTATTCTGACTGTTGGGCATGCCCAGAGAGTCTAGGGAAGAACACAGACACCATCAGAGGGAAGGAAGAGGAAGAAAGAATAGGTCTAAAACTCCTCAGCAATTGGTCCTGGATGAGTCCCTCTGTGTTAAAGTTCTTGTGTTTTGGTTTTTTTTTGTGGGGCTGGGGATAGAACTCAGGGCCTTATGCATGCTAGGCAAGTGCTTTACCACAGCCCCAGATCTAAAAACCTTAAAGTTGCAGGGCCTCAGCAGTTTGACATTGAAGTGCCTAAAGGCGGATTAGGGAATGCAGGAGTTCAAACAGTTTTATAAAGGAGGAAGCCAAGAATCAGAAAGTTGAAGTAATTTGCTCTAGGCCCCACAGATGTCTCCAAAGTCTATCTTTTTATACCACAAGCTATTTGCTGGAAGCCCTTGAGGACAGATGTCTTCACTAGCCCTTACTCTGAGCTCAACTCTTCCCTTCCAGACCCTTTAATAACATCACCTCTTCTCTGGGAGCTGCCCTGACTGCCTTCATCTCCTTTCCTGAAAATTGGTGTCTCAGCAGAAGTTAAGTGAAGCCTTGTTCAAATGCCCTAGGGGTGTGCTGTTGGGAGGGGCACAGCCCACTGTGATGCAGAACTCCATGCTCACTCGCTCATTCACTCGTATTCATCAATTGGGTGAGTTTGGGTTTTCTTCCAGGTGAGGGGTGGGAAGTAGTACCTGCCAGGTGACATGGCACCTGGGAGTCAGGGGACTTGGATTGGAGTTCTGGTTTTGCCATCAGCTTTCTGTACGGCCCTGGTCTGATGTGTCTCTTCCCCAATCCTGGCCTTGATTTCCTGCTCTGCAAAATGAAAGGTTGGAATGAGAGAGGGCAAGTCAGTTTAGCTCATCAGCTGGTGCTGGCGGAGTGTGTTGAAAGGGAAGTTGAGGTTCAATCTGATGTCTACGGAAGAGATGGCTTAGTGATGGCTGCTGTGAAGAGGATGGGTAGGGGTCATAGGTTAGCCCCTTCCAGCCTAACAATCCAGCTTCCTAAAATGGATTCCTTTGCCTTTCCTGTTGAAAGGGTGGGTAGCTGGGTTCATCTTAAGCTTAGGTACCTCACTGAGTGTCAGAAAGGCTTATTAGCTGGTTAGATACATGATTAAAGGGAACCAAGTGGTCCCCAGGGTTGGGTGGATGCTGTCAGGGCCCTGAGACTTGCTGTTTTTAGGACTGAGGGAAGGTTGGAGAGCCCTCAGTGTGGGGAGATCCCAGGCAGAGGCCTGATGTTGAGAGCTGGAAGAAAACACCACGCTTATTCCTGGGGAGCTTGTGTGATGTCTCCTGAAATTTCAGGGGAAGGGCAGTAGTTCCTCCTCCCTGGAGGACAAATCAGAGCTGAGTTCCTTGGGCTGCAGGAGTGAATGGCAGTGACCAGGGAGAACTTCAGAAGGAGATCTGTGGCTCAGTGAGATCGTGGGAAGGATGTCTTGCCTGAGGTTTGATGAACTAAGCTGGGGCAGGGACAGGCCTGCTCAGAAGCAGAGGAATTGTTGCAGTGACTTTTGTGGAAAGGATGTAGTTCATTTAGTAATCAGTAGAACTGCCTGAATGTGAAATGCTGTATTGTGTCCTGCTGGCCCCTCATCACACTGCCCTCATCTCTGCCTCCTTCCCCTTTCCATCCCTGTGGTCTGATGGCTCTGGGTTTGCTATGGAGTGGATTTCCTTCCTTATAGGGGCCAGGTGTCCATCTCTGTCTTTCTCTGGCGTACCCTTCCTGAGCTAGAGTGACTGCCAGAGAAGCTAGAACTCCGGTTCTGAGCCCTCCACTGCAGCACACATTTATAAATTCAGTTCTCCTAGTCAAAAGGACTTTTCCAGAGCACTTAATCTGACCCTTTATTTAACACAGATGAGTAAGCTAAGGAACAGAGAAGTCCGTACAAGGAATCTCTCCACTTCTTAATCCATGTCATGATTTATAACGGTTGCTAAACAGAGGGTCAGGCCCTAGGACCTTGGTCTAGTGTTTGGATCTGGCTCCTCTGCCCACCTTGGGGAGTGGCCTGCAGGCTGCACACCCCCAGACATTCATCAGCTCTCCAGTTCTCCTGGGTGGTTAAGGATGAGAAAACGGCTCTGTATGGTGCAGAGTCCTGGATGTCAGGCCATCTGTTTGTAGGTTCCATTCATTATTCATAAGGAAACATGAACTCCCATAGTTGGCAGGGTCAGGATTTCTGTCCTTTACCTCTTCCTTTCTCACCCTGGGGTGTGGCTCACCAGGGAAGTGCTTGTTTCTCCAGGTATGGTCTGAGGGGTGGGGATGCCCCTTAGCTGCTTATGCCAGCTGAGAGAATATGGGACAGAGAGGGGGTTTTCTTATCATAGGCACTTTTCTTGCAGTTTTCTCAAAGACCTTAGAGACCAGGGCAGAGCCAGAGCTTGAGGAATGGATGCACATCTTTGGATGAGCTCTGAGTTGAAGGGACAGGGGCTGCTGAGCATGTTGTCTCTTTGTGGAAACAGGAAATGTGCATTTGAGCCCAAGCCTTGCCACTTCCTTTCTGAGTAGGATGGGCAACTCCTTTACTTCTATGAGACTCAATTTTTTCATCTGTCATGTAGAGATAACTATGCACCTTGCAGAAATGTTAGAATGAGCAAATTAAACTTAGGCCCTGGCAGATTCACAATATCAGATAAGCCCTGTCCCACCTTCCACCAAAAGACCATGCCGATGCCCAAAAAAACACACAAACTGGCACTAGAGCTGGAAACTAGAGATCATCACAGGCCAAAGTCCAGGGGGACTTTCCATTAGCTACAAGGTTGATGGGGGTTGAAGTAATACAATCCGGGTCTTTGCACACATCTCTGGGTGAATGAGAACAGTCCAGACAGCCACAAAGAAGGCAAAACAAGGCGTTGACTCATCCCCTCTGTTGGTCCTAATTCACCAAGCTGGCAGGAGCCATGCTGACTGGGAGACCAGGTGACCGTTCTCCCCTGTCTGGGGACTATCTTTCTCATCAGCCAGAGTGGTGCGTTCATTCTCCCACCCCCATTTTCGTCCCCTTTCTATGTCCTTTTGGAAAGTCAAATTCCCTCAGGGTCACAGGTCTGAGGGCATAAGGGTCATGAAGAATGCCCTGAACCCTGGGATGTGCCTCTGCCCAGGAAGAGAACTGTGGGCTGGGACAGAGCCAGGAAAGTGCTGGGTGCAGAGCATGGCTTCCCTGTATTCTGCTGGAGCAGAGGAGCAGACTGCAGCACTAGGCTTTGCAACTGAGTTAGAGGCTGACAGCTGGAGACCCCCTGCTCTGTATGAAATGGGCCGCCAACACACGATGCCCCTCCCTCAGAGTGGCTCTCAGAGCCTTCTGTCCTCTTCTTCTAGCACTTATCGTAACCACCATTAAATATTTAATTGCATAATTAGTTATTTACTGTCTATTTCCCCTCCTGGACTGGAGGCCTTGGGAGGGTAGGACCAAGTTGGCTTGGCTCACTGCTGTACTCTTGGCACTCAGCATTGGCCTTGAAATTTTAGGAAATTAAATATTTGTTGAATACAGCTAATGAGAAGAGTAAATTTCTGTACTTTGGAAAGGAATTTGGCAATATGGTCCAAGAATCCAAAAACCATTTATGCCCTTAGTATCAGGCAGGATGCTTTTGGATGTAGCAGAGCGCTCTGATTCAAACTGGCTTAAGCAATGGAAAATGTATTATTACTTAGAACTGGAAGGCCAGAGAAAGGCAGGCTCCAGGTGTGGCCTGTTGACCTTTAGGTCTGTGTGCTGTGTTACCCTCCAGAGTACTGGTTTCAGACTCTGACTGGGCCCACTGTGGGCGGGGGGCAGAGAGAGAGAAAAAGAGACACCAAACCCCCACCTCTCCAAATCTCCCTTTAAGTTGAACTGGGCCAACTTAGTCATATGCCCACCTTGGATGAGTGAGAGTCACCAAGGAGTACGCCATTCACTAAAGTCCCGAAACTAATCAGGATCTGCCTCTAAAACAAGGACAGGGTGGGACCTGGATAAAACCACTACTCTGCCAGGATGCAGGAAGTGGGGCAGCACATGGGGGAAGCTACCAGCCATTCCCATACCCTCCCACCCAGCCCGTCCATTTCTAGGAGTCAATCCCCAGGACATCAACAGACTAAACCAGTGCAGAAAGATGTTTATTTCAGTGTTTATTTAAAAGAGAGGCAAGAGAAACTTGGACCTGATTCAAGAGGTAGCTGTATTGAAATATTTAAGTCAATTATACTACCTCTATACAACAGACTATTATGGTGGCATTAAAACCTTTATACAAAGTGTTAATGACATTGGGAAATACTTAGGATATAATGTTAGATGAACAATACCAGGATATAAATTGTATTTACAGTATGAGTCCAATTATTTTGGTACATGCACAGAAAGGACACTGGAAGGAACTGGGTTAAAACACTGGTGGTGGTTGCCTCTCGGCAGTGATTTGGGCCTGCTGTTTCATGCTTTTCTGAACCATCCCCTTCACCCAGGAGGACCCCTTCCACTGGCTGTGTGGGCAGAGCCTGGTTTGTTTTCCCTGTGCTTATTATTTGCTATGGAAGTAATCAACCCTAAGCTCATGAGGATTCTCTCTCTGCTGTGACTGTTCCTGGCACTTTACCTGTGCTATCTCATTTAGTTCTTACAGCAGTCCTATAAGGTACAGGCTTCTATTTCTTATTTTGCTAAAGTGTCTTCTGAGATCCCAAGATATTCGGTCACAGGGTCACACAGCTAGTGCCTGGAGGCCTTTGGAATTCAAGCCCAGGCCATCTGACTCTGTAGCCTTAGTCTTCACTGCAAAACCAGGCCACCTGCCATTTCTTCATAGCCACACACTAACAAGAATAGTCCTGTTTGTTGAGCCAGACCCTGTACACGCCCTTGATATTTATTTGTTAATTTAATACTTACAGCCTCAGAGAGGCTAAGTGACTTGCCCAGGGTCCACAGCTGGGAAGTAGTGGGACTGCTGTAGAGTTACTGGGGTCTGATGTGAAATTTCTTTGTCTCCCTCCCACTTCAGGGTTGCCTGAAGATCTCCTGTGCTTGGGATCATGTTTAACGGGGAGCCAGGTCCAGCCTCGGCTGGAGCCTCCAGGAATGTGGTGCGGAGCTCCAGTATTAGTGGTGAAATCTGTGGATCCCAGCAACCTGGGGGTGGGACCGGGACCACCACTGCCAAGAAGCGGCGGAGCAGCCTGGGTGCCAAGATGGTGGCCATCGTGGGCCTGACCCAGTGGAGCAAGAGCACACTCCAGCTCCCCCAGCCAGGTGAGGGGCCCAGGGCACTGAGGGGAGGGGGTGGGTCACTTTGCCCTGCGTACCCTGGTATTTAACTGTCACATGTGCTTGACCACACCCCACACTTTGTATGGTACTTCCCACATACTAGGTACTTTTCTGGGCCGAGGAGGTATGCCGATTCCTGTCATCCTCAGCCTCACCAGGCATGCACAGAAGCACAGGAAAGGCTAGGCACCTGTCCCAGATTACACAGTGGGGAAACAGTGGAGCCTGGGTTCAAACATGCGTAGTTGGGCTTCCTACTTCATGCCCTGAATTTTTACAGTGTGCTGGCTCTGCACAGACTTATACATTAATCAGTAATTATTTATGAGATTCTCCTTTGTTCCTGGCACCATGGTCAGGACACCACGATTTTCCAGACATACGCATCCACAAGATTCAGTCTCATCTGTCATCTCTGAGTTTCCTAAGTATAACAGCCACATGAATATAGTTACAAAGAGAAACAAGTAGATGTTACAAAGAGATGTTACATCACACCTAGATATTACAAAGAGAAAGGAGAGAAACAGATTCATGGTTTGTACAATCACATAGAGTGCCCAGGTGTTCAGTTGAGCCAGTCCTATCACCAGGAAAGCATGTCACAATCATTCTCATTCAGACTCTGCATGGCAACGAATAAAACCAACCAGAACCACAGATACACATACTCAGATCACAGAAACATGTCATACTTGGGTACGCACTTGCCTGACAGAGCCACGTTCACACACCTTAACAGTCGCATCCTCATGAAAACGAACGCTTTCTCGGTCTGCACTTATACAATCCCAGATATACTCAGACTGGTAGGAGACCCACCTTGTTGCACACAGCCACACATGGACCCCGTGTCACAAAGGAGCGAGCCCTCTCCACCAAGACCCCCTCACTTTGTGGCATCAGCCCAGACACCAGCTGGTTTTGTTTTAAAATCTCTTCCTGCTTATTTTGCTCAGAGTAACAACTTCCCCGAGAAACCTTCAAATAGGCAGCTGGATGGGGGTGGTGGGGGGTGGGGTTGCTGGAGGATCAGGGAGAATGCTCATCAAGACTCCCAGTTGGGGCTGGGGGTGGGGGACTTTTCCAGGCCTTAAAATAGATTCTTACAAGGCCCTTAACAGGAGCATGCGGGATGGTCTTTTCCAGCAATCACTCTATGATGTGGTTTCTGGCACAGGGAGAGGCTGGATGGGGAAGGGGCTTGAGGTTATTAGTGCCTTAGGGTGAGCAGTGCCGGCCTGGGACTAGGTAGTAAGGGAGGTGGGGATTTGGGGATCCCGAACTTGGGATAGGACAAGGAGGACAGGGATAGTGCCAAGGGGTGGGATTAGGGCCAGGGTATTAAGATTAGGACGTCATAGAGGTATTAGACCCCAGGGTCTGGCTTTGGCAGACCACGCCCAAGAATCTAGTCTCAGGCCCAAAGGTTTCTCTTGTCCAGAGTGATTGGGAGGGACAGTCTCCCAAGGCCAAGTCAGGGGCCTGAGTCCCTGGGAGATATTGCAGTGATCTGCATAGACTTTACAGACGGCAGGCAGGGATGGGGCAGATGCCAGGAAGACCTTTTGCCTTGGGAGGAGATGAATGGCCATGGGGGCTTCTGGATCCCTGTCTCCTTGGTATGTAAGGGCGCTACTGAAGGCCGGGGGCTGGGACCAGGAGAATTGCCCAGATGCCCTTCTAACTGAAGTCCCTATGAGTCATCTAATTGCTAAATGTCAGAGCAGGAAGGGCCCCTCGAGGTCATCTAGTTCATTGTACTCATTTATGACAAACATTCAAAGCCTGGGGAGAAGGCATTTTCCTGGAGAATGATCTCAGGTGGCTTCTGAAGCCACACCCTGTCATTTACTAGGTGATCCATCTGGGCAAGTTACTGTATCTCTCTGAGCCTGCTTCTTGTTTGTAGAATGAGGACAATAATACATGCCTTGCAGAGGTGTCCAGAGTTAAATGAGATAATGAATGGGAAGGTGGCCAGCCTTGTGCTTGCCACATGGGAGACACTCAGTGAAATTGGTGCTGTTATTGTTACACTTGGGCACAGTAGAGTCAAAAGAGAAGTAAGGCCTCTAGCCTCCACACCTCTCCCATCTTTATTCCTTTTCCCAGTTAAAATGTTTCTTTCTTTTTCTCCAAGCCTCGAGGATCCCAGCTTGGGGCCTCCTCCTGGTTGGAAAAGTCTGGCATGAGAGGGCTGTATGGTGCCAGTTCACTGTGGGTGTTGGCCCTGGAATTGTTGTTCTGGGAAAACTTCCCATAAGGGTACCCCCTGCTGCCCCCCACTGCCCCAATATGGGATAGCTCAGTTCCTTGCAGAGCTGGGCTGTGTGAAGTTGGTAGGAATTCCTCTTCTGGACCCAACCTTCTGGGCTCTGGGTCTGCCCTTCCCAGTGGCCCCCTTTATCCTAGTTTATCTGTACCCTGCTTCAGCCAGAGCCCTGCCCATCCCTTTTTGTTTCAAAGCCTCTGCCCTAGTTCAGACCTCATAATATCTAGCTTGAGTGTTGTACCAACCTCCTTCCTGGTTCCCCTGCCACCCCCTACCAGTTTATTCATTATGTTGCCCTAGAGTGGACTTTCAAAAACTCACCCTGGTGCTTTAGAGGGCTAGTCCTGGCTCTGTAACTCCCCATGGGACCTTTGGAAAGTCACTTTCCCACTGAGTTTCAGTTTTTTCTTCTGTAAAATGGAGCTAAAAAAATGCTCCCTCCCAATATTTCCTTCTAGATCTATAATTCTGTAAGTTGTGGGAGCAATGAGAGAGGTGAGTTCAGGGCTTTTGGGTCCCAGGGCACAGGTGGAATCTGGTCTGGTATTAGGCTAGCTCCACACAGGGTCATCCAGGGCTGTTTCAGCCCCTGTCCAAATGGAGCTTCTCTTTTCAGTACCAAGGACAGTGGCTTTTCTCTGCTGGGCTCTCTCTAGGCTCTGGGTCAGAAATCTCAGGATCATTCCAGAAGATGTCCCTAATGGTGTATTGCTGCAGGTTGTTACTGCCCCTCTCTTGTATGTGACAGGACAGATGGAATGGTTCCTGAAGTTTTTCAGTATCTGGGGACTACAGAATTATTGTAAGCAATTTGGCTTGGTGCTCTAGAGAGAAGCTACATGAAGTTATTCCCTGGATTGATGGGGTTGAAACTGCACAGGGATGAAGCCAGTAAAGGACTTTTCCCCTAAGGCTGCAAGACCTTTCTCCTCCCTCTGAAGACATGGAACCTTCCCTCTGATGAGTTACATTACACATAGATGGGACATTGGGAAGGGAGAGAGATGCAACATACCAGCTGACTGGGAGTCTGGAGACCTGGCATTTAGTCTCAGTTCTTTTGACACCTGGACCTCAAGTTCCCTATTTGAGAAATGGTCGAGGGGGCTAGCAAACTATTTCTTAACCTCTTCAGGGTCCTACACCTCCCCCATTCAAGGATTCACATTGGACTGGGCAAGTCTTAGAAGTGAAATTCACATCCAAATGGGTCAGAGCTTTCCCAAGCTCTAAAAGAGTGAATGTTGAGGAGGTGAGGATGTGAGGGGGAGGAAGGGTGACTTGCAGCCCTCAGAGCCCATCTGTCTCCTAACTGGGTTAGAGGGGATGTGGCAGTTAGGAGCCAAGGACAGGGAGAATCCTCCTACACTCCCCATTTTTGCCCAGCCTTCTGTGTGTGTGGCAGGTCACACACCGTGTGTGGATGGGCACTGTTGTGTGTGATATAGTGGACTGGTTCAACTCCAGGTATTTGAGAGTTCACATCAAAACATCATATGTATGTGATCTAACTACATTTGATAGAGCATGTCATGTGTACATATGGCCAAGACCTGGTGGGACCATTTGTGACCATGCGAATTTGTACTAACATAATTGACCTTGTATGTGAGATAACTGTATTCATATATGTAATCGTCAGCTTTGTATATGTCTGCTTATGATCGTCTATGTGAAAGAAATAGTGTAAGCTGAGATGTGTATGTGTGTGCGTGAGACAGACACACTTATCAGTGATCTCACTGATCCTAGATGTGCTAGATATTCCCGTGTCCTAGATGCTGGCCTGATTTTACAGGAGTCATTCCCCTTTACTTCCCAGCCCTGTTCCCATCTCCTCCCCTCCACTACCATCCCATCCACTGGTGATACTAGCCCTCTCAACCTTCCCTCCCACAGTGGAGACTTCTTGAAAGATAAATAGAGCAAAGAAAGAGAAATAAAGTCCTCCTTCTCCCAGGCTGGAGTCGGGAACATTCCTTCCCCAATCCACAACTGGATGGGAGTAGGAGAAAAGACTGCTAGGGTAATCAGATCCCCCATCTCCACTGTTTTCAGGGGCTGTGTCTCCTACCCATGTCTCAGGTCTCCCCCATCTCTGTAGAGAAATCCACTCTTAATTTGCTTAGGCATCTAACCAGTGACAGCAGATATCTCCTTTGATATAGTTCCCATCCAAGCATCACTTCCTCCCTATAAAATTCCTCTGGCCAGCAAGCTTCTGCATGCGAAATTCCTGCAAAACCCCAATCTGTCCCCACCTCACTTCCCAAGAGGAGAGTGAATCTGAAGGGACCACACTGAATGCTGAAGAGGTTGCTATGGAAACCCAGGTAGGATGGTACACTGCTAGAAGGAGGAGAGTGCCCCTTTGCCCCTGTCAGGTGGAGAACGGGTGCTGGGCAGGGCATGCCCTGTATAGAATACAGAGGCACAAGGCAGGCTTGCACTGCACAGCTTCATGGGCTCTTCTACAGACCTTTCCTTTAAAGTCAAAGTCAATTCAGGTCAAGTTAGCAGTCCCTCTCAAAGTCTTGCTTCCCCAAGGGCCTTACCAGCTTGCCACCCATGTCCCTCTCCACATTTGGACCTACCTTCAGAAGGGAAGTTTGTTTGAGAGTGGTCATGCTCCCTTTGTTTTTTTTTTTTTTTTTTAATAGGGCCTATGAGGGTATCAGAGAAATAGGTTGTGTGGGGTCTGGGTGTGATGGGGTTCCTGGGGGATCTGGAAGAAGGAAAGACATCTTGTAAATCTTGTAAGACATACTTTCCAGAAGAGTTGGGGGAGAAGGAGAGGGGAGAAGAACATGAGTTTGGGGGCAAGGGATGAAGTAGAGTGCGCACTTGGCATCAGGGGAGCCTGGTAGGAGGAGCTCTGCCTCAAGCCCCCTCTCCACCATCCTGACCCTCTAGCCATCTTTCTAGTCCACTTTGTCTGTGTCACTGCCCCTGGCAGGGCAGGTGTCAGGCTGTAGACCAGTTCTGGGGGTAGCTCAGTCATGTCCCCACTCCAGTCAGCTCTGCTTGCGTGCCCCTTCCCAGAGGGGAACTGGCCACACTGTCCAAGAAGCTTTAGGTTGTTTCAAACTGATTTCCTCTCTCTCCTTTGGGGTGGGGTTCTCAGAAGGGGCCACCAAGAAGCTGCGCAGCAACATCCGACGGAGCACAGAGACCGGCATTGCTGTGGAGATGCGAAGTCGCGTCACACGCCAGGGCAGCCGGGAGTCCACTGATGGGAGCACCAACAGCAACAGCTCCGATGGCACGTATGTGCACCCCTGCTCAGCCCATTCTGTCTCCTCCTCCTCGACTTGGGTCACACAACCAGCAGGCAGGGCAGGAAGACCTTCCTGTGTGGTTTCCAGCCAAGATGTCTGGGTTCCTCTATGCCTCCGACTCCCTTGTCCCTTTCTCAGGACATCCATTGTCTGGCCCCTAGGTATTACTATTGCTCCACTGGAGTGCCCTAGAGCCCAGGAGCAGTGAATTCCTTCTGTGTGTTTCAGAAAGGGACCTGTGCCTCCTGCCTCCTACTGCTTCCATGCCTCCCTACTCAGAAGGAGAGGGGTGGAAAGGAAAATGTGATCCTAAATTACCTTTAGCTCTAAAACGATTGTTATGGCTCAGATGAGTGGAGTCCTCTCAAGTACACTTTCTTGGAGCTTAGGAAAAGAGATTGGACTAGATCCGTGTTTTTTTAAATTGTCAGTAGTGACTCATAGGCAAGGCATAAAATCACCACCATGGGTCAGAACCAGCATTAGAAAAAGAAATCGAGAACTCAAGTATATCCTAGTAGTGAGGATGAATTACCTTGGGTCCTTTTGTTTCAGTTTTACACGTATAGATATACTTTGGTCTGTAGCAGATCATGATGGTAAATCCTTTTCTTACATTTGGGTTGCAGTAAAACATTTGAAAGTCACTGGGTTAGATATTCCCTTAGATCTCTTCTAAATCTGTGAAACTATAGTTTATGACTAACACTCTCTGCTTCTGCTTCATTAACGCTCTGTAATCTCCAGTCTCAGGATTCTGGGCTCCATTATTAATATTCAGTGATCATATCTCACTACTATACAGTCAACTCTCAGCATTTCTAGGGGATTGGTCCCAGGACCTCCACCGACAAAAAAATCCACGGATGCATAAGGCCCTTACATAAAATGGTGTAGTAGTTGCATATAACCTGCATACATCCTCCTGTTACTTAAATAATCTCTAGATTACTTTTAATACCCATGTATTAAAATGTGAATGCAATGGAAACAGTTGTTAGGCTGTATTGTTTAGAAAATAATGACAAGGAAAAAAGCCTGCACATGTTCAATACAGGCACATTTTTTTTTCAATAATGTTTTCAATCTGGTTGAATCCGTGGATGTGGAACTCATGGACACAGAGGGCCTTCCCTACCTACTTCCATGAATGAGAATAGCTGCTACATTTAACTTCCCATGCGCAGATCACCACTGGGTACCTTAGATCAGTGAGTCCTGCCTTGGAATCTACCTACTGTAATCAGCCCAGGAATGGGGTGATCATTTAACACTTATAACCATCCCAAGGAACATGGGAACTATCATTATCTCTGTCTATGAGTAAGGAAACTGAGGCAAGGAGGAGGGGAGGAACCTTGCTCAAGGTCACGGCTGTTAAGTGGTCATGGCTGTTAAGTATTAAATGGTGTTAATTAGGGCCATTTGACTCTATAACTTTTATTCAAATCTCTACTCTAAGGTAGAGGATAACTTACTCTATACTAAGCTCCCAAAAGTTTGTGACCTTGAGAGGCTACATTTCTTTAATCCCTCAGATCCTGTTGTAATAAGAAGGTGATACTAGGTGATTGCTGATCATGATCAATAAAAAGTGGGTGCCATGAAGCCCCTTCCTGGGGGAGTAGAGGCTCCAAGTAGTAGAGGAGACATAGCCTCTCTCTGATGAGCATATACCTCCCTGCCTGTCACTGGCCAGTTGGGACTCTAGGCCAACCTGTCCAGCAGGGATTCTTTGCTGCATAGCCTTTTCTCTCTCTAGCCAAGAGGTCTTATACTTTGGTCCATTGTAGCCCCTGAGCAGGCCTGGGCCAACCCTTCCTTATCTGTCCTTTCTCTGCTGGCCACAACCTGGACATCCAGCTTAAGGACATGAAAAAATAGCACTTTCCCCTTGACAACAGCAGCAGCAGCAGCAGCAGCAGCAGCAGCAACTCTAACTACCATTTGTTGTTTCCTGTTTGTCCTGAACTCCTCCCATACCCTCTGCCCAGCCTGCACTGTAGTCTATGAGTTGAGCATCATCTCTGTTTTGCAGGCAAGGCTTTATTCTTGGAGCCTCTGTTTTCTCATCTGCAAAATTGGATAGTAGTTCCTATCAACAGATTGTAAGGATTAAAATGACACAGTATGCTGGGTGTGGTGGCCCACACCTATAATCCCAGTGGCTTGGGAGACTGAGGCAGGAGGACAATAAATTCACAGCCAGCCTCAGCAACTTGGTGATACCCTAAGCAACTTAGCAAGACTCTGTCTCAAAAGTAAAAAATAACAAGGGCTGGGGATGTGGCTCAGTGGTTAAGTGCTCCTGGGTTCAATCCCTGGTACCAAAAAAAAAAAAAAAAAAGGAAGACACAGTAGTGCACTTAGAACATTTAGCACCCCATTGGCACCTGGTCAGCTTTTAATCACTGGCAGTTTTTCTTGTTACTATTTCCAGGCCCCCCACCACCCTGGACCACCCACCATCTCTTGCCATTCATCTCAACCCTGTAATTGTGTTATTTTGGTCTCAGTTGCTGTTCAGGGCACCACCTTGCAGTTATTGACTAGGATTTTAAATTTATGGTCAAATCAAACCTCAGTTCTTAGAACTTGCTCTAGGCATTGAGATTTCTGGCCTGACATCCTTTGGTGAGGAACACAGGTGTCCAGCAGATACTGCATTTTAAGGGTCACCTCAGAAATCCCTGGAACTTGAAGACTGAAAACCATCATTATGAGATTTTAAATGTTGTCTCTTTAGTGACATCAAAGAATTTTTCTTCAATGTGCAGAAATGAACAGTTGTCTGCCTTTCCTGCAGGTTCATCTTCCCCACCACCCGGCTGGGAGCTGAAAGCCAGTTCAGTGACTTCCTGGATGGGCTGGGACCAGCCCAAATTGTGGGGCGACAGACGCTGGCAACACCCCCCATGGGTGAGTCTTCCTGAGGGCAGGGTGAGTGGGGAGTAGGTAATGGCAGAAAAGGCAGGGAGGGTGAGCCAGCAGTGGGGGTGGGGTCATGACAAGGTACAGGCAGCAGAACGGAGCCCTTCCTCTGGCTTTTGTGCCAATGAAGAGTCGGTGGAGCATTCATCAATTCTTCCCTCATCAAAGACGGGAGGAATGGCAGCCTTTCTCTGCCTGCTGTCCCGCAGCACCTTTTGCAGCACGTCCCCTCCCTCACTTCACTCGCCCATCACCTGAATGTAGCATTGGCTGTCCTGGAGTTGATTCACCAGTTCTCTGTGTGAACTTGGATGAGTCACTTCCCTTCTTTAAGCCTCAGTTTCCTCATTTGTAAAATGGAGATAATACGACCCACTTGAGTTCTGCAATCTCACACCAGCTGATTGAGCTCCTTTCTATTAGATGCTTTGCAGTGAGATCTTTTAACGTGCTTGTAGGAACTGAGCTGATTTGACTGTTTTCTTAACAGTGCCTGGCACCTAGAAGCTGTCTATTATTTTTCTCATCCCTCTTCCTTGCAGCAAGGAAGGACATTCTGAAGCCTATGCTTGGTCCTCTTAGCTGCAGTCTGGGTCATTTCGTGCACTCTGGGACTACTTCTCCCTCCCTCAGGCTATGTTGCTTTAAGCAGCTTCTCTCCAAACTGGCTTCTACAGAGGTGCTTCCTGCCTTCCCTCGTGTCCCCATCAGTCTGGCCTGATTGAGCATTATCTGACCCAGAAGCCCAGGGTCCCTATCCAGATAGTACTCGACCTTTGACCCTCCTAGCAAAAGAGGAAGGCAACTGTGCACAACGGGTCTGGGATTCCATTCCAGGCCCAGGACTCTTGCCACAGCACTACCCTGTCTTCCTTGAAAGGGTCCATACTGAGAGAGAGAGAGAGCGAGCGAGCGCACGTTCATGTATAATGGCAAAAAAAAATAATAAGGGGGGCCATAGAGCCCCTTGGAAGAGGGGTCCATGGGGATCCTTAGAGGCAGCTCTCATCTGGCTCTTGCGTTGGATTGAACTAATTCCCACCATTTTCTGGCAGCCTCTTAAGGGCCTGCTTTCCCTCTCTCCTAGACCATAAATTGAGAAGCAGCAAAATGAGCCAACCACTTTCACAAGGCCAGTGTGCCATCACAGCCTTGCACATTTGTGTGTGGTGCCCCCTTGTGTCCAAAACTGGGAAAGCAGGTTTGCATTTCCTCTCCTTCATTTGGGAAGTGAGATATAGCTAGGTGTGGAGAAAATGAATTCCCAAGACCCTCCTTTCCCCCATGAAGAGGTCAGGAATCACTGGAGGAAGATGAATTCTAGGATACCTCCTGAAAGTAGTAAATCCCTGTCCTCTTTCGTATGCAAATATGGATAATTGCATAATGGCTCAGAGAATCTGTAAAGGGTGGCTGAATCAGAAGTCTGGCCCATTTAATTTTTCTGGATCAGGCTTATGATTATCTACTGCTTTGAAGGCTGTTCCACTTGTCTACTGCATAATTCTAAATCCATGGTGAACAAAGCTAAGAGTTCCTAGAAATCACGTAATGCTATGATTCCACACATGGGATCTGATTCTGTTGGACACAGGACCTGACCTTGTGAGCACTCAGCTCTCTGTGCTCCTCTGGCAGAGGGTTGAGCGGCCCCATTTCCAGGTAGTGCCTTGTATCCTGGGCCATCTCAGCTTAGCATTGCTTCCCACTTAACGCTCTTTCAGTATTTGATAAATTAATGGGGAGTGGCTGAGGGCTGCTGCAGGGGAAGATGAAGAAGAGAGCATACAGGCTTCCTGACACAGGAAGCTCTCTGTCCCTAAACTTGCCTATTCTGCTTAGTGAAACAGAAGCCTCCCAGTCAGCTACACGATGGGAATTTGGCAGCCAGTTGTTGTGATCCAAGCATGCCCCTTGAGGGTCATGCCCCATCCCATGCCACAGGATCTAGCAAAGTGTTTCGCAGTCACTTGGAAGTGACTCAATTTCAGTTTTTGGTACTGGGGATTGAACCCAGGGTACTTTACCACTGAACTACATCTTTAGTCTTTTTTATATTGAGACAGGGGCTCACTAAGTTGCTGAGGCTGAATTTGCAATCCTCCTGCCTCAGTCTCCTGAGTCACTGGAATTACAGGCATGTACCATCTCACCTAGCATTTTAAAGTGATCTCTAAGAACCGAGTGCTGCATGCCTGTAATCCCAGTGACTTAGGGATGAGGGAAAGAATGATATAGGCTGAGGCAGGAGGATTGCAAATTCAAGGCCAACCTTGGCAACTTAGTGAGATATAGCTCAGTGGTATAGCACTGTGTTGGATCCCCAGTACCAAAAAATAAAATTTAAAAATATAAAGTGATCTCTGAGAACAGTCTGACACTTGCAGCTTGCTCCATCATGTTCCTTTCTGATGCTGCTACAGTGTTCCCTGCAGACTGATATGCTCACCAGAAGCTGGCTGCCCCTCAATCCCTGGTCTGACTCTGCCTGGATTGTCCCTCTTTTCCCTTGCAGGAGATGTGCACATTGCCATCATGGACCGGGGTGGCCAGCTGGAGGTGGAAGTGATTGAGGCTCGGGGCCTGACCCCCAAACCAGGCTCCAAATCTCTCCCAGGTGAGGCTGAGCAGCTAGGAGACGGATTTGGGTAATGGAGGCCCTAGAAGGGAGGGGTATGTAGCTGAACTGTATGTAGTCCATCCTTAGCTCCCACTGGCCTACATCAGTGTTCTTGACTGGAGTCACACCTTCCCTGGAAGGCCAGTGAGTGAGGTGGGGGCAGGAGAGGATGGAGGGGTCAGCCTCTTCCTTTTGCAGTGCACAATCTATTTACCTTGCTCAAGAGAGACAACTATGGCCCACCCCATCCCCAACCTCCAGGGGTTGGGGATGGGGTGGGCCATAGTTGTCTCTCTTGGACTATATCATTCTTTCCCTCACCCCTCAGCTACCTATATCAAGGCTTATCTGCTTGAGAATGGGGCCTGCTTGGCCAAGAAGAAGACAAAAGTGGCTAAGAAGACCTGTGATCCCCTGTACCAGCAGGCTCTGCTTTTTGATGAGGGGCCCCAGGGCAAGGTGCTGCAGGTGAGTATTAAGGGTGAGTGGGCCAGGGTCGACTCAAAAACTGGAAATCATAACGAGGTTCTTCAGTGATGATTCATCCTTATGTCAAGCATTGTACCAGGTGCATTGCTTATATTGTCCATTTATTTTCACAACCCCAGTGAGGTGTCCTTGCCCCCAGTTGAATCAGAAGGAAACCAAGACTTCAAGGTAGATAAGATGCTCCCTAGCTTGCACAGCTGGCAGGGAGAAGCAGGATTCATTTCCATACTGCCTCCTTCTGTTACCTGGTGCTGATGTTCATTGTGCATCAGCTGAGGGCGGGACTTTCCAGATATGATCTCATGTCATCCTCGGGACCACCCCATGAAGTAGATGTGATTTCCTCCATTTTACAAATGAGGAAACGGTCTTGGGTAGATGAAGTGACTTGATTGAGGTTTCAGTGAGTGATTAGCAGAGCTGAGGTCAAGTTTAGGTGGCTCTTATCCCAACTCTTTGAGGGTGACAAAGCCCTTTCATGCTCTGTGTGTTATTGGCCTTCACAGCAGTACTGCAAGGGAAGGCTCATCAGGTCCCCTCCATAGACAAAGACTCTGAGCTCATGTGGGCCTTCAGCACTGTGGTGGGTCTGTCTCTGAGTGTGGTTCTAGGTTCAAATTCCAGCTGACACTCACTAGCTATGGGTTGTATATTGTGGAGATTGAAAGAAGGCACCTACACAGCCTAACATTGCACCTGGCACCTAGACAGCTACTTGCTAAGTTTTAATGGTGATGGTGGCAGTTGGTCTTGCCTGAGCAAGAGAAGAGGTTAGAGTCAGGCCTGTCTGGGCTATGTGTCTTCTTGTTAGTCAGCTTTCTGTTTGTAGCAAAATACCTGAGATAATCAACTCAAAAAAAGGAAAGGTTTATTTTGGCTCAGTTTTTGATAGTTCAGTCTGTGCTTAGTTTCCCCCACTGCTTCTGGGCCTGTCAAGAGGTAGCATGTGGTGGCAGGAGTGAGCAATGAAAAAAACTGCTTTTCTCCTGCAGCTGGGAAATGACAAGAGAGGAGAAGAGACCTGCACCATACTATCCCCCTCCAGGGTACACCTTCAAAATCTGAAACCATTGTTGCCACCATCTCCCACTAGTGCCAAGCTAGGGGCTAAGCCGATAACACCTTGGCCTTTGGGAACATTTATCCACACCATAGAGGGCTGCTCCTCTGAGCTGGGGTGTTTCTATGACAAGGACCCTTGAGTTGCCAAACTTAAAAACCACAGAACTGTAGGGTTCTGGGGCAGGGGGCATAATATCATGTGTCTGTTTAAAAACACAAGTTTGAATATCACTCAGCTAATCTGTTCCCACTACCAAAGTTACAAATAGAAACACTGAGGTACACGAGGGCCCAGGACAGATGCAAGACCCACAGGGAGCCAGCAGCAGAACTGGAGGCACAATGGGGAAATTGTCGATTAGGATGCTTGGAGGCCCTGGAGTCAAACACACCCAGCTTCTAACCCCAGGTCTGCTATAAATGACTATATCTTTAGGTTAGTTAAATCAGCTCAGAGCGTGGTTTCCTCTAAGTATAAATACTAATACACGCAGCACCGCTACCCATGTGGGTTGTTATAACAATTAAATGACACATGTAAAGTCCATAGGATCGAGTCTGGCACATCTTAAGTGCTCAGAAAGTTGTTGCCCAAAATCAATCTGGGTTCGGGCGCTCTCTGTCCCATCTGTACCTTGGCAAAACTTAGTTTCCTAGGCCCACTTCCCAGTCCTGGAGCTGAAGAAGAGTGGCTCGGCTCCTGATTCTTTCTCCCCTGCTGGCAGGTGATCGTCTGGGGAGACTATGGCCGCATGGATCACAAGTGCTTCATGGGTATGGCCCAGATCATGCTGGATGAACTGGACCTGAGCGCTGTGGTTACCGGCTGGTACAAACTCTTCCCCACCTCCTCCGTGGCAGACTCCACACTCGGATCCCTCACCAGGCGCCTGTCCCAGTCCTCCTTGGAGAGTGCCACCAGCCCTTCCTGCTCCTAAGAACCTTGCTCAGGACCAGAGGCCGGGTGGTGGTGTGAGAAGGGGGCCTGCTGGCCTCTACCTCCCCTGTACATAGTCTCTGTGTCTTTCTGGACCCCTTGCCCTGCTGCATGCCTATTGGCTACTGGGCTTGTCCCAGCTGGCAGTGGAGGTGTGTGTGTGTGTGTGTGTGTGTGTGTGTGTGTCTATTTGTGTGTATGTATGTGTGACTACTTTTTATGTATTCATTTGTCTCGGTACAGTCAGTCCTGGTGACACATGGGCTGGAATCCATGTCTCTTTGTATCTTGTTGAAAAGAAACCCAAAGGAGTATTGTGTGGATGTGACTTGCCCTGAGGAATCTCTAGGGGTGGCCTATCCTGCCTCTCCCTGTCCCTGCGGCAGAGCCTGTGCCCCCCGCCCCTTGGTGGTCTCTGCTTGGTTCTGTCTTGTCTTTTGTTTCACCCTTTGCCTCTCCCAGCATTGCTGCTCTTTTTTGAGGAATGTAGCATCCACTGCAGCGGGCCACACTGGGCTCCTCTGGGAACCCCCCGCCTCTGTCCCTCTCCCCACCTGAGCTGCTCCAGCAGCTCTCTCCACCAAACGCATCCTGCAGCACGTAGCATGCTCACTTAGTGCCCTGGCCAGAGCCCCAGGGAGGCAGAGGGTGCCTGGGGAATAGAGGGCTTTGAGATTGCTTTCCCCTGAGGCTAGAACCACCTGCTTCCTACCAGCTAGCATGAGGAGGTCTTCGCTCCTGGGTGCTGGCCAGGTCCCCTAGAGGGCAGAGCCAGGTGCTTCCCTCAGCATTTGTTCAAGGCCTTTTCTCCCTCCCAGCCACCTCCAACATGCCAAAGGAGCTCTCCCAGGGGCCCAGGAGGTCAGCCTCAGTGGCATGTCATCTGCCAAAGCAGACAGTCTCCCCACCCCCAGGCCCAGAGATTGGTCCTGTCCCACTCTGGGCTTGTCCCTAGTGGGACCTGGCTTGTTAAGAGGTGCTGAGGGCGTGGCTGTTTGCTGGAATCAGGAGGGCTGAGGCGACTTGTTCTGAGCCACTGTTGGGAATACTGTCTGACCTTTGGGGATGAACTACATGAAGCTGACTACCTGGAGCTCTAGTCCTTGCTTATTTCCAGACCAGGGTCCCTGTCACACACACTTGGACTCTAGCCTCCTGGCTCTATGAGTAGCCTGGCTCTGGACTCTAATCTGCACAGTCACCAGCTCTGTACAAGCAATACTTAACCCCTCTTGGCCTCCCTGCTGTCTTGCACAATCCTGCTGCCCTCCAGGAAGTGGCCTGCTCTGGGCACCCCAAATGCCTCTGCTTTATTTCTCATCCTTGTCTAGTTGGGGCTTCTCCCAGCCACTTAGACCCTGACTCGATTTGACGGCTGGAACCTACTTTGTGGGGGAACCACTGCCTGGTCAGCACCCTGTGAGAGGTCTGCTGGGAATCCTGAAGTCTGGCTCGGAAATGTCACACGTGTCCCTCTTCCTCCTCAGTCTAGGGTGAAGGGTGTGAGGCTGCCCTGGAGAGGAACAAAGCAGCCCTGGGTTCATGTCTAGGAGGGAGGGACGAGGTGGCAGGAGGGGTCAGGACATGGGGAAGGCTATCTGCCTCTTCCCCAGTCCTCATCCTCAAGTGCTAACATCTAGTCCAAGTGCCTGGGGCAGGAAGAACTGCCTGGGGTTGCAGGGCTGAGGTCTCGGGAATGACTGTCTTCATACCAAAGCTGGAGGGGGTATAGGGACCATCTCAGTCCAGAGGACCTCCTTGTCTAGCAAGAATCTTCACTGAGCTGAAGTCAGAGTCCTGTAACCTCCCTCCCAAGAAAACAAGGGGAAACCAGGATCCCCTTCCCACAGACAAAAAGTAAGTAGGTAAGGGTGGGAGAAAAATGAACAAAACTGGCTTCTGTCTCCTCCTGAGTCTCTGTTATTGCATATTCAGAGAAGAGATCCTTGTGTGCAGAGGGTGAGAAGGTGGTTGGACTATTGCCTCTTTAGGCAGAAGCACTCTCCCCAGTCCTGCTTGAACTGGAAATACATGTATTTCCCATGTTCCTAAAAATGGGACAAAGGATTCTGTACTCTTTGACCCCAGTGGGGACAGGGTAGGGAGGAAACTCTTGCAAAAGGATATTTTTGCCTCCTGTTTGGGGTGTATTCACCTCTAGAACAGTCACCCTCTGGATGGTGTGAAAATACACCTTTGGAGTGGGGGGAAGTATTAGTGACCCATGGATGGCACAGACATTTGCTGATAAGGCATAAAGGCACCCCCCAGGAAATGAGATGTCAATATCCTCATGCTTCTAGGTATCCTGGGTGGCACTGGGAGAAGGAGACTGCTGCCAGCAGTGAGGCTGCCCTTGTAGCTCTAGGTCTTGGCTCCCCTTGCCTCTGAAGAGGGTCAGCATAGGGAGAGGAGCCTGATATGCTGGTAACTTAGGCTGACTGCCTACAATTCCTGGCTGTCAATACTGCCCAGGAGTGGGGCCACTCTGCTATTCCACCTCTCTAATGATAGGCTGTTCTCTACAAATTGACCTTGGGGAATTCTTAACACTTCCACAAATAAGTTACTAGCCTCCACCTGGAGTCCCCCCCCCCCACAAGGATGAGGCTGACATGCAAACATGGTGGAGAGTGGCTGCATTAGGGTCTGTTCCTCAGAGTTCTGGATGCACATTTTGCCTGAGAAACCACTGGAGCTAGCCTGTCCTACAAGAGGAGCATGCACAAGTGTGACTCCTGGCCTACACTGGGCTGGAAGAGACCTACCTTCTGAGGAGGAGATGGTGAGGAAAGAAGGAACATGATCCTTCTGAGGTCTCCCTACCATGGAGCCAACTCAGCTGCTCCCTCACTCCAAATGAAACCTGGCAGTGGTTACAAGAGAGGGCTGTCATTCCATGTCCTCTGGTTGGGTGGGTTCAATTGAGGATGTGGCAAAGACAGGAGTGGCCCTGCAGTGATGCTGGGCTGTGGTTGGGGACAGTGATGGATGATTCAGAGCATCTGTCTTCATATTTCTGCTCTGCTCAGTGTCCTACTTTCTTCATGGACTCCTTCCCTTCAGGAAGTCTGCAATGGGCCTTTGGTATGAAGCAGGCTCCAGTAAGAGGGCCAAGTCCTGGTTCGACAAGGAGGATTTGATCCTTCAGGGAAGAACATCTCCAAAAGTACTCTCCATCCGGTCTCCTCTTCTACCCAGTTCTGCTAGGAAAGGAGCACTTAGGTCTTGGGATTGCAGGTCCCAGTAAATGCCAGCATTCTGTGTGGCTGAGGCAGAACCTAGAAGAGCTTCAGGGAGAGCATCCGAATCACTCCTCTCATGGAATCACTGCTGGTTGGAGCACTAAGGTCAGCCAGCTCTCCCAGAGGCCTGACTCCCACACCAGGGAAGCATGCCTAAGCTCTTCTTCACTGCCAGCCTTGAGGAGAGCAGAAGCCTCCGTTTTTAAAGACAGTAGAGCCCACTAAGGGCACTTCTTTGGAAATGAAATGTAGCACAATCCTAGACTGCGATACCAGGAGCCCTGACATGCATCTTGGGGCTGGACTCCAGGCCCTGCTGCCCAGGAGATGTGGAGCTCCTCTTCCCCGGGACCCTAGGGCTCCTAATACCTCATGTTCCCCTTTGCCCTTGGCCCAGAAAGCAGCAGGGCTTTGGTAAGGCTGCTCTTCTGTGATTCCCTGATTGCTTCTAGCACTGTGCAAACTCTGCAAGAAATTGCTGCCTTTGCCTGAGGTAGATGAACTGCTTTTCTCACCAGGGTGGCAAGAGGTTTGGCCCTTTATTCAGGGCAGAAGGTTGTTGGGTAGTATTTCTTCAGTGGCTGCAGGGAGGTGGAAAAGAAGAGGCCTGCTTCCCTGCCTCCTTTTTCTTCCTCTCCTCAGAGGTGACTTCTCCAATGTCCTGACAGGTAGAGAGATTCTTTAAAATGCTGCTTCCTCTGCTGGACTGTCTTTCACAGGATGATCAGGGAGGAGATGGAAATGCAGACTCATCCCCTGCTTTCTCCCTCCAGTCTGCTTCTCACCCAGGTCAGAAGAGACTGGGACAAAACAAAATAATCATGCTGGAAGAGCAGGGGAGCCACCAATCAGGTGTGCCCTGATGGTAGCTGGATTGGCCTGGTACAGCTTGGAAAGGTTTATTTTGAAAGAGTGCCTGAGCATCTCAGAGCAATGTCAGTGATGCCAAAGAGAGCAACTTGGCCTCCTTGGGCACCAACTCTGTTGGTGGAGCTGCACAAATGCAGCTCAGATGTTGGCATGCCCAAGCATGGGACCTTGTTCTCTGACAAAGGGCTTAATCTTTCCATGTAGCAAAGCAACTCCCCCTCCCCCCAACCCCAAGCTTGGGCTTCTGCAGGCCCAGGATGGCTGTGCCTGTGAAGGAAGCCACATCAGCGAGAGGAACTTGCATTTTCCAGGGTCCTAGAATGGCTTGGGGCAGGTGCTTGTTGAAAAGCATGAATGTTATTGCTTCAGAGAAAACTTCCAGGGCTCTGGCTGGAAACCTGGCCAGCAAGGACAGGGCCTTGGGCCCCCGCCACCCCCCCCCCCAAGGGGTNGTGGATGTGACTTGCCCTGAGGAATCTCTAGGGGTGGCCTATCCTGCCTCTCCCTGTCCCTGCGGCAGAGCCTGTGCCCCCCGCCCCCCCCCCCCCCAAGGAGTTTGCATCATACCAGGAAGGGTCCCTGAGGTTGGGTTCCATACCACTTGGCTAACAGAAACAGGGCCTTGGAATTCTAGAGACAACTGTACTTTTCCTCTATTAGCCAATGACCTGGACAGGGACAGCTGCTCTACACCATTTTGCCAGAAGCTGTGAACCTTGTTTGAGACTCCTCACTTCTCTGGACCTCAGCTTCCTCATCTGCAAAATCAGAGCCTCAGCTAGTTGGAGCTAGCTGTGGAGGGTTGCAAGCCTGGTGCACCTGGTATCATCCAGCCCCTGGTGCCCAAGCTGGGCACAGTCCTGATCCTGTCCATGCCCAGATGCTGCTTCTGACAAGAACTCTGGGAACCCTAACACACTCTGCTTTCACCTCTTTGTGGTTTGCGCTCCCTCCTTTACTCTTGTATCATGATGAAATATATTTAAGGGTTGTCTACAACGGAGAGTTTTCAAGGGGCTGGTGTGATGTCACCACTTCAGTTGCATCCTGAATAAGTCAGTGTCCCCATGAGCAGGTGAGGCTGGGTCATCCTCACTTCTGCTTCTAAAAGATATCAGTGGGGAGAGCTGAAGACCTCAGAGTTTTAAAGGAAATACTCTTGGATGGGAGGAGAGAAGGAACTTATTTCCCTTCTATTTTGCTTTTTAAAACCACTCCTCCCTCCAAGATGTCTTTTACCAGACATCATCTCAGAAAGCAGAGTGGCTACTTCCTTAGGGAAAGGGCCAAGAGTTCTCTCAACTCCTTTAGCATTTAAACTCACAGAAGGCAGGAACCCCTTTTTTAGAATCTCCAAATGCACCCTGCAAAGAGAGAGAGCTGTTAGGGACTGACAAGCACACTGTTTAGATAAGAAGCAATTTGCCTTTTATATCCGTGCTCTATACATTTTCTATGTGCAGCATCTTTCCAAACGTGTAGTTCCTGGGTGGCAGGTGGACAGCTGGGAGGGACTGCCGGCTGTTTTGTACGATTTTCTTGCCAATTCTCTCGAGGAAAAAAATTCTTCACATGGCTTCTGCATGTACAGTATTTGGGCAGCAAAAAAAAAATTATTAAAGTCCATTTGAAATTGGCCTTGTGTTGCATTTTTGGAAGCAATTCTTAATTCTAGGAGGAAGAAAACAGGGTTCCAGGTGACTAAAAAGAGAAGAGGAGTAAGACATTGCTTGAGAGGCAGAAGAGTGCCTCAGTGCATCTCAGAAAAAAGCATGGAAGATATGACCTGGGCTCTGACCCCTGGCTGGGGGGGTCTCTGTTGGGCTATGGAGTTAGACTGGTTCAGACAGCTTCCCAGCTGTCTTCTAGGGTCCCTACTTACTGACCTTCAAAACTTTCTGTTCCACATACTCCACAAGGGATGTCCAAATAGAGGGTAAGATAAAATGGGGCAAAGGATCTGCTCAGGCATGTGGCTGGGTCAGTCTCGCCAACTTCAGCCATACCTGGGACAAGCAGTTAGCCTCTAGTGCTGTGAACTACAACTACAACTGACCCCTGCAGCACCCCTTGCCTTCTTCTCAGAGGGACAGAAAGGTGTGTTAATATTTGGTCACTTCTAGGCAGATCCATTGTCGTCTTAGGGGTGGGACTGGTGAGTACAGAAGAAGGATGAAGGAAGTGTATCACTGTCATAGCTAGTGCTGGCCAGCATCCTTCATCCCCGAAGCCCTCCAGGGTGATCTCAACACTCATGGCCTTTGGCCTTGCGGTGTCCATGGGTATCATCTCTTGAGGGACAGCTCAGGAGACCAATATATGAACTCTGGCAATCCCTAGGATTATGGTTTTTACTTCTTACCTCTCAAAGGACAAAGGGGCAGACAATGAAAACTGAGATCCAAAGAATGAAATTCTAAAGGATGTTCTTCAGACAGAAGGAACATAGTACATGCCTTAGGGTTATTGGGGGATTAAGGTGAGGTAGTGTGTTTAACTCACTGTCCTATGCTCAGAGAACATAAGGAACATGGTAAATGTCATATGTCAGCATTAAGGAAGATGATCATGGATGGAAAAGCTAAGAGGCAAGAAGGAAGTGAGCAAAGAAATAGATTAAAAACATTACTAGGGCCAGGCGCAGTAATTATACACACCTGTACTTCCAGCAGCTTGGGAGGCTGAGGCAGGAGGATCATGAGTTCAAAGCCAGCCTCAGCAATGGTGAGGCCCTAAGTAACTCAGTGAAACCCTGTCTCTAAATAAAATACAAAATAGGGATGGGGATGTTGCTCTGTGTTTGAGTGCTCCTGAGTTCAATCCCCAGTACCCAAAGAAAAAAAATTACTATGCATTAACATAGATTATAAAATTATAATGTTGAATCTGTAAAATTAAATATAATAGCACATAAACTGGTTCTTTTTAAAACTTTGTTTTAGTTGTAAATAGACACAATACCTTTATTATTTATATTTTATGTGGTGCTGAGGATCAAACCCAGTGCCTCACATGTACTAGGCAAGCGCTCTACCACTGAGCTACAACCTCAGCCCATAAATTGGTTCTTGGAATGTTCTTGAGGAGGGTGAAGATACTGAATAACTTCAATCTTAATTATACATTTTAAAAATCTCTAAAGTAAAAAAATAGAGTCTAGAAGAATTCAGTCTAGAACTGAATTCTAACAGTGTATTGAAAATACCTCATAATTAAGTATTTGTTTATCTCAGTGATGCAAGGATGGTTATTATCAGATGAGTTTATCATCATAATTCACCACATTAATAGACTGAAGTAGAAAATTTGTTTATCCTAATGCAGAAAAGACATTTTATAAGGTTTAATTCTTCTCATAATAAAAAATCCTAGTGAACAGGAGCTGAGCTGTGGCTCAGTGGTATAGCACTTGCCTAAGTGAGGCACTGGGTTCGATTCTCAGCACCACATACAAATAAATGAACTAAATAAAGGCCCATCAACATCCAAAATATATATGTGAACAAAAGGTAACTTTCTTAATTTGATAAAAGTCACATTCTAAAAAACCTACAGCAAATATTGTGGGAAAACACATTCTCTTTAAGATCAATACAAGGAGGCCCACTATCACTGCTATCATTTCAGATAGTTTTGAAAATCTTTATGATGCCATAAAGAAGAAATAAGAGACATAAGGATTAAAAGAGAAGAGAGAAAATTTACTTGTAGATAATTTATTTACCTATTTTTTTAAAAAAGTATCAATTATTAGAACTAATAAGATCATTCATCGAGGTTGCTGGATAATAAGATCAACCTACAAAAACCAGCTGCATTTTTCTATAGAAGCTAAAACCAACAAATAATAACAAAATATTATTCACAATAGCAATAAGACTCATTAAATATTTCTGGGTATCATGGCACATGCCTGTAATCCCAGTAATTTGGGAGGCTGAGGTGGAAGGATCCCAAATTCCAGGCTAGACTCAGCAACTTAGTGAGATTCCATCTAAAATAAAAAGGGTTGGGAATGTAGCATAGTGAAAAAGGGCTCCTAGTTCAATCCCCATAACCCCCCCACCACCAAAAAAAATCCCTAAGTATCTGGGGATTATTTGAGAGTATATAAGACCTTTTGGAGAAAACTTAGAAATGCTAGGAAAACAGCTAATCTGAATAAATTGAGCAACATTCCTATTCTTGGATGAGAAGGTTCAATATAAAGAGAGTAATTTCCCCCAATCTATAAATTCAATGTAATTTAATCAAAATTTCAGTTGGCATTTTAAACAAAACTTACTCTCCAATTTAGATGAAGCAATGCAAGTCCCTGAATGGTTCAATCAACTCTGTTTAAGAGAATGCCCAAATATTAACACATACATATCTGGGAAAACAATAGAAGACAAAGGAGCAACCTTAAAACAATGACAGATTATTTTAAATGTTAAAGAAGCTAGTTCACTATCAGGATTAAAAAAAAAGTATCCCTACCTAATCTGAGATACAAAGATAAGCCCTATGTGGTTTAATAGACCTACAATTGGAAGGCAAAATATAAAGTTGATAAAAGAAAATGTAAGAAAAATATTTTTGTGACTTAAGGACAAAGAAGAACTTGTAATGTTAATTATTAATGTGCAAATTAGCGCAATTATGAGACATCACTTTGTACCTATAATAGGCTGGCAAAAAATGAGAAAGTTGAATAATGTTAAATGATGATGGGTCATGATGATACAGAAACCTCAGAGAAGCTATTGAGAATGCAGCTTGAGGCAGTCATTGTGGACCACTCTGGTTCAATTATATGCAGATCTCCTGAGGACGGGCAGGCAAAGAGTAGCAGGGAAGAGTCAGAGAGGCAGGAACCTGATTGCAGGTGGAGAGGTGTAAGCCTGGGAGGCATGGTGTCCATATCTGGAGGACCACTGGAAACAACCCCCCTATGGCAGGGGCAGCGGGGGAGACACTGGTGAATGGAATGGCACAGAGAAAAGTGTCAAGGCCTGCTCAACTGCAGGGTGAGTGCAAGACCTGAGGTGTACGGAGTCCTCACTGGGAGGACTAGGACTGTGTACTCAGGGGTACTGATGGGGACACCCAGCTGGGGCAGAATGATAATGGATGTCCATACACATGCAAATGGCAGCAGGGCAGTAGGAGGATATAACAGGAGCACACTGGAACCAGGATGAGGAGTTCCTTCCACCAGCAATGTCCCCCTGCCACCATCTACTGACAAAGTTCAATGTTGTGCTCACTGAAAGGACAGCTTAAAAGGAGCAAGTTAGGAGTTAAGAGGCAACATATGCATAATCGTCATATCTACCTACAAGTGCAATGGAAAAACAGTTTGTGTCATATTAGTTTATGGGGTATTACTCAGCACTACTGATAATATGCATAGCACAGATGATAAGGGGGTGGTGGGGAGCAACCTGCCTAAGGAAAAGGAACTTGCTGAACATCCCACCAGCTTCTGAAAAGTGGGAGGCACTGTGGATGGATGTGTAATAGCAATACTATAGTAGTAATAACTATAAGAACAAGTTGTAAAGAGGCTGCAGAAGAAGTCTGCCAAGTGGCTCCATTAAAATAACCCTAACACGACCCTGGGCCATTAGCTAATGCTTGCTGTGTCAGTGGTAAAATGGGGAGTCTACAGTCTCAATTTGTGTGTGTGTGCACGCATGCGCGCGTGCACATATCAAAACTCCATAGATGGATAAAAGAACACCACAAGGACAGGAGAATCTGCAAAATATAAACTAGTTATAAAAATTTTTGCCTCAACAAAACTAAAATTCCTCTTGTGGGTTTGATAAAATCACTTCCCACACTTGGTCTCAGGCATGTCCATGGCCCAGAGGGATCTTACTGAACTGACCTTATGAATACATATGATGAATGATTTCAATCCCAGGGAGGACACGTATTTGTAAGTGTGGAAGTTTAGATTGGAGCAACCTATTTAACCCAATACTTCCCATACTGGGTACCAATTTGACAGAGCTCTCACATGGTATTAAAAGTGAACATGTGAAAGACAGTCCATGGAGGTGGAGAGTTTGAGGCAGTCTAGGTTCCCTCTGTCCCTGGGGAAATGGATGCATGTAACAGAGGTAAGTACAATATGGAGTACATACAGTGCAAAAGTTAGAAATGCAGATGATGTGTACATGCAGAGATGGATCTTAAAAATAGAGAGTAGGGGAACTGGGGCTACAGCTCAATTGGTAGAGTGCTTGCCTTGTATGCACAAGGCCCTAGGTTCAATCCCCAGCACCACAAAAAAAAAAAAAAAAAAAAATTTGCTAGGGGAAAAGGCTAATAAAATCTCGAGCATGATATGTACAAAATTTAAAAATATAATCCACAAAATAAGAGCCACATATTTTACAAGAATATCTATGTGCACATAGAAAAATGTGTTCAGAGGTCTTTTTCTTTTTCCTTTTTTTTTTGGTAATGAGGATTGAACCCAGAGCTGCTTTACCACATCCTCAGTCCTTTTTATTATTTTTTATTTTGAGATGGGGTCTCATTAAATTGCTTAGCACCTCAATCAGTTGCTGAGTCTGAACTTGAACTTGCAGTCCTCCTGTCTCTTCAGAGGTGAGGACAAGTGGGAAAAGGGCTAAAAGTGAATAAATAGGGCTGGGGTTGTGGCTCAGTGGTAGAGCACTTGCCTAGTGTGTGTGAAGCTGATTCAATTCTTACACTGCATATAAATAAATAAAATAAAGGTCCATCGACAACTAAAAATTTTTTTTTAAAAAAAGTGAATAAATAAATAAAACAAGAGTGAGACCCTGCACAGGCCAATGATAAAATCAGGATATGAACTAAGAATGGTTAGCTTGGACCTTTGTTCCTGAGCTTAATCTTGTTCCAAGATTAAGTGTATGCTATCACCAAATGGAGTTCAACTGATAAATATGAAATAGAACTAAACTGAGAGATCCAAATCAAGTTGTTGGTATTGTATCAAAAGGAAGGGAAAACAAAACATCTTAGGAGCATTGCACTCACACCATCAGGCTAAAGCTGCCTCATATGTCCATGCTGATCTCTCTGCAAGGTTATAGTAACCTGTATGTGCATATACTGTGTCCTATTGTGTCTGTATGTCAGAACATGTGACTTAACAATTGTGATTATTAGAGATAATCAGAATTCACTTGGAATTTTTCCTAAACTTTCCTCCCTAATGGAGTATCTTATGTAAAAATAATCCTGGGGAAGGAGGAAGGAATGCACTGGATTCAGCCAGCAGGAGAATTAACGTCTAGGTACTGGCTGAGAACGCAATCTTGGGAAAGAGACTCTTACCTGAGGGAGGTGCTCCTCCAGGTTGTATTACTGCTAGTCACCATTCAGTGTCCCCCATGTCCACCAGGTCACTAGGATGCTGGATACCACAATCCCAGAAGCTCTGGGAGAAGCCAGGTCCCCTCTTGGTAGGGATCTGGGGCCTCCACATGGAGTATGGGTATCATCAGGCCTGATGAGGGCAGGCTGGGGCAGATGTTCCAGCAGAAGCAAGGGGTCCAAGGCCCATACATCGGGGGAAGGAAGGGTGAAGAGGAGGGGCAGGGATAAAGGGAGAAGCATGGGAGAAGAGGGGAGCAAGTCGGAAGGGACGGCAAATAGAAGGGAGAGGGAGAGGAGGAAGGTAGGTGACAGGAGGAGGAGGACAGGCCAGGGTAGAGGTGACCCATGCAGGGAGATGGGATGAGGAAAGATTGGTAAGAGGAGGGAGATGGTTTGGGAAGGAGATGGGAAGAGAACTAGTTTGATCTAAGTGACTGCTGATGGAGGAAGTCATAGGGCGATGAGACAGAGAAGTCACAGGGATAAGAGGCAAGAGAGGAGGAAGGGAGGGAGCCGAAGACCCAGCCAGTGCAGGGGTAGACGGGGGATGAAGAGGAGGCTGAGCAGGAACGAGGCAGGGCAGCTTCTTCTGCATGACTTTCAGTTGAGAAATGAAGGTCTATATGGTGGGTTCAGTGTTCTGCATTCTTTCTTTGCTTGATTCCATTGTGACTCAGATTCTGTTAAGAAAGTTTAAGATTCTAGGGCACTTTGGGAAGCAAGACACCTTTGACAACCCCAAATACAGCTTTCTTCATCTTATAAATGAAGAATTAAAAGCGTAACGAGGTGTCCAAAGTCACCTGACAGTTTGTTAGTGGTGCAGTTTGAATGGAACCCAATGTAGAGTACATAAAACAATCCCAGGCTGACTGGCAGTGGGTCAAAGGTACAGAGCTCTCCAGGGGGTGGAGGGGAATCCTCTGACCATCAGGGCCAGTCTAGACAGGCAGAGGGGAAGTCGTTACTCTCCTTACATCCTTTAAGGAATTCTGGAAGGCACCTTACATCCCTGGTTAGTCACTAGTCACTGCCAGAGTAACTAAACCTGCAGTGAGCCCCTTGTTTCCCCACTGTGAGAAACTCCACTGCACATTTCCTAGGAAAGAGACTGAACATGAAGAAAACCCTAAAAGGTGATTTCATAGGAGTATAGAGTAGAATAATAGTCACCAGAGATTAGAAAGGAGAAGAGAAGGCAAAGGAGGGAGGTTGGATAGTGGCTACCAAAACACAGGAGGAATAAGTTCTAGTATTTTCAGCACAGTGGGGTGACTACAGTTTACAATAATTTAGTATCTTTTATAAAGAACCACAGGAGAGGAGTTTGAAGTTTTCCAACATAAATAAGCAATTAGTATTTAGAAAGATGGAAGTGTTAATTATGCTGATTTTATCAGTATACATTATATCAAATTTTCACATAATACGCCATAAACACAATTATTTTATGCCAAATAAAAATATGAAGAAAGAAATAAAGAAAAGAAAAAAAAACTAAACACTAGCATGGAAACCTAGGGAAGGTTTTGGAGCAGGAGAATGGGTCAAGGAGAGTTTAGAATCTCCCTCTATTTGTTGTGTTAGGCTTCCACATTAGAAACTCACAGAGCAGAGGGGCTGGGGTTGTGGCTCAGTGGTAGACTGCTCGCCTCGCATGTGCGATCCTCAGCATCACATAAAAACATAAACAAGTGAAATAAAGGTGTTGTGTCCAATTACAACTAAAAAAATAAATATTAAAAAATACTTTTAAAAAGAAACTCACAGAGCAGAGATGTTTCCTCCATTTTAGGGAGCTCAGTGCTAATAGGGGAAGCCCAGGGTGCCATGGAAAACATGGGAGGGTGCCCATGCTAGACTTGGTGGTGCAGGGAAGAGAGAGAGACTTCTTGGGGGACTTCTAAAAGAAGAATGGGAGCTAAAGAGATGGAGTTGTTATGGCGGTGACATCCAGGGAAAAGAAACAACATTGAAGATGACTCAGTGGCAAGTGACAGCAATGGAGGCTTAACTGAATTTCCAAATTCATTATGAGGGGTGTTTTAGGAAGTTTCTGGCAATAGATATAGCTATCTATAAACCAGTCCTTGGTTTATACCAAAAGGATTTAAAATCAGCATACTACAGTGACACAGCCACAGCTATGTTTTTAGCTGTCCAACTCACAGTAGCTAAAGTATGGAACCAACCTAAGTGTCCTTCAACAGATGAATGGATAAAGAAAATGTGGTATAGGGCTGGAGTTGTGGCTCAGCGATAGAGTACTTGCCTGGCATGTGTGACCCTGGGTTCAATCCTCAGTACCACATATAAATGAATAAATAAAATAAAAGATCCATTGACAATTTAAAAACATTTTAAAAAAGAAAATGTGGTGTGTATGTGTGTGTGTATATATATACACATACACACACAATGTGTGTGTGTGTGTGTGTGTGTGTATAATGGAATATTACTTAGCCTTACTAAGAATGATATTATGGCATTTGCCAGTAAATGGATGAAGCTGGAGAATACCAAGCTAAGTGAAATAAGCCAATCCCAAAAAACCAAAGGCCAAATGTTTTCTCTGTTATGAAGATGCTAATTCACAATGGAGCGAAATGGGGTGGCACTAGGGAAGAATAGAGTTACTTTGGAATAGATAGGTAGAGGGGAGTGAAGGGAGGGGAAGTTTAGAGGGTAGGAAAGATAATAGAATGAACCTGACATTATTGCCCTATGTACTGACACGACACAGGACTAAACCAGTCAGGGTCACTCTAGGAGAACTGGGTTGATCCGAAATAATGACACACAGACAGAGAAATACCTTTTTCTTTGGGTTCTGTTTTTGGCCCCTCTGAGCCAGCTCCCACAACGGAGGCAAGGCAGGCAAGAAAAGAGAGAGAGCATGCCTAGAACCTGGTTTTATTGGAGAGAAGCCATCCAAATGAGGCCAGGAGTCAGGTTTCAGGGGGTTGAATCTAGCTTCAAGGTGTCTAGCAGGTCAGCAGGTTGACTGACATCTTGGAAGGCCATGCCCATCTCATGTGCTGTGTGGGGATCAAAGGCAGAGCAAGCCAAAGGGACACAACGCTCACAGCCCAGACAGAGCAGCACCATCAGTCCAGTCTGCTTTGTGCACTCAAAATGCTCACACACACAGCCCATGGCTGGTTCGCCACACACACAAGCTCCAGTCCAGAGTGGCTCCCGACAATGTACATATGTGACTACATGACTAGTGTGATTCTACATCATGTACAACCAGAAGAATGAGAAATTATATTCCATTTATGTATGATGTCAGAGTGCATTCCACTGTCATGTATAAATAATTAAAACAAATTTTAAAAATTACAAAAAAAGAAGAAAAACAGGATTTGACTTTATATTTTAAAAAAAATAAATTGGAGTTCATGTAAAAATTTTTGTGCATCAAAAGGCACTACTATCAATAGGGGCTGGGATTGTGGCTCAGTGGTAGAGCGCTTGCCTAGCATGTGTGAGGCACTGGGTTCGATTCTCAGCACCACATACAAATAAATAAAATAAGGATCCATGGACAACTAAACAATATTTAAAAAATACTTTTTTTTTTTTTAAAAAAAAAGGCACTATCAATAAAAAGGCAACCCATGGGATAAAAGAATATATTTGCAAGTCATATATCTGATAAGGGATTAATATCCACATTATGTAGGGAACTCCTAAAACCCCACAATAACAATAATCTAATTTAAAAATGGGCAAAATATTTAAATAGGAGCTTCTCTGAAGAAGTTATATAAGTGACTAATAAGCAGATAAAAATGTGCTCAACATCACTAATATTTAGGAATATGCAAATCAAAACTATAATGTTCAGGGCGTGGTGGCGCATGCCTATAATCCCAGCAGTTTGGAAGGCTGAGACAGAAGGATCGGTGAGTTTAGAGCCAGCCTCTGCAATTTAGCGAGGCCCTAAGCAACTCAGTGAGACCCTGTCTCTAAAATTCAAAAAAGGCCTAGGGATATGGTTCAGTGGTTTAGTGCCCTTGAGTTCAATCCCCAGTACCAAAAAAACAAACCTACAATGAGATAGTAACTCACTCCCATTAGAATGGGTACCATTAAAAATTGGAAAATAAAGCCAGATGCCAAGGTGCAGACCTATAGTGCCAGTTACTCTGGAGGATGAGGCAGGAAGATCACAAGTCTGAGGCCAGACTTGGCAACTTAGCAAGATCCTGTCTCAAAAAAAATTAAAAATGGCTGAGGATATAGTTGAGCAATAAAGCACCCCTGAGTTCAATCCTCAGTACCACAAAAAACAATAATAATAGTACAAGTAACATGCTAATGTATTCGTTTTTTACATTGCATCTGATTATTGCTTAACAGAGATTCTTAGCTAAGAAATTTCTGAGTCAATCGGCATAAATATTTTGAAGACTTTGGATACTTTTTCCAAGCTGTATTCTGGAAAGGATGCTGGCAAAGCATGCAGAGGAAATGTAACTCACTGAAACACATTTATAAGAAAACAAGAGAGACTAAAATAATAAGCTCTAAACACGCAACTCAAGGAGACAGGAAAGTATGACAAATATAAAAGAAGTAGTAAGTTATAATAAAGATCTAAAAATTAAAATAAAAATAACATCTAGAAAGAAGCACAATGTCCTAATTAGGAATAACATAAACAAATTCATAGATACATGGCAGGATACTTTTCTGCTTTTGAGGGTTTTGCAAAATAAAGATAAGAGAATAATCTTTTTTTTTTTTTTGCTTTGTTTTTGTAAGGGATAATCTTAAAACTGGTCATACAGAAAAGACAGACTATTAATAGGGCTAATAACAGACTCTTTTTCATTTTTTTGGTGCTGTACATTAAAACCAGGGCCCCCTCACTTGTTAAGCATGCTTTTTATCACTGAACTATACCCCAACCCCTAGATTTTTCAAAAGCAGCATTTAGAGGCTAAGGAATCACTGAGGAAAAATAAATCTGAATTTAGAATTCTATACCCAGTTATAATACAAGAGTAAAGGAGAGAGACAAGCCTCATGCAGTAGTGCATGCCTGTAACTGTAGTAATCCCAGCGGCTCAGGAGACAGAGGCAGGAGGATTGTGAGTTCAAAGCCAGCCTCCGCAATAGTGAGATGCTAAACAACTCAGTGAGACCCTGTCTCTAAATAAAATACAAATTAGGCCTGGGGATGTGGCTCAGTGGTTCAGGGCCCCAAGTTCAATCCCCAGTACCAAAAAAAAAAAAAAAAAAAAAAAAAAAAAAAAAAATACAGAAATAAAGAATTTATTACTCTCAGACTTGTTGAAAAATTTTTAAGTATTTAGAAAAAATTTAAAAAAATTTTTTTAGTTATACATGGACACGATATCTTTATTTTGTTTATTATTTATTTTTATGTGGTGCTGAGGCTCGAACCCAGTGCCTCACATGTACGAGACAAGTGCTCTGCAACTGAGCCACAACCCCAGTCGGGATAATTTATTTTATTTATACACAAAATACTTTTATAAGGCTTACTGTGTACCAGGCCCTATTTTATATATATTTATTCATTTGATCCTTTTTGTTGTTGCTGTTTGTTTGGGGTTTTGTTTTGTTTTTGTTTGTTTGTTTGATTTTTTTTGATCCATAATAACCTAATGAAGTAAATAATATGATTGTCCCTCTTTCACAAATGAAGAAACCAAGACACAAAGAAATGAATTAATCTGCTCAAGGGCACACATAGAGGGTGACAGAGCTAGATATCACACCAAGGCCATCTGGCTGCAGAATTGGTGCTTTTACCACTACATAAGCTGTCTCTGCTCCAGGAGGCCAAAGACATTAAACTCAGAAGGAAAAAGGAAATGTAAAAACCGGTAGTAAGAAACTGTCAAATGTGTAGATTAATCCAAACTTGCACTGGCTATTTACAACATTAATAATAATGACAAATTTGGGATCACATTAAAAATGTGACAAAATTAAACCCATAACATAGAACATGGGAGAAAGAAAACTAGAGTCTTTGTTAAATTGTAGTCTTTGTTAAATTGTATATGTTAAAGTCTTTGTTAAATTATAGTCTTTTTAAAAATTTTTTAGTTGTAGATAGACACAATATCTTTAATTAATTAATTTATTTATTTTACATGGTGCTGAGGATTGAACCTAGTGCCTCACGCATTCGAGGCAAGCATTCAACCACTGAACTACAACTCCAGCCCCTATGGTCTTTGTTAAATTATATATGCTAACATAAATCAAAGAGAGAAAATTGACTACTAATTCTGTAGAGGAAATGGAGAATAAATAAAACACAATCCAATAGAAGAAAAGAAAGGAGAGAAAAGGAATCCCCCCGCCTAATTCAACATATTTCATTCAAGGAATTTGACAAGCTGATCCTATAGTTTGTCTGAAAGAATAAAGGGCTTTAAGTAGCCACAACAATTTCTACAGAGCTGTAATAGTCAAAAATGTGTCATTATCACAAGTTTATAAGAATCTGTTAAATATCTCTATGACAGAAGTTAAAATCAATAAACTAATTCTAAAGCTTCAGCACTAAAAATCTAATAATGTGAGCTGAGGTTGTGGCTCAACAGTAGAGCGCTCACCTACCACATGCGAGGCCCTGGGTTCGATCATTAGCACCACATAAAAATAAATAAATAAAATAAACATATTGTGTTCAACTACAACTATATATCTATATCTATATCTATCTATCTATATATATCTACACATACATATATATATATTTTAAAAATCTAATAATGTGATGTTCAATGAAAAAAGGAAATGGTAATCATAATGCAATATAATTGATGTAAACATTTTTAATACTAGGACATCCACATAATCAAAATACAAAACCCACAGGACAATACACAGCAATTCAGGAAATGTGGCTGCCTCCCAGCAGAGCTAGCGGAAGAAACAGGCCATGAGGCTTTAGCAGCATCTGTTGTTTTATTCCTTGACAACAACAAAGATTTGAAATTCACATGGCAAAAAAAAATTGGGGGGAATCACCAGGGATTGAACTCAGGGGCACTTGACCACTAAGCCACATCCCCAGCCCTATTTTTAATTTTATTTAGAGACAGGGTCTCACTGAGTTGCTTAGTGCCTTGCTTGTGTTGAGGCTGGCTTTGAACTCTTTTTGAAAAATATATATTTTTAAATTTTTTAGTTATAGATGGACACAATATCTTTGTTTATTTTTATGTGGTGCTAAGGATCAAACCCAGTTCCTCACATGTGCAAGGCAAGTACTCTGCCACTAAGCCACAACCCCAGTCCTGGCTTTGAACTCTAGATCTGTCCTGTCTCAGCCTCCCAAGCCACTGGGATTACAGGCATGCACCACTGTGCAAAATTTTTAACAATCTCAATAGCGAGGAAAGGGTTGTCTATTGTATTTCCTAATTTTTTCTGTATGCCTAAAATATTTTATGCTATCAAAATAATTTAAATTATTTTTTTAATCTAAAAATTGAGAGAATCAAAGACAAAGAAAGAGATGGAGAAAGAAGAGAGCAGAGTAGAAATCCTCAGAGTCGAGAGAACCTTACTAAGCCCATTCCACAGCATCTGAGTGCCATCCTGCAGACACCAACCCTCTTTCCCAACTTGGCCCAAACATTCCTGGACAGCTCAACTGGCACAGTCCTCCTAAAGAGCCCACTGCATTTTTTTAAAAACAGGTGTCCATTCCCCAGAAATGACAGCTCAGAGGGGATGCCTGTTTTTAGGTGAAAGATGTGGTGGAAATGTTGATGCTTTCTCTCTTCACAGACTTAGTGATGAGACTCCATCACTGATTCCTTCCGAATGTTACCCATTACTCCACTACCCGAGGTTTTCCCTCTTCAGCACTGGGTCCCCAGGCTCTGATCCCTGATTTTTATGCCACCTGAAGTGGGCCAGCCATATTACTGTCTTCATACCTTTATGTCCCACTCAAGGGACAACAGTTCCCCTTGATTAGGGCCACTTGGGAAACACTGGAGCATGAGCTGCCTTCCCAGGCCCTCACAGCAGCTCCTCTATTTCTGGTGCCACTTGGACCTGATGTCAGTGGAGTCCTTCTCTATCCATCTGTTTTAGTCAGCCTTTTTGCTGCTGTGATTAAAAGACCCGGCCAGCACAATTGTGGAGGAGGAAAAGTTTGAGGACTCACAGTTTCAGAGGTCACAATTCATAGAAAGCCAGTTCCATCCCTTGGTACTCCAGATGAGGCAGAACATCATAGAGGAAGGAGAATGTAGTAGAGGGAAGTAGCTCATATGATAATCAGGAAGCAGAGAGAGACTCCACTCACCAGATTCAAATATATACTCCAAAGCCATGCTCCCAATGTTCCACCTCCTCTAGCCACCTCCCACCTGCCTTCAATTACCACTCAATTAATCCCACCAGGTGATCAATTCACTGATTGCATTAAGGCTCTTATAACCCAATCATTTCTCCCCTAAACCTTCTTGCATTGTCTCATACGTGAGCTTTTGGGGGACACCTCACATCCAAACCATAACATCATCACAGACCTCCAAGGGCAGCCCTGTGGGGGGGTCTATACATTTGAAGAAGCCTGTAAGCTTTCTTCTCCCTGCCCTGCCACTCAGCTCTCAGAAGCTGATTCTTCTCCCTTTCCTTTTCCTTTCGATTTGCTTTCCTCTTGTCTAATCTCCTTCCTTAGACCCCGCCTTAGACTCTTTCTCTAACTAATTCTTCCGTAGACATTTATCCTAAAGATGCCTTATTTGGTGAAGTTGCCTGGTGACATGACGCACATAAAGACACCAGATTAGGGTCAGTAGGCTTTTAGCCTGAAAGGGCCCCTTTGCTAGGCCCTTTCCAGAAGGAAGACTTTGTTAGTCACTGGTCCTGGATAACCTGTTTGATGAGTCTGACTTGTCTTTTAGGATGCAATGTAAAACAAAATAGCCACACCTGGCTGACTCAAACTATGTCAACGTGGTCAGTACAGACACATAAATTCACTTAGGTTATTCACAGGATCTTTTCTTTGATGGTAATTAGTTATACTTTCTAACTTAGGAGTTTTGACTAACATTTTATAATTTACACAGTTTGAAGGATTGTGTTGAAGATGAGGTATTTTAAAGTTATAACACTGATCAATAATTTGAATATATATCTTTGATTAAGGTCATTGCTCAGTTCTTCAGGTTAACAGGACTTCTGACCTGCAGGGACAAACTCATGATGAAATCCGTGATCGGATGGAATCTTTACTACATAACAGATGTTTTGAGAAGATTTCATCGTGGACTCTGAAGCCCTTGCCACACATACCACATGAACAGGGGTTTTCTCACTCATGGGTTCTCATTGAGCAATGAGAAGTGTCTACTCTGTGCCAGTCACTGTTAGGAGCTGGGGATGCAGGTGAGAAAAGCACACATAGCTTCATTCTTGTGGAATGCACAGGTTTGTGGGAGACACAGACTTTCTGGTAGAGGGGACACTACATGCTCCATGTTCTTACCACAGTCTCCCTACTTGTGGGTTTTCCTCCTGTGTGGAAGTGGGTCGTTGTGAAGACTTGAACTTACTTCTCAGTCCTTCCACTTGTGTGGACTCTCATGGACAAGAAGAGTCTTGTATAACTGAAGATTTCATCTCAAGCAGGGTTTGTAAGTGTTTTTCTTGGGTAAAGTCTTTGATAAACTCAGGGATCTGTGCTCTGGCTGAAAGCCTTTCCACACTGTCACGTGGCAGGCCCTCTTCAGTTTCTTCCATGAGACTGTTAGGGTGAGAGCTCTGCTGAAGTCCTTGCCACTCTCCTCCAACCAATGGCTTCACTCAAACAGCATGAAGGTCTGTGTTTCAGGAGTTCCACTTCAAACAGCCTCCCTCGTGTAGGCTCTTAAACACACACAGAGTTCTGTGTTCTGACAGAAGCCCTGCCACACCTGGCACACTGTGGGTACAGCTTCTCTCCAGCATGGATTCGTTGATGACAGTGGAGAGCTGTGCTCCGGCAGAAGCCCTGACCATCACAGGCACAATCCTAGAGGTTCTTCCCTGTGAGGAGAGGGAAAGCTCAGAGCATGAGAAAGTGATGACTGAAGTGAGAAATAAGACTGTCAAATTAAAAGTCTGCATGGAGGCTACAGGCAATAGCGTGTCAGACTGGAGAACACAGAAAATCACATCGGTCACTACAGATCAACCTGAAGAAGCCCACCAGGACTTCAGGGAAAGGGATTTGAAGATGAAATTATGAAAAAACATTAAATCATGAAGAACAAATCTAGAAGAACTTACATACATGTAAAGTATCCTGAAGAACAGAAGTAGTAAAGAAGAAATCATGAAAATGTACTTAATCTGGAAGAGAATTTGATTCTTTAGATTGAAAGTATTAGCCCAGGGTTGGGGTTGTGGCTCAGCGGTAGAGCGCTTGCCTACCATGCATGAGATACTGATTCAATCCTCAGCACCACATAAAAATAAAATAAAGATATTGTGTCCACATATAACTAAACATAAATATATATATTTTTTAATATTTATTTATTCATTTATTTTAGTTCTTGGCGGACACAACATCTTTGTTTGTATGTGGTGCTGAGGATCGAACCTGGGCTGCACGCATGCCAGGCGAGCGCGCTACCGCTTGAGCCACATCCCCAGCCCCATAAATATTTTTTAAAAAGAAAAGAAAGTATTATCCCAGCACCAGAATGTACAAAAAAAAAAAAAAAATGAAGTAACATCTCCATGTATCTGGATGAAATTTCTTAATTTTCAAGGATCAAGAAAACAGGTTACTTTCTAGGAAAGAGAATAAGAGTGGAATGATCTCTCTGCCACATCAAAGGAGAGAAGACAATGCTACACTGTCTCCAGAGTCCCAAGGAAAGACTGAATTAAGCATCTTAGTATCTTTGTTCCTTTTATTGTTAATTTTTCCTTTTATTGTTAACTTTCCTTTTATTGCTAATTTTAGGAACCCTAAGAAAATATAATTATGGCAGCTAATGGGTGCTGAGGCCTATGTTAGAGTCTTTCCATGTGTTAGTTACCTCATGCAGTGTGGGGGACCAATCTCGCAAGTGACTGAGTCCACTCCCCTGCTGAGCAGTGTGGCGTCCTGCAGTGGTCACGGTCACGGTCACGGTCACACTGCCAGGCAGCCCTGGTCTTCTAGGGTTCCAGTGACTGTGTCTTCATGTAGGGGCGTGTTTCTCCACATCCCCTGGGATCTAATCACCTCACCTTCCTTGCAACCCTGCCCCCCTTGACATTCATTGGACGAGATTTCCCAAGAATTTTGAGTCCCCTAATAAAAGTCCACTCCAAAGTGTGATTGCTCTCTCTTGCCAGCCTCTCGTGTAGTTCTCGTTCTCCCCTTGGAGAGCTTGAGGCCGAGGGCCGAGGGCCGAGGAGTCGTCCCGGAGGTTGGTTTAAAGATAAATTGTGTGTCTGTGTTTTATTTCTAAAGCCTTGAGAATTTCCCCTGAGTGACCAAACAGTTAGTCTTCTGTGCTGGACATGGATGATAATACAGTCTTTGCAACACCCTAAGGAGGTGATTATTCCCACCATACATACGAAGAGCTAAAGGAACCAACCCAGATCATAAAACCACTTTTCACCTGAGTCTGAAGGCAGGCAGGTGTGTGTAAGGTCTGTGGCCTGGGAAGAACCCCTGCCTGCCATTTTTTGGGGGTGGGACTTGAACCTGCACGCAGCCTTCCGTGTGTCCTAATGCCTGCTGTTAGCCCAGACTGAGTGCACTGAGGTTTTGGAGATCTGTCAGGTTTTTCCAGCTTCTTAAGCAAACTATTCTGTACCCACCTGATGATCCTCCTCTTTGAGGGAGCACTATAAAAGCAGGGGTTTTTAAGCAAAAGTCAGACAACCATGCCATACTGAAGTGGAGGAGTCATCAGATGAGGAGTTGGACTGGCCCCACTGAACGTAGAACACCGTAGCTGCACAGTAGAGTGCTCTCCTGATGTCTGTGGCCCACACAGCCCCAGCAGTCCACTTGCTCTCTTCGTTAGTGCCCTACAGCACGTATTCCTTTCCTGTCTGACAGTTGCAACACATCAGGTGTTAATAGTGGCCTTGCATCTCCTCTGCCACAGTGAGAATCTTGAGGATAGGGATGTCATTTTTCATTTTTGTATTTTGACACATAATGTACTCTAATTTAGGTCAGTACAGAATCTCATTCCCCTATTCTGTTCTTGTCCTCAAGACTTTGGGGTCAGTTTCATGGAAAAATATATACTGTTTGCTCTGCCTGCTTACCCTCTTGTAGGTAGCCAGTGGGCTAGCCCTGGCATTCTCATTGTGCTGCCTTTCAGGGCAGGAGCACAGGTACAGAGTGCTAGCTGGTGTCATTCTGCTTGGCTAGTTAATAAGTGCTCTGCTGGCTGTTAAGTAAGTTTAGAGTCGTGAGTATCCACATTGACTGATGCCTCTTATCAGGACAATGAAGGAAGCAATCTAAAAACCTTTGCCAAGAAAGACTCAAGGGCATGACTTTCCACCATGTGCCACAGGCTCAGCAGATGTTTTCAGGAGGGATTTCTTCTAGGCCCCTATTCAGAGCTTGCCTCCTTGCTGGAAGACGGAGGATGGGATGAATTAAGAATCTTAAACCTAAACTAATGATTTCCCTCCAAGGGCAATCAGATTACAAAAAAGAAATAAGTATTTTAGCCAAACCCAAAATGTCAAAATATAAACTCATAAAAAGTACAACAGCTAGGCTATGGAACCAACCCAGGTGCCCTTCAACAGATAAATGGGTAAAGAAAATGTGACTTATATTTGCAATGGAATATTATTCAGCCATAAAGAAAAATGATTATGATATTTGCCAGCAAATAGATGGACCTGGAGACTATCATGCTAAGTGAAATAAGCCAGTCTGAAATAACCAAAGGGCAAATGTTCTCTCTGATATGCAGAAGCTAACACACAATAAGGAGGAGGGAGAGAAGAATAGAAGTTCATTGGATTGAACAAAGGGGAATAAAAAGAAGAGGATGGGAATAGGAAAGACAGTAGAGTGAATCAGACATAACTTTCCTGTGTTCATATGAATACATGACCAGTGTAACTCCACATCATGAACAACCACAAGAATGAGTAGTTATACTCCATGTATGTATAATATGTCAAAATACACTCTACTGTCATGTATACCTAAAAAGAACAAATTTTTTAAAAGAATGGGAGATTAGTTTAAATTTTGATACATCTATGTGCAGGATATGATGTATTTAACTGGACTTGTCTTTCAGCACAGGTTGGAAACTAGAATCAACAGCTGAGTTTCTCAAGTGCCTGCATTATACGAAGAGCCAAAGATAACTTGGGGCCAGACAACCCCTCCATTTCCAGGATTTATTTGCCTGAACCAAACTGGCCTCCCTATCCTAAGCCATCATCCTAAGCCATCATCCTGCTCTGCCAACCAACTTTCTCATAGAAGTAGAAAATTGTTTGGATGGGAGGGAGGTTGAGGATGGGCATCACCAGAAGATCTTTTGATTCAGGCAGAGCGCTTGTTATCTACTTTGCAATGAAAGTTTGAAAATGCTTCTGGCAGATTTATTTTTAAAAAAAACCACAAGATCAAATGAGAAACATTATGATTATTCTTACGTTTATTGTAGCTAGTGATATGTACATTGGCACGATCCTGCCATTTTATTTGTTTTCTATTTACCATGCCTTTTTGTGGCATTAGTTTTCCTTTTCTGTTTTCCATTGTATTTACATTTTCTTTATTCCCTTTCTTTCACTCTAGTGATTTGTGATGATCTATTTCTTTCAGTGATTAGCCAACAACTTTTAGCACATATTCTCAACACAGTATAAAATTAATGTCTCCATCCTTTCCCAGGATTAACCCTGATTTATCCCACTTTTTCAAGGTTACTATCTAGTATATTCATGTTATTTCCAGCCTTCTCCCAAATTAATTTATTATTTAAATCACTGGCATTCAATGTATGTTTACAATTCATACATCAATGTTCCTTGCATTCTGTTCTTTTCTCCTCCCCCGCTCCTCCTCTTCTTCCTTTTTTTCTTTTTTTGGTACCAGAGATTGGACCCAGGGGCACTCAACCACTGAGCCACATCCCCATCCTTTTTTCTTATATTTTATTTTGAGACAGGTTCTAAGTTGCTTGCCTCACTAACTTGCTGAGACTGGCTTTGAACTACGGATCCTCCTGCCTCAGCCTCCCAATTCGCTGGGATTATAGGCATGCCCACCTTGCCCATTGCTCTTTTCTTCCTAAACAAAGTTTTCCAATAAAGGTCTGGGAAGGGTAAATTGAAGGGATTCAGCAGCTGCCTAAGGGCCACACATAGAGTTTAAGAAAACCAGCCTTGGGGGCTGGGGTGTAGGTCAGTAGAAGAAATTGCCTAGCATGTATGAGGTACTGGATTCGATCCTCAGCACCAAATAAGCAGATTTTCTTTAAGTGGCTAAACAAAGTTTACAACTTGGAATGGATTTGAGGCAAATTGTGCCATAAGCAGATTTTCTTTAAATGGCTAAACAAACTTTACAACTTGGATCCAAATAAAAATAAATAAAATAAAGGTATTAAAAAAGGAAGAAGAAAGAAACCTAGCCCTAAGCCCAGAAGGAGATTTCTAGCACAGCAGCTGCCCCAAGAGTAGGAGAGTGAGGCAGACAGCAGCAGAGAGCCCCGGGAAACATTTGGTCCCTGAGGACATGTGTTGCAAGGACCTTCTGGGCATCCTGGCCCCCAACTTTTGGAGTCATCAAACACAAAGGTTTGTTCTTTCTGGGAGAAAGCCAGGCTTGTAGCAGAGAAGTATATCTAATAAAATTATTTTCTAAAACATCATCCCAAACCCTCCCTACTTATGGAAGAGTATAGACAAAATGGCTGTGTATGGGATAATAAAAGGTGAGTAAAGAAAAATAAAGAGATTGTATTTTAGTGTGTTCCTGATAAATATAACTTGTGTTACATGCTTATGTAAGACCTTATTTTATATAGAGGTATGAAGAGATGAATGATAAAGGGAAACTGAAGTATTAGTAATGGTTTTCTCAGAAAAATAAGATTTCAGATGATACTTTCTTCATTAAAGAAAAATTTATATACAGTTGCCCCTCAGTATCCATGGAGGATTGGTCCCAGGGACCCCGAAGATATCAAAATCAGCAATGCTCAAGTCACTTTTATAGTAAAACGGCATAGTATTTGCATATAGCCCACACATATCCTCCAGTATACTTTGAATCATTTCTAGGTTATTTATAATACCTAAGACAATATAAATGCTTTGGAAATAGTTGTGTTGTATTACTTAGGGAATAATAAGAAGAAAAACATCTTACACATTCAATACAAACACAACCCATTTTCTTGACTGTTTCTGACCTGGAATTTTGTTTGAATTCATGGATGTAGAACCCTTTCATATGGAGGTCCAACTGTGCATATCTTTTAATAAGCAGTTCTTTTATAAATATAAAAAAGAAACTTTCATATTGGAAAAATCAATCTGTGAGTATAAATACTTTTTTTAAAAGGAAAGAGTGGCATCTAGAGTGTTTCAGTTAAAAGCGGGGGAAAAATAAAAGTAAAAATATCCCAAATAACATATCATAGAGGGAAGGGGGTATGAAGGAGGATACCCTGCTTAACATTACACATGACTATTTCAGATGTTTTTGACGACTAAATAAAAACACAGACTTCAAATAAAGAAAAATAAGCTTCTGGAAATCTAAGAACATGTTTGAACTGAATGTAAATAACATTTTGGTTTTATTCTTGAAAATCATGTTGTAGGTTTGAGGATATGCAAGGAAAGAATGAAATCAATAGTGGAAAGCTCTCTGCAGAACAATATACATATATGTCCAGTACTAGAATACTAAATGTCAAAGACATCTGGAAATGTGAGAAAACAATTTTATTAAGTAGGTGTGAAGTACATAGATGGGAATTCATTGTACGTTCCTCTTTACCTTTTTTGTATGTTTGAAATTTTCTATAATCTTAAGCAAAAAGAAAAAAAAAAAGAAAAGAAAGAAAACCAACCCCTAAAACTGAGTAACTGCCTGTTAAATCAGTAACAAATGTTCAAAGAAGCAATTCAAATAACAGTACAGAAAAGACAATTTTGGTCCTGTAGTTTCTTTCCTCACTGCTCCTACATCTCAGAAACTCTACATTGTACTTCAGACCAGAGGAAGAGGGTACCCTTCAGAAAGTGACATACTCCATTGTTGCCTGTGTAGTGTCAGATATGTTTGTCAGATATGTTGTGTAGTACAGGGTAGCAATGTGTCTGATGATCAACTCTAACCACTGGAAATAAGATGTTTTGAGTCTTATTTATATTATAATTATAAAAAGATTTAAGTGCCTATAAAAAAAGTGTTTATTCATCATAGGGAGTTTAACTCACTTGCAGTTAATAATATTAGTATTACCAATAATACTAACTGGTATACTTTTATTTTTTCTGCCTTTATTTTTACTATTTACCTTGCCTTTTTAAATGCAACTTTTACTTTTCCTGCTGTCAGATATCATGCTTTGTTTCAAACTTGCAGTTGCACATTTTATTTTTATGTAAATTTTTACATTTTTATTTATAAAGCCTAAACTTTATCTCGATCCTTTTTTAAAAAAAATATATTTTTGTTTTTAGTTTTAAGTGGATATAATACCTTTATTTTTATGTGGTGCTGAGGATCAAACCTAGTGCCTCACACACGCTAGGCAAGCACTCTACTGCTGAGCCACAACCCCAGCCTCTATCCCAATCCTATTCCAGAACATTAGGACTCATAAACTCAGATATCTGCTTTCCACTTTTTGTTTCTATTATAGTTTTTGTATTTGATTCTTAAAAATTTGCATGTAATCAGAAAAAATAAAGTTTTATTGGAAAAATGACAATCTATCATCCACATATAAATAAAAGAATATTTTTAGCAATCTTTCTATAGGGTAAAAGAAAAAAGTCTCAAGGTATAACATTTTCTTAGAGGTGGGAAAAACCTAGAACTTGATTAATATGGATGTTTCATCAAAAAAGGCAAATAGAGAATTTTGGAAATCCAAGATGATTGGATGGAACTTAGCATAAAGTTTTGATTTTTTTCTGTCTTAAACTTATGCCTTAATGAGTTTTGACTTTATTTTTTCTTGACAAAATCTTGTAGAGATTAAGAGAATGAGATTAGTGACAGAAACTCTTTAGGTGGCAGTTTATATTTGTCTAGAACTGCAAATACATTTTAACTTATTGTACTGTATTTCTTTTTCCACCTGAGAAAGGAGACAAACTAATTTATGAAATGCAGATTACCCTATTACAAATTCCATGACTCTTAATTTGCAGTGAGCTGGAACAGACAGACCATTGCATGATCCTTGCCACCTTGACCTACACAGCTGTCCTTTCACAGGCTTCTTACATCAGGCTGGGAACAATGGATTCTCTACCCCTCCTCCTGTTGTCTATGGAGTTTCTCAGATGAGGGACCTGAATAGAGAAGAATAGAATAGATTGGACAGGAATGGTAAGCACTAGGTAGGACGAAATGTGGGCTTCATATAGGACATAAGGGAAAACTGTTGAGCTGAGAAAAGGCAACTCCTTCCTATAACTATATATATCCTGATTGAGAGGCTGGGGCTGTAGCTCAGCAGTAGCACACTTGCCTGGCATGTTGTGAGGCACTGGATTTGATTCTCAGCACCAAATATAAATAAATAAAATAAAGGTCTAACAACAACTGAAAAAGTACTTAAAAAAAAATACCTTGATTGCCCTGAGTGGTTGACAAATTGATTCTGAAGACAATTCCAAAAAAAGAAGGTTCCAAAAACTTAGAATTATTTCCTAAGTGAAATTAGCACGTATATTTCTAAAATAACTTAGAGACAAAATTTAATTTAGAGCTTTTAGTGTGCTTGATCAAAAAAGTACTATAATTCATTTATAGTCATGATATTACCTTTAAAAATGGTTAATGAAAGAAAACCAATGCAGTGAGGTGTAACTGAGCTTAAACTTAAAAGGAAAGGCCTGATTTCTGAATGTAGGTTGAAGTTGAGTTTTTATCATCATTCAATAAAAGGCATAAAAGTTTTCTTGACATTTTCAAGGAATATTGTGGAGAACAGAGTAAGAAGAACTTCAGTTTAAATGAGGGTTAATTTAATCCTTTGAAGGAAATATGTAGAATGTAAAAATGCCATAGTCCAACATGAAACTGAAGCAGAAAAACATATTCTATTCAAACACTTTGATTAATGATGCCTGTGCTGGCCATATGGAAAATTCCTGGCACCTCTAGGAGATAAACCTGTTATTGACTCCTTAAGAAAACAACAAACCCCCCAAAACTCTCACCCCTCAAATTGCAAAATATCATAACATCCTAATTTATTAAAATTAAATATAGGGGGGCTGGAGTTGTAGTTCAGTGGTAGAGCATTTGCCTGGCACGTGTGGGGGACTGGGTTCAATTCTCAGTACCACATTAAAAAAAATAAACAAAAAATAAAGATATTTTAAAAAATTAAATATAAATGAGTGGCTGGGGTTGTAGCTCAGTGGTAGAGCACTTGCCTAGTATGTGTGAGGAACTGGGTTCAATCTTCAGTAACACATAAAAATAAATAAAATAAAGGAAGCAGTGTGAAGAAAAGACAAGAAATGACCCACCCCCCAGACCAACCAAAGCCAAGCGCCACTGTATCCACTGCCTGCATCCTGCAGCCTTCACCACTGTGCCCAAGAGAAAGGCTGACAAGGATGCTAAAGGAGATAAAGTCAAGGTGGCGGAGGAACCACAGAGAAGATATGCAAGGTTGTCTGCTAAACCTACTCCTCCAAAGCCAGAGCCCAAGCCTAAAAAGGATCCTGCACAGAAGGGAGAGAAGGTACCAAAGGTAAAAAGAAAAAAACTGATGATGGCAAGGATAATAACCCTGCAGAAAATGGAGATGCCAAAACAGACCAAGCACAGAAGCTGAAGGTGCTGGAGGTGCCAAGGAAGTGTGTGCATTTTTTTATAACTGTAGGCTTCTGGTACAGTTTCAAATACTATTTTTTAATCAAGTTCTATAAAAATGCAGAAAATTTTTTTAAAGCTATGTTGTTAGCACACAGAACACTTCATTGTTGTTTTGGTGGGAAGGAGCATACGTCACTAGCAGAATGTCTCCGAAGCTGGATTGCTGTTGGGGGGGAACACCTTTCCCTGACAGTTTTGAGAGACTTCCTTTTGGCTCCCACGAGGAGGTGTTCCCTGACATTGGTACACATAGCCACCTTGGCACAAATGCCTTGTGGTGTGGAAAATCTCAAAGTCATCTTTTATGCCCTCCTCTTCCTCTCCGCCATCAGCATAGACTTAATTCCCTAAACTCAGACATGTTGGGACCTGACTCCCAACAATTGGTTTTACCAGTGTGTGGGGCAATCTGGACTTTCCAGTGACATCACTGAGATAGAGAGCAGCAGTTCCTTTTCTAAATTGTGGATCTTCAAATTTTTGCCATTTTCATTTCATTTTCTGAAAGTCAGGGCCAGCTCATGGAACAATTATTAAACAACATGCTAAATGTGAAATGTCAACCCTTTCTCTAAACTCTCCCTATTCAGAGCATCAAAAGAAGACTTCATTGGGTTTTATGCTAGCTTTCTGATTTGGGGAGTCCATCCAAGAAGGGAGTTTGAAAGTTGTTGTATACTGTTAACAATTGTCTGCCCATGTCCTACCTGAAATACCATGATTGTTTATGACAGGAATCTTTCATAAAGCTGGATACAGTTTGGCTTGGGAAAAAAAATAGATATATAAAAGTATGTATCCATCTATAACTAAAAAATTTTAAAAATAATTAAATACAGATGATACTCCAAGTTAAAGCTCTTTGAGCTTACAAAATATACCAATGAAAAAGGAGAGAGATTTGAAGTACAAATGTTTTATTTACATACTGAAATACTTCTTTTTCTGAACTGAAAACTTATTATAATACAGACCACAAGTGCTGTTTTTCTCTTCAATTAGTACCATGTTAAATGTTATTTTTTGTTTTGATGTTCACATAAATAGGAAAACATCTTCATAAGAAGTCTTCACTTCTATAATTAACCAAAGGGAAATTCAGTAACACTGCCATGCTCATTAAAAGTACCAGCAAATGCCAGGTGAAGTGGCACAATCCTGCGATCCCAGCTACTCCTTGAAGCTAAGGGAAGAGGATTGAAAGTTTGAAGCCAGGCTGGGCAACTGAGAAAGACATTGCTTCAAAATAAAAAATTTTTAAAATGACTCAGGATTTAGTTCAGTGGTAGAGTGCCTACTAGTGTTTACAAGGCCCTGGGTTCAGTTTCCAATAATGGAATAAAAAAAAAAGCGCCAGTAAATGGATGGAAATATTGCTGAAATTCATACTACATATTATAATACTGTTTCCCAGTTAATTGATTATGCACATGTCATTAGGATTGGAAGAAAAAAAATCACGATTTTATTTAAACTTCTTTTTGCGATAGGGTCTCACTGTGTTGCCTTCTCTAGTCCTCCCACCTCAGCCTCCCAAGTGCTGGAATCACAGGTGCCACTGTGCCATTGTTATAGAAAAATTTTTAATGGAGACAAATTAATGTGAAAGTATATATCTTAAAACTCCCACTTGCAAAATTATGTTATGTTATAAAAATTAAAAATCAGAAATGGTAAATGCAATTTTCATTGATTCCTGGATACTTTTTATTTTTCAAGCTCTGTGCTCTATTATGTGCAATTCAATCCTTTTTGTGATTTTTGTTCTGAAAAAAAAAAGTATTATCACTGCCAAAGCATGTGTGGTACTGATTATTTTCTATGGGAACCTACTCTTTAGCATTCATTCAAACTGAGGACTTCTCACCATGAATTCTCTGCTGTTTACTAAGATTTATCTAATATTTAAGTACTCCTCATATTTATAAAGTGAATGTTATGTATGGATTTTCTGATGTACAATAAGATTTGACTTCTGGGAAAATGCTTTCCCACATTTGTTACATTCATAGGGCTTCTCTCCTGTGTGAGTTATTTGGTGTCTAAGGAGATGAGATTTCTTGATGAAGGCTTTGCCACATTCAACACATCCATAAGGTTTCTCTCCTGTATGAATTCTTCAATGTGTAACAAGCACAGATGTGTTGTCAAAAGCTTTACCACACACGATACATCGGTACGGTTTCTCTCCTGTATGAAATCTAGAATGTTTATGAAGGGATGAGCTATACCTGATAGTTTTCCCACATTCCTTACATTCAAAAGAGTTCTTAAATGTATGCAATTTCACATGTTGATTGAAGGAGGAGCTCCACATAAACATTTTCCCACACTGACTGCACTCATAAGGTTTCTCTCCGGTGTGAAGTCCCCGGTGGACCATGAGTTGGGCTTTACGTACAAAAGCATTCCCATAGTCACTGCACACAAAGGGTCTCTCTCCATTATGAATTTTTCTGATGCGTTGCAAGATGTGCCTTACTGCTATAGGCTTTCCCACAGGTGTTGCACTCAAAGGGGTTTTTTCTTGTAGGATTTTTTTCATGCCTAATGAAATGAAGTTTCTTTTTGAAGATTTTTCTACATTCACTGAATTCATAAGAGTTTTCTCTAAGTCTAAATCAGGTTGCAAGCTCTTCTCATACATTTTACTTTTATATGATTTTATTCTTTTAAGATTAAGATTTGTGTTCATATCATAATGGTAGAGTCTCTCCATAGTCAGAATTTTACTGAACGTGAACAAAACTGACTTCAAAAAATTGTCCTTGCTGTCCTGATACTTCTCTGGTTCATCAAATGGGCAGTCAGCTTCTAAAAAGGAGGAGAGTAAAACATTCCTACTTATTTTCTCCCTCCAACATGTTATAGGGAGAGAAGCATCTATAGTTTCAAATCTAGTCTCTCATTCTGCCTTGCTCTTCCTGAGCTTTAAGAACAAAACTGATAATAAAGAAATTGGGAACAGATGGCTTACCTTGTGACCTGTGGAAAGACAGTAAAATGGGCATAAGGAACAAGCAGAGTACAAAGGAAATCAAAAGGCTGTTGGACAAGGGTTCAGGGTTAGGTCACAGAATGGGGAGACTCCACTGGGGAGCTCTGATTAATGGATAGGGTCACAAGGCCACTAGCAGACAAGAGTGTTAAGGGAAAATATCAGAGAACAGACTAGGTTTGGAAGAGGCAGATAAGACAGCAGAGTGCTCTCTACCTAATTCTTCAATTGCCCTGATAGGATAGTTCCCTATTTCTCTTTTACATCTCTTTTTTTCTCTTAATCATCTGGCACAAGGTCAATTTCCTTTAGAGATATTCTTCTATCTCAGGCCTCTAGCTCCATCTAAGCCATAGCTGAAGCACTCCTGTAGACAGAGTTTCAAATCTACCTCTGACTGGGACTCATCTTACATGTACCTGTAAGCCTAGGAGTACAAATGTCCAGCAGGCCATTGATAAACAAGTCATCCTTAGCCCAGCCATAGATTCTATTTTCTGTCATTTTTATATATGACAAATATATATTTGTACTGGAAAAGGACTGTTTTCGATCCTCTTTCAATCTGCTTAACCAACTAGTCTTCTGAAAGCACTTTGCTCTCATGAGTCACATTTTCTCACTTCTACCCTTAAAAACCTATAAATCCCAAATCTGATGTTCCATTAAAAAAAAAAAAAAACTGAGAAGAGTGAACTAATTCCCACTCTGGAGTTTCCTTTCAGTGGACTGTTAGTGTAGTACAACACCTCTAACTTCTTGCTCTGTGCCTTAACCTCTGTGTTCATATCATAATGATATGTGGAGCTGGACTAGGTGAAGGGCTACAGCCACTGGTACACACTTCATTGTGGAGTAATGGGGATTTGGTTCTTTTTCTTTTCTTTCTACTTAAACCAATGGGAAACAGCATCCTAGGTTACCTCTATAAAAAATAACCAACTAAAATACTCAGTGTAATCAACCTGGTAAACAATCTTACTATGCAAGATAAGAATTCACTGGTGGGATCTAAGCATGCATTTTACTAGTCCTCAAGGATCTTCTATTCCATTGAGTCTGGACTCCTAAACACAGATACTCTTAAACTTACAATGAGGGGAAGGGGTTATATCCTAATAAAACCATAGTAAATTGAAAATATTATGAAGGTGAAAATGCATTTAACACACCTACCAAACATGCTAACTTAGCAACACAGTACACTGTAGAGTACTGGTCATTTACCCTCGTGATCATGTGGCTAGTTGGGAACTGTGGCTCACTATTGCTGTCCAGCACCTTGACAGAGTACCACACATAACTGGCCCAGGAAAAGACAAAATTTTAAGTATAGTTTCTACTAAATGTGTATCACTTTGGCACCACTGTAAATTCATTAAGTTGAGTCTATGACTACAGCCTTTTGCTCATGTTCCTTCCTCACCTACTTGCCCTCTCTCCTCTCCTCTCATTATATCTAGAACTTAGATATTCTTCAGGGAGGAACTACTGTTCCATAATCACAAAAGGAGACTTCTCCAGTCTTTGTATATTTTAAACTTTAAGTTCCATTTTCTTTGGATGTCTAAGAGAGTCACTGCTGCACTAATGACCTTAATAATTAACAAGAATAAAACTGCAATGTTAATGTGTACTCAACAAATGTTTCACATTCACTTGTCAAATTTGAAAATGTTTTCATATAACTATGTTTTGCTGTTCCAATTACCATTTATATACTTAGAAAATAGTAATGGATTCTTTGCTTTCTTTGAGTCCTTCTCAAGAAACATTTTTAAAAGTTTGCTGAATGGAACACCAAGAAGAAACATGCCCCACAATGCCTGGCTCTACAACAGTGAATTAATGAAATGTTCATTAAAGGGAAAAAGGAATGTAATAGCTCTTTTTCTTTACAGCATTATCATGAAAAATCATGCCTTAAAAGCCACAAGGGGGGGCTGGGGTTGTGACTCAGAGGTAGAGCACTCACCTAGCAAGTGTGAAGCCCTGGGTTTGATCCTCAGCACTACAAAAATAAATAAATAAATAAAAAATAAAGGTATTGTGTCCAACTAAAAAAAAAAAAGCCACAAGGGGTGGCACACACCTGTAATCCCAGCAGCTTGGGAGGCTGAGGCAGGAGGATCATGAGTTCAAAGGCAGCCTCAGCAACTTAGCAAGGCCCTAGCAACTTAGTGAGACCTTGTCTCTAAATTAAATAAAATATAAAAAAAGGCTGGGGATGTGGCTCAGAGTTTGGTAAGCATCCCTGAGTTCAATCCCTGGTACCAAAAGAAAAAAAAAAAAAAAGCCACAAGGATTTTCTTAAAAGTCCAAGATAGCATATGTCAAGTATTCATGACAGACTCATGGCAAAGTTGGACTGAGAGTTCAAAAAGGTAGAAATAGATCTAGGCTTGACTTATGAAAGGGGAGAAAACTGACCTCAAACTTTATACCATGCAGGTCTTAGTTATGTAGAACAAATCAGAATCAAAAGGACTGATACAAAAAGAAAATTGTATAAAGAAGATATAAAAGAGCCCAATTCTCATGAAATAGGGAAGAAAAGTAATAATTCTGGATAAGCAAAATGGGACTACACTATAGAGGGCACTAATAGCCATTTAAATATCACAATACAGGTTATAAAGGACTAAATATTATTGTCAGGAAAGTTATAAGTAAAATGGAGCCAGGTGTGGTGGTCCATGCCTGTAATCCCAGCAGCTCAGGAAGCTGAGGCAGGAGGATTGTGAGTTCAAAGACAGCCTCAGCAAAAGTGAAGCACTAAGCAACTCAGTGAGACCCTGTTTCAAAATAAAATACAAAATAGGGCTGGGGATGTGGCTCAGTGGTCAAGTGCCACTGAGTTCAATCCCAGTACCCCAAAAAAATGAAAGAAAAAGAAAAATGGAATAATTTGGATAAATTGTGGAAGAACAACTAAGACACACCAGGAAAGAGAATGGAATTGGCAAAACAGGAATATAAACAGTCCAGACACAATAACAGTAATTAAAATTCACTCGGTTTATGTCAGTAGAAGTTGAGATCCCAGGGAATTTAAAATATAATTAATTGGTGTCCTAACCATTCGAAACACTTCCCTAATGTTCTCTGTGGAAAGGGGAAACTTTATTTTGAATCAATCTTTGACAAACTAATAGCTGAAACATAAGCCATAAATCTACATAGGCTTTAAGGTTGCCATTGAGAGGAAAAAGCCAAATCACTTGCCACATGATTTCGAGACTGCAAAGCAAGTGGGCCAGTCATTATTCTTTATTGCAATATAAAGGTGAAGGCTGAAGAATTTAAAAAATTAGTTACTATGAAAAGACAAAAAAAGGCAGGTGAGGTACAATCACAGGAATGGGGAGTTGCTGAGGCAAAGATGCTGGAGGTGATGTGGCTTCTGAGGGAGTTAATTGTGGAGAGAGGTGGAAAAGAAGGGCAAGAAGCAAGAGATGAATAAATACTAAAATGGGTGAGGCAGGTCAGCTAGGAAATAAGTAAACTTGAGTGGAAAGTGAATTTCAAAAAGATATTAGTATTACCAAGTGAAGCAAAAAGATGCACTAGAAAATAGATATCCCCACATTATCAGAGAGACTAAAGATGGGTAAGGTGAGTGAAATAAATTCTTATAATTTTATGTTGTCTCAGCTTCCATTTTGCATAAAGTTTAACTTTCTTATACCAGAAATAGTGTGGTCAACTGGATTTCCACCTTATACAACTGCTTCCTGGTGACCACTTCTCTGGGGGATAGATAGATACAGTATACCTGATTGGCTGTGCTGACCTTCACACCCTGCGTGGACTGTGCAGCTATGTCATAATAACCACCTATCAGCAACAATGTGGTCTCTTGGAAATTGTGTCTGCTTGCTTTAAACCTAACAACCAAAACTTCCCCTGGAAAACTTATTTGAATAACACCCTGGCCCCAATGAAAGCACTGGCCCATAGGTCCCTGTCTCTCTCCCTGCCTTCATGCCTGACCAATATGTGTGTGGCCTCTGGTCATGCTGAGCACCTCCCCCCGCCACACACACACACCAGGACCCATAAGCAATAGAAGATTGCCATCTTATATGTCCTAATTGTTGAAGGGGTTCTCTCCATCTCAAGGACCCTGAATTAAAACAGTGGCATATATGATGGGAGAAAAGAAACTTTTTAAAAAAGGAAAATAATTGAGAACATGATGTTACCAAAAAAAATTTTTTTTTAAACTAACATGTACTGAAGACTTATTATCTGCCAGCCAACCATTTAAAGTGTTTTACAGGTATTAGTTCATACAATCTTTACAGGAATCTGAGCTAAGAATTAATATCATTATTTTATAAATTAAAAAATTATGCTACAAAGTAATTTTCCCAAGATTATACAATGACTGGTCCAGTAAGGTTTCAAACCCATACAAACTGACAACATTCTAAGGACTAACTACACAGAAAAAGATCTGCAATAATGTTGAGAAGGGAAGAAAAATGAGGGTTTCAGGAATTAAAAGAAAAGAAGCAAAGCAAGGATCTGTAAGAACAGGCAGTGTGAGGAACCACAGGAAGGAGAGAGCACCTCCACATGGCGGCAGAGCAAGAGCAGAGACACATGGGCACCCTTTGGAAAGCTGATGATTACAGGAGTACCCACTCACTTCCAACAGTGTGTGACTTTTAAGAGGTGCTTTCTAAAAAGCATTCAAAGGTGCCTGTCCTTCACTGACCAAATGGGATCTCAGTTCCCAACTGATTTTCTCTCACTCACCTGGACGGCTCCAATGTAGGTTCTTTCCTTCTACAAACCATGGCTTTTGTCCTCGCTTCACCATGAGGATCACTTTTGTTTTGGTACTTATACACGCTCTTCATGGGAAAACAACACACAAGAGGGGACAAAGTACTGGGGACAAACAGCTATCTCAGAACTTAGAACTGCCTCAAGTCTTAGGCATTTAAAGGATGAAGAGTAGGTTTTAGAACAAACTGAACTCGGAAGTTCAGGGCCAATTTTATTAATGCTTCAGAATGTTCCCAGCTCTCACATGTCTTAAAGGGAGTGCAGTATATTGGTACATTCCAAGTTACACAGTTACCACCCTCTGTCCTTACCCACTGACATGAGGTTTTTATAGTTCTCCAACATCACATCCCAATACAGGGATCTCTGATCACAATCAAGCAGCTGCCATTCCTCTGAAGTGAAGTCCACAGCCACATCCTGGAATGTCACTGATTCCTGTAATAGCACATTCTTCTTCAAACTAGTGTGTGCATTATTAGGGACTTGCAAGAGAATCATGATAATCTCTTAATATCACCTTGACTGTTGAGTGTGTAGAAAGTTATGTACAGTAACTACTATACACTTGATTCAGAAATAAACTTTGCAATAGCAACAAAAACCGTATTAAAAAGTCCAACTAGTGCCAGAAAAATTCAACAAGGGAAAGAAAATTGTGCTGAGACAATTAGATTCCCCCACACAGAAGAATAAAGTTGATCTCCCACCCACCTCATAAAACAAACAAAATATGAACTAAAATGGACTAGGGACCTACATGTCAGGACTAAAACTGTTAAACTCTTAGGAAAAAGACACAGGAGAAAATCTTTGGCAGTGGCTTCTTCTTCTTCTTTTTTTTAAGTTGTAGATGGACACAATACCTTTATTTTATTTAATTTTACGTGGTACTGATGATAAAACCCAGTGTCTCAGATGTGCTAGGCAAGTACTCTACCACTGAGTTACAACCCAGCCCCCAGGCAATGGCTTCTTAAATATGACAGAAAAGTATAAGGGACAAAAGATAAAATCAATTTGAATTTATCAAAACTAAAAAACTGGGGATATAGCTCAGTTGGTAGAGTGCTTGCCTTGCATGCACAAGGCCCTGGGTTCCATTCCCAGTACCACACACACACAAACAACCTAAAAAACTTTGTGCTTCATAGAACACAATAAAATAAGTAAACCTGGGTGTGGTGATGCATGCCTGTAATCCCAGCTACTCAGGAGGCTAAGGCAGAAGGAGAGAAGAATCACAAGTTCAAGGTTAGCCTCAGCAATTTATTGAGGTCCTAAGCAACTTAGTGAGAGCCTGTCTCAAAGTAAAAAATAAAAAGGTCTGGAATGTACCTTACTGGTAAAGCACCCTTTGGGTTCAATCCCCAGTACCAAAAAGGAAAAGAAAAGAAAAACTCACAGACTAAGAGAAAATATTTACAGATCATATATCTGACAAGAGACCTATATCAGAAAAAAGCACTCTTAAAATTCAAGAAAAGACAACTTAAATTAAAAATCAGCAAAGGATTTAAACAGACATTTCTCCAGATTTATTTATATATATATTAGACTTTACAAAGTAAACAACTGCAATGCCTGAAGTGATATGTGCATGTGTGTATAGATCTTGTACTACAGTACAATATTTTCAGGGTTGATTTCTGTTGTAAATATATCAGTACTTCATTCCTTTTTTTAGTACTGAATAATATTTCATCTTGTGACTATATTACACTTTGTTTATCCATTTGTCAGTTCATGGACACCAGATTGTTATATATATATATATATATGAGAAAGGTCAATAAGCACATGAAATAATGATAAATATCATTATTCATTAGTGAAATGCAAATCAAAACCACAATAAGGTACCACAGCACACCCATGACGGTGGCTAAAATAAAAGGCAGACAATTACAAGTATTAGCAAGCACATTGAGAAAGAGGAACTCTTACATTTCTGGTGGGATTGCAAAATAGTGTAGCAACTATGGAAGACAGTTTGGCGGTTTCTCAAAATGTTAAACATATGACTAGGAATTCCACTCCTAAGTATATACCTAATAGAATCAAAACCCTTGTATATGTAAAAATTTATACACAAATGTTTGTGGCAGAATTATTCACAGCAGCCAAAATGTGGAAACAATCTGATGTCCATGACCTGACAAATGGATAAACAAAATGTGATATATCCACAGGATGAAATATTATTCAGCATTAAAAAGGAATGAGGTACCGATATATCTACAATGGGGATGAACCTTGAAAATACTGTACTGGGTAAAAGAAACTAGTTACAAAAAATCACATATTGTATGACTTCATTTATATGAAAAGTTCAGAATAGAAAAGCCAAATAAACAGAAAGCAGATTAGGGAGGAATAGGGAGTAATTGCTAATGGGTATCTGGAATTCCTTTTCTCCTGGAATGATGAAATGTTATAAAATTACAGTGGCAATGGCTGTACAATGCTGTGACTATAATAAAAACCACTCAACTGACACCTTAAATTAAGTCACTGTTGTGATATGTGAATTGCATTTCAATAAAACTATTTTAGAATATCACTTATATATTCCTTAGTAATTTATTCATAGAATATTTTATGAGGATCTACAAGACCCTGTACTAATAATGATTTCAAAAGGAAAAATATGATTGCTCCCCTGAGAGACCTTACAATACAAAGTAAATTGTGGGAGACCAACCTTACACATGACTGGGTCACACTCCCTGGCTGGGTGCTGAGGCGCTCAGTCACAGAAATGTGGTCGGTGTCTCGTGTATCTTGCTACAGCCCCACGGGTGAAGCTACCCTCACCTGTTCCTTTGTAATATAATCCCTTGCCCTGTTTAGGATAAAATCTTCCATGGAAATGCCTTGTGTGTGTCCCCTTCTCTTACTGTGCCCTTGGATGTGGCCTACCCAGGTGTCAGTCAACCTGCTGACAGTGGACATCATGAAGATACTCAGCCCCCTGAAACCTGACCCCTTGCCTCATTTGAATAGCTTCTCCTCAATAAAAGGGGTCAGAGCGTGCTCTCGCTCTCTCTCTCTTTCTGCAGACCCTTAAGGTCAGAGGAGCCATCACAGCAATCCCAAAGAAAAAGGTATTTGTGTCTCTTGTGTGGTTATTTCGTGCAGCCCAGTTAGCCCAGTTTATCTGGAGCGACCCCTGAGCCTTTTAGTTTCGAGAACTGAAATCCGGCAGTAAATATCTGCAATGTTACTGAAGTGATAAGGTTTACACACCTGGCTTACATAAGCATTTTTAAAAAATATTTATTTTTAATTTTATTTATTTATATGTGGTGCTGAGGATCGAACCCAGGGCCTTGCTCATGCTAGGCAGGTACTCTACTGCTGAGCTACAACCCTAACCCCTTACATAAGCATTTTAAAATAGGATCACAAGGTTTTTGTTTTTTTTTTTTTTTTTTACATGATATAATATATCCTCTTAACTATAAAGCCAAAATAATGTGTGATCCATACTTTTCTATATACGAGAATAGCCAATTTACAGTTAAAAAAGATCTAGCCCAAGGGGGAAAAAACTTATCTGGGGAATTACTTTGTTTTATCTTCACAAACAATGCTAACACTTTAACTAGTTGATAATCCATTTAATATGATTTCCAAGAAGACTGAGTATATACTTTGCAGCTCAAATTTATTCCAACTATATGCAGACCCCATGACATGGACATCAACTTACTAATTTTCTAAATTTCCATTTGGACCTGATCTTCTATTCAATCTACATTTTTTTGACCATTTTTTTAATCATATGGATTTTGGACTTGAATGATTCAGTGAATATATGGATGTCTTACCTGTAAATTGATCATTTTTCTGCAGCTTTTAGACAGAGGAGACCTATGAAAGTAGAAATGAGAATAGGAACACATTAGACACAAAGACTGTAATATAGAATCCTCCTTTACCAGATAATAACTACCTACACTGAAGCCTCAGAAAATGCCACCTATTCAGAAAATGACATTTCTAACAAGTCAACATTTCATAAGCATGGTATTCTACTTGTGATTCTATTATGAATATATGGGGCTTAGATAAGGATGTTGTACATCTTTATCCTGATGGTCTAACACCAACGTGTGAAACTTCCAATCAGTGTCTTTTTGTTTGCTCCCAGAAATTTATCCCAAGGAAATATAAGTTAAAAAACTAAACAAAGGCCTTGGTTTCTGAAGCTCAGTAGGTCTAGAAATGATTCCTTCCTGTGATTCTCTGATCTCTGCTTTGAAGCTGGGATAAAATAATCTCGGGCTGGGATATAGCTCAGTCCAGTTGGGGATATAGCTCACCTGGTAGAGTGTTTGCCTTGCATACTCAAGGCCCTGGCTTCAATCGCCATCCCCAGCACCCTATACACACACACACACACACACCAAAAAAAAACCAAAAAACTCAAATTAGGTTTTCATTCCTTTTTTTTTTTTTAAGAGTTGGGGAGCTGTCTATGTTGCCCAGGTTAGTCTCAAATTCCTGGGCTCAAGCTCAGCCTCCCAAATAGCTGGAACAACTAGGTTGGGAAAGGTTGAGCTTTCTTGAGAAGGTTTTCTGTCTGCCCACCTATCTATTTTAAAGCTGGTGATTCAGTTTAGAGTTCAAAGCTGTTTCCCTGTGTATGTGCGTTATCTATGGGCAAGGGGAACTCAACTTCATTTACACTGTTTTCATGGGAAGATTTGCAGATACAAGAGACCCAAAAAGATGACCATAAAGTGAAATTCATTCAATATTCATTACTCAAGTATTTAAAAAATAGAATACACTCAATTCTTTGGGTAATACAGGAGAGCTATGTTGTTAAACAAAAAATGAAATCTGAAGAAAACTCATCCAGGTTTGAATCTCGCTTTTCTACTTGCTAAGCTGTGCGAATAAAGGCAAGGAATTTCACCTCTTTCGTCTTCGGTTACTTCATATGCATACTAGTGACAGCACTTATTCCAGATGACAGCAGTGAGAATATCCTAAGAAAGCATAGCAGTTTCTCTAGAAATTCTTCCTTCTTGGATCTCTTAAAGTGGCTTAAAATTTCCTGTTGTGCTGGGGATGTGGCTCAAGCGGTAGCGCGCTCACCTGGCATGCGTGTGGCCCGGGTTCGATCCTTAGCACCACATACAAACAAAGATGTTGTGTCCGCTGAAAACTAAAAAATAAATATTAAAAAATTTTCTCTCTCTCTCTCTCTCAAAAAAAAAAAAAAAAATTCCTGTCGCTGGCTCTGGTGCACTGAGATGCATAGCCTCCTTTACTACGACCTTATCAATAAGGGCAGGAATGCAAAGAGAGCCTGTCCCAGCCACAATGCGGGTTCTAAGAACTTACCCATGGCCAGTCGGATCCCTATAACAGTGTAAATGAAGTTGAGTTCCCCTTGCCCATAGATAACGCAAGTACTCCAGAGTTGGACAGGACGCACACACGCACCCAAACACCAAGTCAAACATCTTCGATACGGTAAACCCACAAGCTGGCTCTCGCCATTCTACCCGTGCGTCCCCCAGAGTCGGGCATAGCCTTACCTGCCACCTTTTCGTGGCCTGTCTCCCATTTCCGTCACTACTACCAGGATCGGGATACAGCGTCCTCCCGCAGAAACGAGGGAGGAAACCCACGCTGCACTGAGTGCTGCACAGGTCTGAAGAGGCGAACACCGGGTCCAGCCCCACCGCGCGTGTGCGGAAGTGTGCATCGCTCAGAGACCACATTGCCCACAAGGCCTCGGAGCGCGTTTCCGGAGAAACGTGGGAGGCTTCTTCCGCCTTGGAGGAAAATCAGGGGGTTGGTATCTCTGGGGCTGGCCTGGGAGCCGCGCTCATATTTAAAAGTGTAGATATTATTTTCATTATAAAAAAAAGAAAACAGGCATCAGAAATTTCATATCCTGCAAGGTCGAAATCTGCAGTGTCCTTAAAGAATAATTTCCTTTTGGTGTGGTTTCTTCTAGCGCTGCTCTAGTTTGGGTCATGGAGATGAAGACGATATCACAAAGAAGCCAGGGAATAATACGTGAGATAGATGGGAAAGTAGGAGAGTTTGGATCTGCAAAACCAAGACAAGAAAATATTTCAAGAAAGAGGGAACTTTCTGTGATCGATGCTGCTGATAGGTCAAGTAAGATGGAAACTAAGAATTGACCACCGAGCAATGTTCGGGTCACTAGTGATGTTGAAACATTCTATTTGGGCAGAGTGGTGGAAATTTAATAAACTCTGATGAAAGTTTGATCAAAGTGGAAGGAAAGAACATAGAGAAAGCAAATACAGCTGGGCTGTGTGGCGCACGCTTGCAATCCCAGCAAATGGGAAGGCTGAGGCAAGAGGATCGCGGGTTCAAAGCCAGCCTCAGCAATTTAGCAAGGCCCTCAGTTCAATCCCTGAACAAACAAACAAGCAAATACACTAGAGACAATATTTAAAGTTTTGCCTGGCACTATTAAGATCCTATGTAATTCAGTAGCCAATCAACTTTACCGGCATTTTCAATGTTATGAGCACATTTTTATATTTCATCTTCTTTTATTCTTTCTTGATCTATACCCCTCTTGAGCAATAGCTTCATTTTCCACTTTTGAATAGCTGATGCCTGTATTTTCTCACGCCCAGTTCTCTCCTCTAATTGGCTTCTTGACCCCGTCTACTCCCCTGAAACTGCTCTTGTTGAGTTACCAATGAAATTCTATTTGACAAATTAAGTAGATTCTCTCTCTGACCCTGACATTCAACAAAATTGAAATACTTCCTCTTAAGGTTTCTAGAGCATATCATACAGCTAGTTTCACCCATCTCACCGAAAATGCTTCTGTATTTCCTTTTTTGAATACTCTGCCTGTTCCAACTGCAAATGTTGAAATACTCAAGGGTTTGGCCTTGAGCCTTTTTTTTTTTTTTTTTTTTTTGCTGGGTAGGGGGATAACAAGGATTGAATTCAGGGGCTCTCAACGACTGAGCCACATCCCCAGCTCTATTTTGTATTTTATTTAAAGATGGGATCTCACTGAGTTACTTAGCACCTTGATGTTGCTGAAGCTGGCTTTGAAATCCTTATTCTCCTGCCTCAGGCTCCTAAGCCGCTGGGATTACAGGCGTTGGCCACTGTGCCCAGCAAGCCTTTTCTTTTTGAAGTTGTTCTTTCTCTAAATGATTTCATCAGGGCATATGGTTTTAAATATCATTTATATGATAATGACAAATGTCCTTTATCTCTCCTCTCAATTCAGACTCTACTTCCTTATATCTGATCTGAAATCTCTTCTTGTATATCTAAAATTCATCTTCAACTTACATGTCCAAAACAAACTCATAATTCCTGCACTTCTCCTAGTTTAATCACCATACCATCATCATACACCTGGTTACACAAGCAGAAACTTAGGAACCATTCTTGATTTCTCCTTTATTTTCCCCTCTCTCATAGTACATGTGACATGTTTTATGAGAGTAAACATTTTTATCTTGTTCATAACTATATTTTGACAACCTGCTATATAAGTACTCAGTAAATATTTGTGAATACTGAATAAAGGTGAATGTGTCTATAGTTTTATCTCCATAAATATATCGTGGAGTTTTCTATATCCAAGGTCTTGAATGTATATATCAATTTGAAGAGAACTGACATTTTAATAATATTTAATGTTTCAATTCAGGAGCATGGTAGATCTTTCCACTTATTTAGGTTTTTTAATTTATCTCATGAATGATTTATAGATTCAGTGAAATTCTGTCAGATTTATCCCTAAATATTTCATATTTTATGCTATTATAAATTGTATAAGAGATTTGTATTTGTTGCTAGTATATACAGATACAATTTATATTTGAATATTGGCCTAGTAGCATTTTAAGTGTTTCCACAGTTTGTACACAGATGATTATGTCATCTTCAGATAAAATTACTTCTTCCTTCGCAGTCTGGATGCCTTTACTTGATCCTCCACTACAGCAATGAACAGAAATAATAAGAGAACAGTTTTGCTTTCTTTATTAGATACAGGACTGTTTGGGATATAAACTTCTTGAGAATATTGGTGGTTTGCATTTTTCAAGGAATTTGCCTACTTCACACAAACTCTCAAATTTATTGGCATAAAGTTGAGGTTGTATATCCTTTATATTTCTATGGAATTGGTAATAATGTCCCTAATTTCTGATTTAAGTAATTTGTGTCTTTTTTTTTCCTTAGTCCACCTACCTAAAAGTTAGTCAAAGAACCAACTGAGTTTCATTCATTCCCAGATTTTTGGTATTTTTATTATGAACGAATGTTGAATTTTGTCAGATACTTTCTCTGAATCATCTGAAACTATCAGGTGGGTTTCCCCTTCATTTGTTAATATAACATATTATATTGACTGATTTTCAAATGTTGAACCATTCTTGCATTCCATAAATAAATACCACTTGGTCATCATTATATTTCTAAAATGTGCTGCTGAATTTGGTCAGTTAGTTTGAGGATTTTTGCATCAATGTTCACAAGTGATTTTGGCCTCTAGTTTTCTTTCTTGTAGTCTTTATCTGTCTTTGATGCTAGGATAATGCTGGACTCATACAATAAGCTACAAGGAGCTTCCTAATCATCAAATTATTAGAACAGATTGAGAATGATTGGCATTAGCTCTTCTGTAAATGTTCAGTACAATTGTGCAGTGAAGTCATCAGGCTCAGGTTTTTTTTCTCAGAGATTTTTAATTTTCTGATTCAGTCTCATTACTAGTTATATTCAAGGACAGTTCCCTGGGTAATGTTGGACTGACACTGTTCTCCTTGATTCTTGCTTGAAGTTATCAAGAAAGAGGTGGAAATGCAATATGCTGAAAGAAGGAGAAGCTGGCTGGAACAGCCCAACTCTATTCCTATCTCCAACCCCCAGATATAGGATGGCCTTTAACACTAGTTGTATCATGTACTGCTTTCCAGAGTCCCTCAGCTGCAATGCAAGTGGATTACACACAGACAAGCCACCATCACTCTGGGAAGCTGACCTGCACTTTAAGGCTGAATTGCCCAAAAGTCTAGGATTTTGTTGTTTCTTGTGGCCTATCTGTAAGTAATAAATACATTTTATGTACAACTTGCCTTGTGTGAGAGTGTTCTGTCGCGTACATGCAAATAGCCAGTGCACAATAAAGCTGGTTCATATGTAGATCTACTCAGATTTTCTATTCCTCCATGATTTAGTCTTGGTAGGTCTGTGTTCTTAGCAACTTGTCCATTTCATCTGGGTTTATCCAATTTTTGGCATAAACTTGTTCATATCACTCACAATCCTTTATATTTCTGTGGAATTGGTAGTCTTGTCTCCAATTTCTGATTTAAGTAATTTGAGTCTTCTCTTTTTCCCTTAGTCCACTTAGCTAGAAGTTGGTCAAAGAACCAGCTCTGAGCATCATTGACTTTGTTGTGTTTCTATTCATTATTTTGCTTATCCTTTCTCTAATCTTTGTTTCTTTCCTTCTGCAAGCTTTTTTTCCAGTTTCTAAGGTTTTAAAGTTAGGTTGTTGATTTGAGATCTTTCTTGGGGGTTTTCTGTGTGTTTTGTTTTTGATATCAGTGATTAAACCTAGGGGTGCTTTACCAGTGAACATCCCCAGCCATATATATATATAATATATTTTTTAAAGAGGGAGAGAGGAGAGAGAGAATTTTTTAATATTTATTGTTTAGTTTTCGGTGGACACAACATCTTTATTTTATTTTTATGTGTTGTTGAGGATCGAACCCAGTGCCCCACGCACGCCAGGCTAGCGCGTTACAGCTTAAGCCACATCCCCAGCCCCCTTTATATTTTTTGAGACAGGTTCTAAATTCCTCAGAGCCTTGCAAAGTTGCTGATGCTGCCTTTGAACTTGCAATGCTCCTGCCTCAGCCTCCTGAGTTGCTGGGATTACAAGAGTATACCATTGTGCCTAGCTCTTGTTTTTTAATGTAAGAATTTATAGCTATAGTTTTCCATTACGTTGCTTACTCTATCTTCTGTAAGTTTTGCAATATTATGTTTTGTTCATCCATCTATAAATATTTCCTAATGTGAGATTTTTTTCTTTGATCCATAAATTCATGAATTTTTCCAGTTTATTTTGCTTCTAATTTCTAATTGCTTCCAGTTGTAGTTGGAGAAAATACTCTGTATGGACATATAACAATTTGTGACCTAACATGGTCTATCCTGGAAAATGTTACATATGTACATGGTAAGAGTAGCATTCCATTCCATTTTTGGATCATGCTCTAATGTCTATTAGATCTAATTTATACATTGCATGTTTTCGAGTCCTCTATTTCTTTAGTAATGGATTTTATCCATTATTGAGAATGGGATACTGATATCTGCAGTTTTAATTACTTAACTATTTCTCCATTCAATTCTGTCATTTTTACTTCTCAGATTTGATGCTGTGTGATTGGGTGAGTAAATATTTATATTTTCTTGCTGTATTGGACCTTTTTAAATATATAATGTCCTCTATTTCTTATAAACTCTCTGGATTTAAAAGTTTGTTTGTTCGCCTCCCCTGCTGCATTTTGGTTATTATTTCCATGAAATGCCCTTTTCTATTCTTTTAGTCTATTTGTGTCTTTGGATCTAAAGTGAGTCCCATATAGACAACATATAGTTGGATCATGTGTTTTTATACTTTCTACCAATCTGATTGGATAGCTGAATTAATTTGCACTTACTGACAAGGAAGGACCTATTTCTGTTATTTTGCAATTTGTTTTCTATATGCCTTGTAGATTTTTGTCCTTAATTTCACAAATTACTATCATGTTTAGTTTGTTTCTTGCAATTTTTTAGTTTATTTCTTTTTGTTTATATTCTATAGATATCTCTGTGATTTCTATAAGAATTACATTTAATATTCTAATGTTACACTTTAATTTGAATTTATACCATTTTAATCTCTATAATATACAAAAACTACTCTTTCATAGCTTTGTCCCCATTTCTTTCAGTTCTTGGTAACAAAAAATTACTTCTTTCTACATGGTGTGCTCTCAAACATAAATAATTCTCTTAAATGCAAGTCTCCTAAATTATGTAGAAATCAAAATATGAAGTTATAAGTCAAAATTACTAGCTTTTAGACTATGACTATTTTTTTAAAGATGGGGGGGGAGAGAGAGAGAGAGAGAGAGAGAATTTTAATATTTATTTTTTAGTTTTCGGTGGACACAGCATCTTTGTTTGTATGTGGTGCTGAGGATCGAACCCGGGCCGCACGCATGCCAGGCGAGCACGCTACCGCTTGAGCCACATCCCCAGCCCCTAGACTATGACTATTTTTTAAAAAAATATTTGTCTCTTAAATCTCAGAGCAAATAAAAATGTAGTTAAAACCATTATTATAACAGTGCTAGCTTTTGTGATTGCTTGTGTGTTTGCCTTATTTTCATTGGTTTTTGTATTTTGCTTTTCACCTTAGGACTTCTTGAAACATTATCTTGCAGGGCAGGTATAGCACTAACAATAAACTCTATAAAGTTTTTTTTTTTTCAAGTTTTGCAAAAAATATTTTATTTCCAGCTCTCCTGAAAATTCTGGGTTTTAATGAGAAGACATACCTACAAAGATTAGGTTTCAACAGATCTCTAACATCACATCTCCATATAAAGTCTGCTGAGCAGGGTCCAGGCATTTCCATTCCTCTTCAGAGAAATCAATGGCCACATCCCTGAATGTCAATGGTTCCTGGGATGCTGCTAGGGAAAAAAGCCAGTCTGAGAAGGCTACGTGCTATATGGTCCACTTTATATGACATTCTGACAGGTCCTCCTCAACATTGTTAAGGACATCAGAACAAAGAAAGTCAGAGAAACTGTAACCCCAAGAGGATTGTGTGGGGTCCTGGATGGGGTTAATGAGTGATGCCTTATAAGAAGAGGGTTTAAAAGACACCACATCCCTCTCCTCAATGATGCTCTGCAGGAAGTGGTGAAACTTATCCAGCAGTCACGGTTCCTCTGCTAAGCTCTTGTAAGTTTTTTTTTTTGTTTTTTTTTTAATTCTTAGAATGTCTTAATTCTCTCTCAGTTTTAAAGTTTTGCTGAATATAGGATTAATAAAATCATTCGTTGACAGGGGTCTTTTTTCCTTCTTCTTTTAGTACCTTCAATATTGGTCCACTTCTTTCTGGCCTCCATTTTCTGATGAATAATCTGCTAATAATCTTATTGAGGATTTGTCATGAGCCAGCCATGGGCTGTGTGAGCCAGCTGTGAGCATTTGAGCACTTGAGGGGACTGGACTGACATTACTTCTCTGACTGGGCTGTGCGATGTATATGTCCTTTTCACTTGCTCTGCCTTTGATCCCACACAGCACCTGAGATGAGTGTGGCCTTCCAAGATGTCAGTCAATCTGCTAACCACAAGACATCATGAAGTTAGACTCAACCCCCTGAAACCTGACCCCTGGCCTTATTTGGAAAGAACATTCCATTGAACCTACCTTTGTGTGCTCCCCTATAAAAATAAAGAATCCAGGTACAAGCTCTGTATTTCCAACAGACCTTTAAGGTTGAGAGCCATCACTGATTCCTGCAAGCAAAAGGTATTTCTGTGTGTTACATGTTTCTTTCGCCATTTTCTTAGTTATTGAGGTAGCCAGATTTTGTGAACCCAGCTCAGGTTGTGAGCCTGGCTAGTTGGCGACAAAGGATCCCTTTTATGTGATGATCATTTTATTTGGACAATCATTTTCTTGACTTTCTCCCTGTCTTTCTTTAGTTCTTTGAGCATTTTTTATACCTTTATTTATTTATTTTTCTTCTGAGGTGCTGAGGATCGAACCCACGGCTTTGCTCATGCTGGGTGAGCGCTCTACTGCTGAGCCACAACCCCAGCCCAGTTCTTTAAGCATTTTTAAGACAATTGTTTTAAAGTCTTTGTCTAATAGTGCTATCAGGCCTTTTTACAGAGACAGTTTCTGTTGGCTTATTTTTTCCCTTCGAATGGGCAAAACTTTCCTATTTCTTTGTGTGCTTGTGGTTTTTATTGAAAACTGCATATCTGAATCTAACAATGTGTTAAGTCTGCAAATTAGATTCTCCCAATTTCTCAGAGTTTGTTGTTGTTTTTGTGCTTAGATTGCTTTAGGTTATGTCTATGCCAATAGTCAACCTATGTTGCAAACTTAACTTTTAAGGCCTTTTGTGATTTCTAGTTTTCCTAATATACTCAGTTACTGTTGAATGCCCATAGTCTTCAATGTCTGGCATCCAAAAGAGGGAAAATGAAGCCAGCTCTTTAAATTCTCTGTAAGTTACTTCAACCAGAGGGGGAGAAGCTGTAACAAAGAGAGGAGGGGCAGCAACTGTGGCCACCTCCTCTTTCTCTGCAATGCTGTGATAGGAAGCAGCAATCAGGGGATAGATTCTATTTGAACGACAGGTTCTTTTTCCCCACTCTGGTCCCCCGAGTTGTGTGCAAACTGCTCTGTGTATACATACATAGCAGCCTGCCTCAGGAGTGAGGTGTGGAGCATGTTAGCTCTACTGAACTAAAAGTTGAAATTGACCAAATTTAACCACAATTTATCATCTAAGTCTTCCCCTGGAAGTTGCAAGCCTTCAATGGACTCAAGTTCCAAAATAGTTTCATCAGACATATTCTGCCAATGCAATTGCTTTCTAGGTGAAGAGAAAGATTTCCTTCTGGTGCTTTGGACTCCACTATATTCCTGTTCTCCCTATTTTTTGCAATCATAGAATCTCTAGGTTTTGGCTGGGTATATGCTTACCCATAATCAATACTCTATATCCCAGCCGTCTTTGCAACTAAGACCAAGTGACCAAATTTTGGCCAGTGGGATGTAAGTGTAAGAAGGGGTACAAATTTAAAGTGTGTTTTTATAGAGATGCCCTTCTCCTATTCCAACTTCATGCTGAATGTATAATGGGTGTATGGAATTTGAGCAGTCATTTTAGGCTGAAGACTCATGTTGATGCCAGAGAAACAAGAGAAGAAAACTGGGTTCCTGATACCATGGGTGCACACCAGACATAGAATAACTATATTTAGTATTCTTTTGAATGAGAGAAAAATAAATTTCTGTTTTGTTTAGCCACTATTGTTCTGGTGATTTCTATCATATTATAAACAGTTACATCTAGCCCAAATTAAGGGGTTTAACTAATTTCCTAGTGCAAAGAGCACATTTTTTAAAAAAAACATTAATAGACTTGTTGTAATGTCTTTTTTCATTTATCCACTTACTGAACAAACATCCAAGAGGGACTCAATTTGGAGTCTAGAAACCTTAGGCAGAATTCACCAGAAAGAAATTATTAGATTATATAAAGACTACAACATTTACATACTGTGTGTAGAGAACAGCATCAGTGGTTGTCTTAGCTATCAAGGATACTATAACAAAATATCACAAGGTGGGGGACTTATAAAGAAAATTATTTCTGACAGTTCTGGAGGCTGAGAAGTCCAAGATCAAGGTTCTGGAAGAATCATGGTCTTGTGAGAGCCTGTTCTGTTTCACAGGTTGTGACTTGCTATGTCCTCACATAGTCGTAAAGGCAAAAGTGTTCCCTTGGTCCTCTTTTATGAGAGCACCAATTCCATTTAAGAGGGCTCTTCTGCACTGCCTAATAACTTCTCAAAGGTCCACCTCCTACCACCACCTTGGGAGGTTTGAAGTTCAACATATTAATTTTGGGACAGCACAAGCATGCACACCATAGTACTGATCCTGGGGTAGTCCCAACTACAGATGCCTCAACTTATCCTTATAATACAAAAAGATAACTAAAATGTTAATCTAAAATAAAGATTAGGGATCTCAGAAAATTACTGGATTCTGAGTGTCACTATCTGAAACCGTTTTTTTTTTCTGTTCTTGAAATTTCTTATATAACTTAAGATGATGCTGTAGAACCCTGAGCAAGTTTTTTTCTTGAAGACAATTAGCTTAATACTGTTTACTTTAGAAAGTCCAGTTTACTACATCCCTGGTTTAATTCTAAATTTACTAAGTCCCAGAATAATACAAGTCCCATAGTAATACAACATTTCACATTTCTAACCCAAATTTTGAAATGTTCCAAAATCTGAGACTTTGAATGCCAACATGATACAAGCAGAAAATCCACTCCAAACTCATTATGATGAGTAAAAATGCAGGTGTATAAGCAATTTTGTATAAAATTACCTTCAGTCTATGTGTATAAAGTATATATAAAACGTAAGTGAAGTCCTTGCTTAGACATTGGCCCCACTCCCAAAATATCTCATTGTATATGTGCAAATATTCCAAAATCTGGGGGGAAAAATCAGAAATCCAAAACACTGTGATCTCAGCAGTTCAGAAAAGGGATGCTCATAGTCCAGGAGACTTAATAACAGCAAGAAAAACTTTACAAATTAATGATTAAGAGCATAAGAACTGCAATCAGACCTATCTCAATTGGAATTTACCACTTCCATACAATGGGAGGTTGGGAGAGTAATTTTTAACATTTTTTAAGCCTCAGTCCCTTCACTGGGGATAACTGATACACAGATTTCACCATATAAAATATTTAGCACAATGCCTGGCACACAACTTGTCAATGAAAAGAAATATATAAGAGTATGTGTAGCTCATAAAAGGTTACCCATTGAATCTTCTATTGATGCCCAGATGTTAACAGCTCATGTATAACACGAAGTCACAATAAGAATATTCACCATGTTCTTCTAACTCTTTACCATCCATTAGTACAGAAACTCCACCCATACCAACTGCCCTCCCCCAATCCAACTATTCCTGCAAATTCTCCAGTAGTATCTTCATGAACAAGTTCTTACACTTCAAATGACATCTATATCATTCCTTCCTCTGATCTCTTTGGTGATGTTTGTAACTAGGGCTCCATTGCCTTCTAAGGTGCATTGAAATTTCTCCCCACTACCTATACATTTTCCTTAAAATGTTTTTATTAGGGGTCAGGGCTGTGGCTCAGCAGTAGCGTACTTGCCTGACTTGTGTGAGGCACTGGGTTCAATTCTCAGCACCACATATAAATAAATAAATAAATATCAATGATTTAAAAAATTTTTTTAAAGTTTCTGTTGTTATTTTTCACTTATAAAAAGGGTATGCTGTATGTAATTTTCTGGAACCTACTTTTTTAACCTAATAGGTTGCTAAGATTCTTACATACCGGGGCTGGAGTTGTAGCTTAGTGGTAGAGCACTTGCCTAAAGTGTGGGCACTGGGTTCCATCCTGAGCACCACACACACAAAAATAAACAAAATAAAGATATTGTGTCCATCTACAACTAAAAAAGAAATCTTTTTTAAAAAAAAAAGATTCAAAGTATTGTTACATGTCATTGTGGTTCATTTGTTTTGACTGCTATACAATATCATTCACTCTTCTGTTGGTTGGTATCTGGGTGGGTTCTAGGCTTGTTGTGGAAGTACTACAAAGTACATTCTTGTTCATATTTACTGCATGTTTTGGTTTGTTTGTTTCTTTGTTCTGTAGTGCTGGGGATTGAATCCCTGGCCTTGTGTATGTTAGACAAGTGCTCTACCACTGAGCCATATCCTCAGCCCTCTCATACTTATTGTTGTACTCATATAAATTGTAGCATATACCCAGGTGTGTGTGTGTGAATGTTACATATACTTCATATGTATTTCTCATATCTAGTATTTTCACTTTTTCAATTTCCCTTATCTATTTGAGAATATTTATTATAATTGTTTTAAATTCTTGATCTACTCTAATTCTGCTTCCAAAATATTTATATGTAAATTTACAGACTTATTATAACATATACACAACTATGTACATTGGTCATTTCTGAAGAATCGAGATTGACACCCCCACATACAAAAAAAACCAGTCCAACTGGACAACATTTCATTTATTTTATAATGTAAAATATAGAAACTTTGAGAAAAAAATAAGATTTATTAGAACCTAAAGAGTCTTCTTAGGAAAACAATGCTTGCTGAAGGTATTGCCTTTGCTCCAGCCATGATGAGCATCTTTACTCTTGGCAATCCATGTCAAAGCTCAGAGACAATGTAACTCCAGATCTCTCCTACTCAGCTGTGAACCCTGGTCCTGGACTGATTGTGATTAGAGGTTGTAGAAATATTAAAAAATAAGAACAATATCCATGAAAGCCATGCTCAGAAGTGAGTACTCTTTTCTTTAGGTACATTAGGAGCAGGAAAGACCAACATTTCTTCTATTCATTTGGCTTTTTTGGTTTGAGGTTCCATTGTGGAGCTGAGCACTCCACTGCCCTTCCTCCACTCACAAATGTCTGCATAGTTGCATGTACGGCACTTCCAAGCCTCTTCCACATCAACCCCTTGAGGCTCTCGGTGGCCCATCCAGTAAGCCATATAATGCTGTACCTTGTCTCTCATCTCCTTCTCTTCAAAGGCTACAATCTCTGTACCTAATGCAGTGGCAGTCTCTTGATGGATATATTCAATCTTTAGAATATCAATAACTGGGAGGTCAGATAGTGTGAGAGACAAGAAGACTAGTTCCATGAGGTCACCCAAAGACTTCACAGAAAAGCCTCCCTGCCGGGCATGCCGCAGCACTGAAGGCCCCAGCGGCTTGTCTGGACACAATTTTGTGTGGTGGATTAGGATCTCAGGGGTTACTTTCCCTTGCACCATGGCATCAAAGATAAATTTGTATAGCCTAACTTGAAAACAGTCTTTCTTTTTCTGAGCTTCCAGAGGGAGCATGGGGCGCCTACGTGTCTTGAGTTCAGCCAGTTCCAGTTCCCCTTTGGCTGTATAGTGCAACTCATCAATCACTCCAACAAGAAACACACCCTCCACCTCCCCAAACACTGGAAACTCTCTGATGCACCCCTCTGATTGCAGGGTAGGAATCATTGATAGCATATTCAGAAACTTAACTGCCCAATTATCTTCTTTAGTGGTGATGGGAACAGTCACAAGATCATGAAGTTCTAATTCTCTAGCTAGGTGGATGCTGGCACCAGTGTCCAAAACAGCTGCTTTCTCAGGTGTCAAAAAATCAGGAAGCTCCTTTTCAAATGCCATTTGTAATTCACACCAGTTCTGAGTAGATAGGTCCGTGACATACAGATATTTTAAGTGGAATCTTTCCATGGGTGAAGAGACATCCAATCCTCGTTTCCAGTTTTGTAAGCTTACAGACTTGCCATCCTTTTCAGGGAGTTCAGAAGGGCCAGGCTTGCTAACTGAAGCACTTGACTCATCATCCAGATCCAGAAACTCTAGGAACTCTGAATCACTCAAGTCTGAGAACCCTGAGGCTTCTGGAGATGCTGTCTCCTCCTCCCCAGTCTCTGCCATGGCACAGCTCTGGACTGAGCAAAGAGGTCCCTGCATAACATGTTAAAAGACATGCATTATCCAAATAAAAAACTTTTCAAAATCACTTTCAAAATCCTATGAGATAAAAAAGACTCATGACAAATTATTCATTGACATTTTAGAAAAATTTCTTAATGACCAAGTAGTGATGCCAAACAGTTGCGTACAGGTACACTTAAAAAAAAAAAAAAAATCACTCCTTGTATCATTTATATATGTCTGTTTGGCAGATTTTTTTTTTTTTCTTTTGAGCTGCTTGGAATTGAACCCAGGGCCTCATTCATGGTGGGTAAGCACCCTACCACTAAGCTACATCCTCACTTTGGCAGAAAAGTTTAAGTGGAAAAATAGTTTTATTCTTGGATCTGCAACTTATATACTGTGTATGGCTTTAAGCAAATCACTTTTCTTGGCCACAGTTTCTTCCGATTTAAAAGGAGATTTGAGGTTTGCCTTTTGGGCTTCAAATTTATATTGACTTGAAACTTTATTTATTTATTTTTTTTTTTTTTGCAGTACTAGGGATTGGACCCAGGGGTGTTCTACCACTGAGCTACACCCCCAGCCCTTTATATTTTATATTTTGAGACAGGGTCTCACTCTTGCCCAGGCTGGCCTCAAACTTGAAATCCTCCCGTCTTAGCCTCCCAAGTCACCACCATTCCCAGCTCAGATGTAAATTCTTTAGCATACATTTCTAAACAGCATTCTCCTACAATACTGTTATTACATCCAACAAAATTAATAATTCCCTAACACTCCAGACCAGGTTCAAATTTTCCCCAACCGTCTTAAAAATATTCTACATAATTTTTCTTTATATCAGGAAACAACAACATTGTGTTTGATCGTTTTGTCTCTGAAGTATTTTTAAGAAACTAGGCAAATTATTTTGTGAAGATTTAATTTTTTTTTTTTAGTTTTTGAAGGACCTTTATTTTATTCATTTATTTATATGCGATGCTGAGAACTGAACCCAGTGCCTCACACATTTGAGGCAAGCACTCTACCACTGAGCCACAATCCCAGCCCTTTTTCAAAGATATTTTTTAACTCAGACTCCTAACCTCATTTATCTAACTTTGCATAGAGAAGAAAACCACAACAGGGTATGACCAGTACACTAGTGTCAGACAAGAAATTTAAGCTGCTAGGGTAACTATGAAACAAACCCTTTGCTATTCTAATAAGCAATGAACATGGTAAATGCACCAAGTCCTATGTCAAAGCTTAAGATCTAACACTCTGAGAGTGTCATTATTATTAATTATGGCTGTTCTTAACTAATTTTTAAATAGCCTACATGTTATTAGTCAAAGAAAACATAAAAAGCCATAAGAAAGGTTATTTGCAATGAGCAAAAGTAATGCAATGATAAGACTTTTGCTTACACTCTGTAAAGTTATTGCCTTATAGGAAACTTCAATAGTAATAAAATACTGAAACACATTTGCATAAATATCTTAAAACTTTAAATGTATTTTAAATGATGATAGTTTCAAAATGAATAATTTTATTTGGACTACGAAGTTCCTGAAATTTGGCAATGACTTTTACACTCCAGCAAACTAAAGTCAAATAGCAATTAACATGTACACTCTGAGTTTTGCATTGTTTTTGAGGCGTCTAAGGAGCACTAAATCCAAATCAATTAACTTTGAAATACTGTTTCAAATATCTAGACCTGGCTGCCAGATATGGTAACCTCCAGCCATAATTGGCTACTTAATTTAAATTAACAAAATTAAATTTTAAATTAATTTTCTCAGTTGCACTAGCCACATTTCAGTGGTCAGGAACTACATACTGCTAGTAGACACCGTAAAAGTCACAAAAATAGCACATTTCCCTCATCACAGAAAATCGCATTGGACAGCACTGACATATATATATTTCATTAGTATGTATTAACTTCTAAAGAGAGTAAGCTCCTGAAAGATACAGACTCCCCACTTGTTTTATATACAACATTGAGTGCAGGGTAGTCCTAAACAGCTAAGTGAATTAATGTCTTATGGAGAAAACAAAGATCAGGAGCATTCTCTGGGCATTATTTGTCTAAAAGAAGAAAACAATACAGTAGAGATGGACCATTTGGACTCAGGTGTGTGGCCTGAACTTTCCTATGCTTTAAAAAAAAAAAAAAAAAAAAAAAAAACCTCACACACACAAAAACTGGAGAACACAATGCAGTACACCACTGACACATGAGATGAATAATACAGATAGTGTCACTTAGATAGTAGATGCTTGTAAACACCAGCACAGTGTCAAGAATCTAGGGATCCTACAGATTTGGATTCTGAACCTGATCTTGAGTAGTTCAGCAGAGTTTAGTCATATGCTACCGACTTTTTGAGTAATCTTGACAAGTTTTTAGCTGACACATCTTTAAAATGACCCAGGGTGAGTAGGGCACTCATCTAACCCTATTCAGCTACCCAATCATGGAGTGATAAAACACAGTACCCATATTAGTACTCAAAAAATATGGCTCTCCTTTCCCTTACCAAGGAAGGGATGAGGTAGTGTATCTATTCTTTCTGACAAATGAGACTGAAGAGGAAATGTCAGCCAACTCACCTGAAACTCAGCTGGTCTTCCTCCTCACAGGGAAGGGCAGAATACTACAAAGATAAAGGGGAGGAGAAAAGTTCTGAAGACCACACGTGCAAGAAAAAAACAGATTAGTCACTTGGGACTCTGCTATGCTTAAATGGAATCTTTTGGTCCTTTGTCACCGAACCACTCCCTCACATTACTCTTTTTCCTCCTTTCCAGTTCACACTTCATAGACTGTTGCCCAGCACCCCAGATCCTAGATAACACTTGCCTCTCTATTGGGGCTGACTTCTTCATTTTCTCCATGCCCTGGATGCAGTTACTTGACCAAGTCTCTGCTCCCAGAAAGTAAAGGGTTAAAAATAACCAATGTCCCCAAGAGCTCTGAGGTCGGTATCTCTTCTAGCTCCAGTCTTAGTCCAGGAGCTCTGGTAAGAGACTTCACGTCAGAGGTTTTGCTTCTCTGATAGTTCCTACTGCCTGCATGTCATCGGGCTTTCGCTTTCCTCGGATCCCAAACCACTGTCTCTCCGGGAGTGTCATCTATGCCGAAAAGTATTCTAAACACTTCCTACAAGTCCGGAAGAGCGGGCCATGAGAGTAAGCGGCCGCTGGCCCTGAGAAACTCTCAGCCGAACGCACATTCTTCGGAGCGAGAAGGTTCAGAACTCACGAGAATCTGGCTGCGACGGGAGAGGAGCGGAGACGGTGGCCGCGGGCGATTCCCACTCCGGGGCAGGGAAGGAGGGAGGAGGACGCAGCGATCCGGGAGCTCAGGCCCTTGGACTCCGAAAAGCAGTCTGTACAATCCCCCAGCTCGTTGAAACCCCGGACTCCACTTGGCTTCAACGCAGCCTCGGAACTGCTTCAGGACTCTTCCTTAAAAGCACCAATAACCCGCAGAGGGAGCCTAGAGAAAGAGGACTACCCCGTGCCGGGAGCCCCGCCCCAGAATGCCCTGGGCAGCCCGAACACCACCTCTTCCCAGAGTCCTTCGCGGCGCTGCCCAGTCCTCGCGAGGATGTAGCTCCGACTCGAATCCCGCTCCCAGCGGGCCAAGGAGGCTTCTTCGATCACTGGCTTGGGCTTAGGGAAACTCTGGGAGCTTGGGGCTCCGTGTGTGCTTGTCGTTTAGTTCTAGACCGAACTCTCGCCTGACTGTAGGCGCTGTGTCTGCTCCTTGACAACCTTTGGCTCTGCATCTGCATCTTAGAGCCTCGCACCAGCTTTCCCACTGAAGGACAAGCCACGAGCTCACTTCTAAGATTCTGGTGCTCCCCTCCTTGGGGGTAGTGTCCCCCCCCCCCTTTATTGGGAAACATACAATCACGTTCTGAAATATAAGTCAGTAATTTTTTTAACGCACTTTTCACCATTCGTACAAAAATAGAACAACCAGACCCTTCCCAAAGACACTTCTGAAGCAACCACTACTTTTCTATGACTGTTCCCTTCCTTTTCTTTACAGCAAACTTGATTTATGACAAAGGTGGCATCGCACAGCTATTTGAAAAAGATGATCTATTTAGTGAAGGTTCTGTGACAATATAGTTATTCTTACGGAAAGCAGTATAAAATGGGAACTTCTCACATGATCACAAAAGTCAATTTCAGGTGGATTGAAGATTAAATATGAAATGCTAAACAGTAAGGCTTTTAAACTAATATAGGTGCTAAAAACTACAAAGTACATTTTCTGTCAGTTGGGAAAAATTTGAAGTGATTTTTATCAGATATTATCAATCAATTGTAAATATCCTGAGTGCAGTAATGTTGTTGTGGTTATGTAGGAAAACGTCCTTTTTCACAGGAACATGGAAGTTGAACAAAAGCATTTTAATCAAGTGAGATAAGAGAAGGTTAAGTGGCACCCCCTTTCTCCACAGAAAAGTCTTAACTGGGCTTCTCCAGAAATCTTCACCATGGCTGATTTTAGGACTGTCTGCAGAAGAGTTCAATGTAGATAAACTTCCTATTTTCATGTTGCCCTATCTTACTTGGCCACTGGCCGGGAAGAAATCAGCACTCCAGGTGCTGGACATCCCTTACTAGTTTTTCACAAACATATCCAGTATAGTAGTTTGTATACCAGTTGGGCTCCATGGTAACAGCTGGCAGGGGGAGGACAGAAAGGGGAGAAGCTTTCCCCTTCTCAAGTGTTGTCCTTGAAGGGTTAACTTTCCCAAAACAGTGAAAGGAGAAGCTGCTTTTATGTGAACTTCTGTAGACTGTGAACTTCTGAGCCCCTCCCCTTACATACTGGGTAAAAAACTCTGAAACTATCTGAACTTGGGGTTCAGGGGATTGATTGATTACAGCAAAAGCTGTGCCCTCTGAACCTGACTGCAGCCAAATAAAACTGTTTCCTGCTATCTTCGGTGCCTTGCCTCATTTGTCCCTACAACAAAGGCATTGATGAATTGAGGTTGAGGTTTTCTACCTCCTCCCCAGTATAACCATCTTTAGCCAGGATGAAACTTCTAATGCCAGAAAACCTCCACCTGGACCCCTTCACACATGGACCTTTCCTCAAATGGTGTTGGGGGACAATGTGACTGGTGGAATGAAGCAGAAGATAATGAAAAACAAACATGAAATATTGGGGGGGAAGAGTGGTTCATGTGTGACAGGGGAATATTATACTGGGGAGGAGGCAGAAATCTCCAAAACTAACTTCAGGTGAGGCTTGATTTAGTCATCAAGCACTATGTCCAGGATTGAGCTTCCTCTTTCCATCTCTTGGATCTATTTCTAACTGTGGTTGATTGTCCCATATCCAGTCAGTATTTATCTTTCTCTCTCAGTTTTCCAGGGCTACAGCCTTTCAGATTTGTGTCCAGTGAGGGGTGTTGGGGGAGGTGGGGTTCATTTCCCTATTACTTAAACAGAAGTCCAGAAAATTGGCCATTAGTTGAGCTGGGGTTACCTTCCTGCTTGAGCCAAAGTATGCTAGAAAAAAGAGCCTGAGGTAAGAAATACTGTTTTGTTTTCTTAACTTGGAAGGTGCAAACCCATAGCAGAAAAGAAGAGAGTGAAACAAGCAACAACATAAAGCAAATTGAAGTGGTGTTGCTGCACCGGCCATTACTTCAGTTGAACTGTAATTTTATAAAATTTATATCTTTTATTTTACTTTCTGATCTAAAATCCTATAAGATAAGGTCTACCTTTTTGGTTTATTTTATAAATTCACCCAGGAAGGCACAAATTTTATGCAGCGTATAACATAACATTCCCTGATGATACATGGGAGGCCAAACAGAAGATAACTAAATAAAGGAGCTGGGCAGAAAGAAGAGGAACTTACAGGGTTGAAGACTAAAACCCATGAAATAGTGTAGAATATTTGGGGGACCATAAGATCTTTATGGCCAAGCAAAGTTTGGTTGGGTGGAAATTTGGAAGCTTCTTCTAGAAAAAATAGGCAGTGCTGTATATCAAGTGTTCTATAGTTTAAAATTTGACCTTTATTTTTAAGTTATGACAAACCATTGAGGGATTTTAAGGAATAAAGTGGTTTAATATGTGTTCTAGAATGATCATGCTAGCAGCAGTGCAGAGAATAAAGAGAGGAGTACAGATTAGCTATGGGAAAAACTAGTTGGTAATCTACTTATGTCATTAGGAGGGGCTAAGAATCTAATTAAAACTTTGGATATGGAAATGGAGAGAAGAGAGGCTGAGGAGATTCTAACAGAATATACTGTACTTGGTGACTGATTGGGAGAGGTAGTGGATGACAGGAAGAAGTTTCAGCTATCTTAGAATTGGATTGATGGCAGTACCCCTTCTGGGTTAAGGGATACAGATTTTATTGAAACAATTTTGATTTGAGTTTTCAACATGTTTACTACAGGATATCCAAGTGGCAATATCCATTGTTCTGGAACTCAGGATGAGATTTCTAAGATAGAGATGCAGATGTTAGAAGTCTTAGAATATTAATGAGATAAACTAAATAATGTGTAGAGATGAGAAAGTGCTTAATAACATGGTCCTGGAGGAGGGTGTATTGGTGATTGGCAGAGGGACAAGTGCCTGTGAGATAGAGAATGAACAAGCAGATGCAACAGGTAAGCCAATAGGTAGGTTCTGAAGCATAACATAGGACCTCCTAAGGCAGTCATAGATGTAAGAAGTAAACTCTTGCATCAGCAAACAGTGGCTACGTTCAGCCAGTTAAAGGCAGGTATTTGGAAAGCTAGAGTAACAAACTTTGAGGAAAGATGGTCAAAAATGTAACTGAGGGCTAGGGTTGTAGCACAGTGATAGAGAACGTGCCTAACATGTATGAGGCACTGGGTTTGATCCTCAGCACTGCACATAAATAAAAAACAAAGGTCCATTGACAAATTTTATACACACAAACTTTTTTTTTTTTTTTAAATGTGACTGAGGGGCTGGGGTTACAGCTCAGTGGCAAAGCATTTGCCTAGGACTTGTGAGGCATTGAGTCCTATCTTCAGCACCAATAAAAACAAAACAAAGGTATTGTGTCCTTCTACAACTAAAAACATTTCTTAAAAATGTAACTGAGGACCTGGGTAATTAAAAAAGAGGATTCCCATCTCTTCTTCATCTATAAAGTCAGTGTTCTAGATTAGGTGAGCTGCTAGACTATTTCCAGTTCTAAAATCCTGATTCTCTGGGCAGGCACTGAAGAATGGGTAGGATTTGGAACTCTATGAACATGAACCTTTTCTTCTAGGAATTTCTTTCCCTTCCAGACACTACTCCATCCACATTGTTCAAACGGTAGCTGAGATCTCTGCCAGCAGTTTAGGGGTGGGCACCTGACCTAGCTGGGCAAATAACGCTTCCCCCGGGGAAGGGAAGAAAAAGAAGGCAGCTTTTCTCTATCTATACAAAACATGGAGCTAATGGTAACTGGGATTTGTAATCAGCTGTTATATGTGGTGTGTGTTGGGGCAGGGGAGGGGAGTAGTACAGAATGAAGATACAGAAGCAGAGATGAGAGATGGAGAGAGAAAATGACCTGGATTTTCCAAAGTGCTCCTGGTCTCAGTTCACTGTTAGCAAGTAGTACAGCTCCTGAATTTCATGATACACTAAGATCTAATATCTAATATCCTCCTTTGAGACTTATACTAACCCTTCTTGATTTGTTATTTGCAACTCAATCGAGTCTTACTATACTGATATTAGAGCCCATATGGGAAGCAGAAAAGTAAATGGGAAATGAAACTAATAGGTAGGACTATATATAATAGAGGATCCTGACAAGGTCTAGATTATAAATGGAGTAGTGGTTGGGTGGTGAGAGCTAAAAGAAAATTCATTGACACAGAATCACTAAAACACTGAAAACTAAGCACAGAATTACAGGTCTTGGCCTTGGTGTTCATCTTTCATAATCTAAAAAGCAAAGTTAAATAATTCTCATTCGTTAATGCTTTTTAACTAGAAAGTCACGTCCCTCCTGTCTCCCTCCATGTGTTAAATTTGCTAACAGAATCGTCCTGTAAAATGCTACACAATGTACAGTCAGTCATCCATGGTAGACCCTGCCATTAAGTACCCTTCCTTGACTGTCAGCTCGTCCCCCTTCCAGGTGGTGGGGTTGCAGCCAATATTATATTCATCAAGGTAAGTAGTCCAATCTCTTTAAAGGGAGGTACCAGGCTCAAAAGTCAAAGAGTGAAGCAATTGTTGGAAAGATGCCTTCTCCTTTAGCCGAAATAAAGATAAGGTTTCCTTACTGGAGCTGGAGATGGCAAGTGCTGCTGTTTCTGAGAGATATAGCTCAGCTAGTAATTATAGGCCATGTGTCAAAATATAGAATGATGCTTCTTTGATGGCTGACAAGGCAACTGGTCCAGGAGATGCTTCAGCCTCAAAGAAGGCTCTTTTAGTTTTGCATTTTGCTAGAAATCAAATAAATTGGTCCAAGCTCTGTGAAGGACTGTTTGCTAATACATACCCCCCAGATGTAGAAATCCCAGTTCTAGGAATTTGCCCTACCTATAAAATTTACATGTGTAATGAACATATGTAGAGCTATTCATTGCAATTGTATAAACAATTAGAAATAACCCAAGTCAATCCACAGTGAACTGGCTAAAATATATTCATACATGAAATATTAAGCAGCTCTAAAAAAGAATGATTCAGTGCCTTATATAGTGGAGTGACCCCCATGGTATATTAAGTAATAAAAGTAATGTGCAGGTGTTTTTGTACAGGAGGCTGCTGTTTATGTTTAAAAAGGAAAAGTATATTTGCGTTATTTTGATTGTAGATAAAAATCTGCAAGGGTGCACAAAAAAGTTATAAAAAATGGTTGCCTCTAGGTAACAGAATTATGTGGTGGGAAATGGGTGGAGGAGGCTTTTCATTGTATATAACTGCACTTTCTGAACTTCATATCATGTGAACACTTTCCCCATGGGAAAAATTTTTTTTAATCTAAAAAATAAGAGTGGTGGTATTTTAGATAGTATTTCCCAAATGCTGGACTGTAAATCAGTGAATTCCCATGAGGAAATAATTTATTAATCCACCATGAAATCAGGAAAAATTATGTTGTAAATATTTCATGATACTTAATTTATTTAATTTGAAGAACCATATTTTAAGTATTTTGTATAGAAGTGTCAGTAGGTATTAATGTAATGTTTATTTACACAACAGGCAAAATTTAAAGTTACCATCATTAAATCAACTTCTCAAATTTATTTGAGTCCTGAAATTTTAAAGCTAAGAATCACTGATTCAGAAGTGGCTTTTGTTCTCATCAAATAAATATTTTTTTACACATTACTTCGGAAGGCATTCCGCCTGTGTATTTCATGGTGTCGACTAAGTGATGAATTATAGCTGAAGGATTTTCCACATTCATTACATTCGTAAGGTTTTTCTCCAGTGTGATGTCTCTGATGTTTCTTAAAGGATGAATCATGCCTGTAGGCTTTCCCACAGCGGTTGCATTCATATGCTTTCACTCCCGTATGGACAGTTTTATGGTTGTTAAGATGTATTCTCTGTCTAAATGCTTTTCCACATTCCTTACATTTGTAGGGTCTTTCACCAGTATGTATTCTCTGGTGATGTGTTAGATATGCTCTATGACTAAAGGTCTTACAACATGCAGTACATGCATAGGGCTTCTCCCCAGTATGGATTCTTACGTGTTCACTAAGGTGTCTAACCTGTCGAAAGGTTTTCCCACATTCGTTGCAAGTAAAAGGTTTCTCTCCAGAATGAGTCTTTAGATGTTGGGTCAAGCTAATGTTCTGGCTGAAAGCTTTCTGACATTTGTCACATACATAAGGCTTCTCCCCAGTGTGAGTTCTATGATGCTGATTAAGAGATGAGCGATGTCTGAAGGCTTTGCCACACTCCTCACATTCAAAGGGTTTCTCACCAGTATGGATCCTCTGGTGTGTATTAAGAGACGCACTTTGACTAAAGGCCCTTCCACATTCCTTACATCTGAAAGGCTTCTCGCCAGTATGAATTCTCATGTGTTCAGTAAGATGATTGGGTTGTTTGAACATTTTTTCACATATATTACATTCATAGATTTTTGCTCTTATGCAACTTATTGGATGATTAATCAAATCTAATTTGTATTTTTTCCTCTTTCTAGGTGTGTCACATTTATGATGCTTCTGTTCCAAAATATTTGAACTCACAATAGTTTCCCCGTATTTGTGAACATCTTGGACTCTCTTCTTGTGGGTCAAAATGGCTTGTCTCACATTTCTTCCACAGGTTTCCTGGTGCTTTTCTAACACATCATCATATCTGGAAACTTTTTTCAATGTGGAATAAATGATATCATCCCTTATGAACCTTTCCATCATAATGTCATGATACAAATGTTCCTGGGAAATGTCATTATTTGCAGTTGACTCATTGGTTTCTGTTTTACTCTTTGAGTCTGAAATAAATGAAAAGATGCAAATAACTCATCTTCACCGTGTTTTTTTTTTAATTAATTACAGTAATGGGAATACGATGGAGATTTAGGCAACAATACATAAAGCACATGAGCTTTTGACTATATTTATATATGGTTATGCAACCGGAGAGGTAATGGGAAATAAAATTTAAGAAACAGTGAATAGATTAAATGTGTCATTCATTTGTAGTAAAACTAGAGTTTTTTAGTACTGTTATTTCTGATAATTCTAATGAACTATTAGTACTATTTAGTACCAATAAATACCAATTCCATTACTAATAAGTAATAAAATTTCAAAGCTGTGTCTTTATGAATATATTTTTTTTCATTGACACTATTTTTGGAAAACAATCTCAGAAAGATAAAATGTTCCTCTCCCCATTTCAGCAGAATCAGAAGAGACACTGGTTCAAAGACTAGGGTTTAAACTAAGAATATGCACAAGAACATTACACTGTCCTTTATTAAAACTTGTATTTGTATGTATTTAGTTCTGCTTCCTGAGATATTAATACATCCATGGAAATGTTATTTATGCAAAAAAAATGTTATTTATGTAAGAAACCCAGACAGTTGTATTGCTACTGCTGCTAGGTTCCAGGAAAATATCCTTTAACCTGGTCAACACAGAATAATCATTAGTGCTTTTACATTCCAAATTATAAATGAATAGAAGCATAACAAAGTCTATGCTCTTCAGGTCCCTGATTCTGGTTGGGAATAGGGGAGGAAGAAGAGAAGACAATAGGGAAAGAGAAAAGAAGCCATCTGTGTACCCCTCCCCAATTTAGTATTCAGGCCTGAAGCAGGCCCACAGAAAAGGAAAAACCAAAATTTAACTCTGAATGATATTGGGAGTTTTACTATTTCACTGAATTCAATAAATATTTTACTAAAATCAAGATTGTTCATGTTAGAGACTGGACCATCTGTTAGACCTCTTTGAGATTTCATCCAGAATCAGGGCAAGGACATTCAGGGTACCTTTTATTATTATTTTCTTCTTTTGGTATTTTGTTTTGTTTTGTGGTGGTGGTGGGGAGAGAACCCAGGGTCTTGCACATGCTAATGAAGTGTTGTACCACCTAGTGATTCCCTTATCTCCTATTGTTTTCATTATTACAAGTTGCAGAAGAGAAACCACAGGACAATATACAATTATTAGAATTTATAACAGAGTGAAACAAGGTGGACTGCCTATAAAAAGTCAATATTAAAAATAAATTGTGTTATTACACACAAGCAACAAGCAGAAAACAATTTTTAAAAATATATCATCTATGGGCTGGGGATGTGGTCAAGCAGTAGCACGCTCGCCTGGCATGTGTGGGGCGCTGGGCTTGATCCTCAATACCACGTAAAAATAAAATAAAGATATTGTGTCCACCTAAAACTAAAAACTAAATATTAAATGATATATATATATGTGTATATATCCTATAATAGCAATAAAATGCACAACTTCCAGAATGAATTTTAACAATAACATGAAATATGTACAAGACCTTTGTGGAGAAAATCCTAAAACTTTAATGAACAAAAATTTATAATAAATACCAATAAATGGAAAAATATGTCATGTTCCTGGATAGTAGGATTCAATATCATAATAATGTTAATCTTCTCAAGATTGATCTAGATATTTGATTCTGTTTCAATAAAAATGGCAACACAGCATTTGTGTCTGTCATTTAATGCACTGATTATATAATTCATATGCAAAAGCAAGGGGTTCAGTAATAGCCAGGGCAATTTTAAGAAACGAAGTGGGTACACTACTTCTACTAGATAATAGGTCTCATTATGGAATACAGTAAAGGAAGACAGCCTGGAATTAGAGTAGGGATAGAAAATTTTTAAAATGAAATGGAACAGAACGAGCCCAGAAATAGCCAGAAGCAGTGGTGCACTCCCATAATCTCAGCAGTTTGGGAGGCTGAGGCAGAAGGTTTGTGAGTTCAAAGCCAGCCTTAGCAAAAGTGAGGTGCGAAGCAATTCAGTGAGACCCTGTCTCTAAATAAAATACAAAATAGGGCTGGGGATGTGGTTCAGTGGTCCAGTGCCCTCAAGTTCAATACCCAGTACCCCCAGCAAAAGAGCCTAGAAATAGACCTAAGCATAGAAACTTGACATGTGACAGAGCTGCACCAATTATCCAACAAATGGTTCCTGGACTAAATGTCCATGTAGAAAAAGTTAAATTAGACTTTTTTTAAAATCTCATATATAAAATAAATTCCAGATGAATTTCAAACAAATATGAAAAGCAAAACTTTAAAAATACAGACAGGTGCTGTGGTTGTGCTCAGTAGTAGAGTGCTTGGCTAGTGTGTGTGTGTGGCACTGGGTTCAATCCTCAGCACCACATAAAAATTAATAAAACAAAGGTATTCTGCCCATTTACAACTAAAAAACTTTTCTAAAAATATAGGAGTATAAAGGAATATATCATCTACATATAGTATAATGGAGGATAACGGGGCAGAAAAGGGTATCTTACATAATAAAAAGCACACAGAAAAAAACTAATAAATTAAGTAAAATTAAATTTAATAATACATATCCTTTAAAAGACATTTTATTGATTGATTGATTGATTGATTGATTGGTATCGGGGATTGAACCAGGGGCACTTAACCACTGAGCTACACTGAGCCATATCCCCAGTCCCCCCACCTTTTTAATTATTTTTAGTTGTAGGTGGACACAATACCTTTATTTTATTTATTTATTTTTATGTGGAGCTGAGGATCAAACCCAGTGCCTCATGTACGCTAGGCAAGCACTCTACCACTGAGCTACAACCCCAGCCTTATCCAGCCCTTTTTTATTTTGAGATAGTCTCACTAAGTTGCTTAGGGCTTGGCTAAGTTGCTAAGACTGGCTTTGAACTTGTGATCCTCTTGCCTCAACCTCCAAAACGCTGGGAATATGGATATGCAATACCGTGCTTAGCCGAAGACATTATTTTTTAAAAATGAAAGATGGGTCACTGGCTGAGATAAAACATTTATAAAACAAAGCTATGAACGATTAGTATCCAGAATACACACACACATTTTTCTAAAAACTAATTTTAATAAATATAAATAATAGAAAAATTGGCAAAGGATATAATAGGTAATTTACAGAGAAGGAATCTTGGATGGATGTTCAACAAACATGAGAATATGCTTCCTCTCATAACTAATTAGGAAAATGAAAGAAATAATATCATATTCACCCAACTGAACTTACAAAAATTTTCAAGTTTGACAGTGCCAAGTATTGACAGAAATGCTAAGTTCTGGGAACTTTCAAAGCCTGATGACAGGAATACAAATTGGTGACACTGCTTTGAAGAGGAACTTGGTAATAACTTGTAAAATGAAGGCATATATATCCCATTACCCAGAAATGTTGCTCTACCAACTACCTTGAAAAAATATTTGAATACATATATGAGCAGTTATGTGCACAAAAGTAGACTGCAGCATCTCTGTAATCTCCAAATTGGAAACAACATACTATACCAACAGAAAAATGAATAAATTGTGGTTTATTAATTCAATGGAAATGAATAAACTAGAACAACATAGAGTAACATCAACAGTGTTGAACAAGAAAAGCAAGGAAAGGGAACTGGGGTTATGGCTCAGTGGCAGAGCACTTGCCTGGCATGTGTGAGGCACTGAGTTCGATCCTCAGCACTGCATATAAATAAATAAAAAATAAAGATACATTAACAACTAAAAAATATTTTTTAAACAATGCAAGGAAAGGGCTGGGGTTGTGGCTCAAGAGGTAGAGCGCTCGCCTCGCACGTGCGAGACCCTGGGTTCGATCCTCAGCATCTCATAAAAATAAACAAGTGAAATAAAGGTATTGTGTCCAACTACAACTAAAAAATAAATATTTTTAAAAGATGCAAGGAAAGTACATAAATCATTTATTTGAAGAATGTGTAAAACAATGCTGTTGTTTTAGGGATATATGTATGTAATGAAAGTAAGAAGACAAATGGCAACAGTAATATTTAAACAGAAGAGTGGTTATTTTGAAAGGTGGGAGAGGAACAGCAGGGCTTCAACTTTTATTTCTTAATCTGGATGGAGGTTACATAGAAATGTGTTATAATGTTCTCTATGCCTTTCAAAATGTCTAAAATTTTTCATAATAAAAGCGAAGTTCAGGAAAATTGCTACTGGATTGGGCGAGAAGGAATCCTGTGCTATTTTCTCTTACAGGATTATTCATGAAGTAGCTATTACCAAAAATTAAGACAGGTAAATTAAAAAGAGATGAAAAACTGGAACTGGAAAATAAAATGTGGGGAAAAGTGGAAATAGAGTGGAAGAGAGAAAATTAAAGATTTGTACAGACCTGAAAAGAGATCTGTTTTCTGTGGAGAGACCACATACATCTGACTACTTAGAGGAAAGAGCTTTAGGTGGGCAGGACTTAGGATACTGGAGAAAGAAGGAAAATCAACTTTAACCTTACTGAGGACAATTGGAAACAATATAGTATAACAACAGAAAAATGAATAAATTGTGGTTTATGTGTAAACAGTGGGAAAATATGACCAATAATCATATTATTGAGAGACTTTTGCAAGGGCTCAGTGAAGAGAGAGGGGTAAAATTAGGTTTAGTGCATCCCTTGTCCAGTAGCCGGAGCGTTCCTGGCCGCCTGGGAGGGCCTGAGGACTAACCCACATACTAAAAGCTATCATCTCCCTTGGTCTTACCTGAAACATCATTTCCGGGGCCTTCTTTCTGTATCATCCATGGCTCTTCTCCTTTCTCCAACTGGGAAATCACACTAGGCTTGGAAAACTGATATCCTGCATATGAAGTAAAAGAGAAAGAATATGAATATTTATATTTATGTCTAAGTACCATCCTTAGAATTTAGTTCTAGTGTTCTGGTATTCAGGGGCTCTGAGAATGGGAAGGGGCATGTCTTTCTATTCTAGCTCTATAAAGTAAAGCTGATCCCCATGGAATCATATCTGCCCTGGCTTGGTTTTCAAAGGAATAATACATCTTTAATGCAGAACCCAAGGCCAAGTCTCCAAAGAATTTACAATATTGATAATTTAGAAATAATGACTATTCTATAATGGGCAGGTTTCTGGATATATGAATGACCCATCCTTACCCACTGACACCAGGTTCCTGTAGTTCTCCAGCATCACATCCCGGTACAAATTCCGGTGAGTAGGGGCCAAATGCCCCCACTCCTCCTGGGTAAAGTCCACAAATATGTCCTTGAAGGTCAACAGTTCCTAGAACATCAAACATTCCTTTTCAGTAGAGTCCAAGGATTTCTGACATTTTCAAAGTTTTGGGAGATTCCAAACCAATTTTACCAGGGGCCTCCCTGGATCTGTTTTGAAATTACTGTAAATACTTAAATATGTAGGACATATGATCATACATGCCTTAGAAAAAATTAAGCAGATCAGAGGAAATAGGGAGACCCAAAGTGAGTGTAAAAATGATCTTTTGTGTAGGGTACTTATAGAAAGTTGCTTTGAAAGGATGATATTTGGCCAGAGAGATGAATTCAGTGAGGAAGAACCATGAGGAAATCTGTGGGGAGAGCATTCCAGGGAGGTGTAAAGAACCTCAGATGAGAACATTCTTTTTTTGGTGGGCAGGAGAGCGGGTACTGGGGATTGAACTCAGGGGCACTTGACCACTTAGCCACATTTCCACTCCTATTTTATTTAGAGACAGGGTCTCACTGAGTTGCTTAACACCTTGCTTTTGCTGAGGCTGTCTTTGAACTCGAGATCCTCCTGGGATTACAGGCCACTGGCGCCTGGTGAGAACATTCTTAGCTTATTTGAGGAACAGAAGGTAAAGAACATGGATGGAGGTAGGTTAGGGAAGGGGACTGTAGAAGAAGATGAGATCAGAAGGGGTAGGGAATGGGGGTAGGACAGGCACTTCTGCTCCCAATACTTTCATCAAATACCTATGCGTTCTTGCTGAGCTTGAATTCTGGGGCCCAGATGGAGTTTAGTCCAAGATGGACAAATGTCTGGAACTGTAGTCTAACCCCTTCCTAGCTTAAATACTGAAAGATAAAAAAAAAGACTGCCCCTTAGTGGTGGTGAGAAGCATTGGCAATGAGGCAAAATTCAATCAAATAAAAGATGTATCACTGCCAGAGCTCAGTCACAGCTCCAGAAAGAATAAGAATAATCAGCCCCTCATCTTAACCAACTGACAGAGGAAAGAACTTAGAATATCTTAGAAATACAATAAAACAAAACAAAACAAAAACCTATCTATCTATACACACACACTCCCCTCATATTCCACTGTTTTTATATATATAGTTTTTTTTTTAAATTATTAGACACTGGATGTGGTGGCACATGCCTATAATTCCAGCAACTTGGGAAGCTGGGGCAGGGGGATCCCAAGTTCAAGGACAGCCTCATTAATTGAGCAAGGTCCTAAGCAACTTAGTGAGGCTCTGTCTCAAAATTAAAAGGGTTGGGAATGTAGCTCAGTGGTTAAGTGACCCTGGGATCAATTCCCAGTACCAAAAAATTAAACAAACAAGTAAATAAATAGATGTGTAAACAAGGGGGAAAATATGACCAATAATCAAGAAAATAAAAATCAAAACAAACAGACACACAGATAATCCAGTCACTGAAATTACCAGATAAGAACTTCAAAGCAATTATTTAAATATATGCTAAAGAATTTACAATAAAATATAGATAGAATGGATAGAGAGATGGAAATAACTTTAGAGAGATACAGAAATGCTAGAAAAGAAATAAAAATTCTACAAATGAAAAATACAATGTATGAAAAATTCATTTAATGGCCTTAAAGTAGACAAGGTAAATGAAGACAAGCTCAGTGAAACTTAAAAATGAGTCAATAGATATTGTCAAACTAGAGCAGTAAGAGAAAAAAAAAAAACTTGTGGGTTAATATCAAATGATATAATTGAAACCTCAGAAGAAGAAAGCAAAATATTTAAAGAAAAAGTAGCTGAAAAACTTCTAAACTGATGGTACTTACAAATTCAAGAAGCTTAGCAAACCCCAAAAGGGATAAATAAACACCTACCCACCCCCCAAAAAAACCCCAAACCTATGTATATCACAGCAAAACTGCTGAATAACAAAAATAAAGGTGAAGATTGTAAAAGCAGGTGATAGATCTGGAACCCAAGTGGAGTTTAGTCCAAGATGAATGCCTATCAGGAGAAAAGATGGTAAGAAAAGGGAAACAAAAAAAGCAATAAAAAAATTGGTATGAAACAAAGACACATCACACAATGATAAGAATAACAGGCAACTCCTCATCATAAACAATACAAGCTAAAAAATAATGGAACCTTTTTAAAATACTTAAAGAAAAAATAACCTAGAATTCTAAATCCAATAGAGGATTCTCAAATAAGAGAAAACATTAAGGCCTGTTTAGATTAACAAAAACTGTACAAATTGGTCACCAGAACACTTACACTACAAGACATGATAACGTTTTTCAGATTGAAGGGAAATAAACTCCAGAAATTTGGAACAAAAGGTTTAAAAAATGAAGAGTACCTGAATTAGTAAGTAGGCAAATACAAAAGACTCAGGTTATTTTTTTGCTTTTGTGGTTTTCAACTAAGAATTGAACCTAGGAGTGCTCTACCACTTAACTACATCTCCAGTCCTTTCTATTTTTTATTTTGAGATAAGGTCTTGCTAAATTGCTGAGGCTGGCCTTGAATTTATGATCCTCCTCCTGCCTGAGCCTCTGGAGTCACTGGGATTACTGGGATTACAGGCATGTGTCACTGTGCCTAGCCCCCAGCTATCCTTTTATTTTTTATTTTGAGACTTTCTAAATTGCTGAAGCTGGCCTAGAACTTGTGATCCTCCTGCCTCAGCCTCCTGAGTTCATGGGATTACAGGTGTGTGCCACCATACCTGGTTTCTTAATTTTTAAATAAGACAATTTACCATCTTTTTGCTTTTGCAAAAATGCAAACAATGTATTGTGGGGTTTGTAACACATAAGGTAGAATACGTGATGATGACAGAACAAAGAATAGGAAGCAGTAAATGGAAATATGTTTTCATAGTAACACGTGATGCCGTATGTTAATTCAAAGCAACTGAAATAAATTTAAAAATGCATACCATGATAGAATGACCACTAAAACAAAAACAAAAAAAAAATGTAGCTTAAAAGTCACTGGAGTGGCCAAGTGTGGTGGTAAATGCCTGAATCCCAGTGGCTTGAGAGGCTGAGGCAAGGAGGATCACAAGTTCAAGGCCAGCCTCAGCAATTTAGTGAGGCCCTAAGCAACTTAGCAAGACCCTGTCTCAGAATAAAAACATAAAATAAAAAGGGAAGGGGATGTGGTTCAGTGGTTAGGCACACCTGGGTTCAATCCCTAATACAAAAAAAAAAAAAAAAGTCACTGGAGGACATAAAATGGGATACTCAGAAATAATTTAATCCAAAAGAAGGCAGGAGAGAAGGAACAAAGAAAAAAAAAAAACAGAAAGGACAATAGCAAAGAACAACCTACACTTAGACCCATCCATAATAATGATTACTTTAACTATAAATGGACTAAACTAGCAAGACCCACCCACATTTAAGAAGGTCACACTTTAACTATAAAGACACCAATAGTTTTAAAAAGGAGGACATTTTAAGGCTGGGGTTGTAGCTTAGAGGTAGAGTGCTTGCCTCGCATGCGTGAGGCCCTGGGTTTGATCCTCAGCACCATATAAAAATAAACCAAATATAAATAAAGATATTTTTTAAAAGTTATGTATTTATAATTTAAAATTTTTAAAAAGGAAGACATTTTAAACAAGATCAGGTGCATTCAGGATGGTATGGCCATAAATCAGAGGGATATTTCATAATAATAAGTGCATCAATACAAGAAGACAACAATCGTGTTTATGCATCTGATGACAGACTTCAAATAAATAAAAGTTGATACAACTAAAGAGATACAGATAAATCATGATTACAGATTTTTTTTAAAAAAATTATTTAGTTGTTAACGGACCTTTATTTTATTCATTTATTTACATGCAGCACTGAGAATCGAATCCAGTGCCTCACACATGCAAGGCAAGTGCTCTACCACTAAGCCACAACCCCAGCCTCATGATTATAGATTTTAATATCCTCTCAGTAATTGATAAAAACTGACAAAAATTCATCAAGGATATAGAAGATTTGAACATTACCATCAAATAGTTAACTGATATTTATCGAATACCATAAACAATTACAGAATATATATTCTTTTTTTTTTAACAATACCTTTATTTCACTTATTTATTTTTATGTGGTGCTGAGGATCAAACCCAGGGTCTTGCACTCTACCGCTAAGCCACAACCCCAGCCCCTATATTCTTTTTTAAAATTAAACTCTTTTAAGACATTTGTGAGACTGGGGTTGTGGCTCAGTGGCAGAGTGCTCACCTAGCACGTGTGAGGCATTTGGTTCGATCCTCAGCACCACATAAAAATAAAGGTATTGTGTCAACTAAAAAATATTTTTTAAAAAAGACATTTGTGGATTTATATGCAGTTATAATAAGTAATACAAATTTCATGTATTCCTTATGAGGGCTGGAGCAGAGTACTAATTGGAAAGCACAAGAAGGAATTTTCTGAGATGGAGGCAATGTTCTCTTTATTAATTTGATTACATGGGTACATGCACATGTCAAAATAGAATATATTTCCTAAGTGTATTTTCCTGTATGTCATTTATACTTCAATTTAAAAAAAATTTAATCCTTTCCCATCGCTAAGGAATCTACTTTTTGATAAATATTAGGAAGTGAGGGATTCCAGATATGTGGAATGTAGAGAAAAGATGATTCTTTAAATAATTAATCTATTATTTAACTAACTATGATTTCTTCCATATTACCATAAATAACTGGAATGAATTTTAACCCTAGAAGGCAGACATTAGCATCTAAATTTCTTAGCTAAGGAAATGGATTGTAAAGAGCCAAAAGAAAAAAAATTGCCCTAGACACCAAGCAAGGAAGATGAGAGAAAATCAAACTGTGCACCATCTAATATCAGATAAAATCAAATCCAATATCATCTAAATTCAGATTTAAAGTTCTTTTTACTTAAAACTCTTCTGTTGGGCTGGAGTTGTGGCTCAGTGGTAGAGTGCTTGCCTAGCATGCATGAGGCACTGGGTTGGATGTAAAATAAAGATATTGTGTCCACCTAAAACTAAAAAATAAATGTTAAAAAAAAAAAAAACTCTTCTGTCTCCAATAATACCTCTGTAAAAGTCTTTTAATTTCCTTCTGTTTTACCCATGTTTCCACCAGATGGTGAAGACCCCATTTCTGACATGCTATCCTAACTGCTCTTAAAGCTGCTCCTGCTCTTTGCCCCACCTCAAAGATGTGGCCATTTCTTCTCACTATGCCAAGGGTCATCTCTTACAGAGTTCACAGTGATATGGATATATCACTAAGAATGTCAGAATTTCATCTCACTTATGGATTTTGAATATTATATTGACATTTATCTTAGATCCCAAGTAACATCCATTGGTTTCTAGGAGCTGGAAATATCACTCATTATGCTTTCTCTACAAAAAATAGCACAATATCAGATCAAGATGCTGGTGAGAAACAAGAGTTGCAGGAAGGCCCCTATGAGCAGAGATACTGTCACCACAGAAGCTCAGTTTCTGAATGAGAGCAATTTGCATAGTTGAACTTGTTTGTCTCAACCCACTCACTTCTCCCAAAACAGACAGGTTAAAAAACAAGAAGCATTATTAAGAAAATGAGGAGGGGCTGGGGATGTGGCTCAAGCGGTAGCGCGCTCGCCTGGCATGCGTGTGGCCCGGGTTCGATCCTCAGCACCACATACAAACAAAGATGTTGTGCCCGCCGAAAACTAAAATAAATAAATAAATATTTAAAAAAAAAAAAAAAGAAAATGAGGAAGCTCCAACCCACCTGGGGTTCTGCTGTCAGGAGGTCAGGGGTCAATTCATCCTCTAAACTTTCTTCCTGGGTCTCAGCAGCATCCTGAGACAGCAGAGCTAGGGAACAAAAAGAACTATGAATTTTGCATCTACTCAAATCTCTCAAATGCAAGAACGCTCTGTAGACCCACTGACTCTTCCCAAAAAAATATTCACAAAAGGGGACATCTAGGGCTAGGATTGTGGCTCAGTGGTAGAGTGCACACCTAGCATGCTTGAGGCACTGGGTTCAATCCTCAGCACCACATAAAAATAAAATGAAGATTGTGTTGTGTCCATCTAAAACTAAAAAATAAAAAAAAAGGTGGGGGGACATCTAGAATGACTCAAAGGAGCCCAAAACTCCTTAGTGAGGAGGACCTGCAGTGTGTTGCTTTGGGTATTGATACTTCCCAATGGTCAAAAGCACAAATCTTTCAGGCCACTTCTTTGTTCTAAAATCCTCAAAGGGTCTCCCACAGATAAGAAAGAAAAAATTCAAACATTTCACCATGGACTTCAAGGCAGTCTATGATCTGCCCAAAGCTTATTTTCTCAGCAGTGGTTACATCCAAACTACCAACCTTTATACCTGGGACACCACCCACTTCACATTCTTAACCCTCATTTAGACTAAATAGTCCCCATTCTCTAAACCTCTCTTCAAAGTACCCACTTTTCTATACTTCCTCCAAATCTTCTATAAAAAGCTTCAGATATTTTTCCAGACTCAACTCAATGCTATCTGATTTATATTTCCTCAGGATTCTAAAAGAGCTTTTCTTAGCCTATCTTCTATTATTTTGATCTGGTCGTATATCTATCTACTCTTTCAACTAATAATCAGCTTTAGAGATAATTCTTCTTCTTCTTCTCCCTGCCCCCCAATCTCTCAAGATGCTTAGCCAAAGTCCCTGTCTGACATAGATGGAATACAATAAAAATAGTGGCTGGATATGAAGTATTAGAGGTATGAGGACATCACATGAGACACATGAATTCCTCTCTCCATATATCTTCTCCTGACCAGACCACTAAATAAGGTGGGTATGTCTTAGACATGTTTCCTGCCTAATTCACATAGTTCAAGGTAATATGAGAGGAATCAGGCATGTTATTCCTGCCTCTCTGAGGGGGAGGGGTGGAAATCTGATGCTTGTCAAAAATATTGGTTAAATATTTTTAACCAATAAGTGGCTAAAATGACTAGAACTTGAGCTGGAAAACCCTTCGGAGGACTTAAGAGTCAGAACCCTTTGATCCCTCTACATGTGAATCACATTCCCACACTTAAGAGCCAGAGGTGGGGAACAACTCTATTCTAGTTTCCCCTCATGTATTTTATCTGATGCCAGGAGATGGGAGCAGCATGGAGCACATATTGAAAAAGAGCCTGAGATGGGAGCCCAATATTTTCTCTCCCAGCTAGACTACTCCCAAAAGCCACGAGCTCAGCACGAGTGAACCCCCTGAAAGACCTTCCTTCCTCCAATTTTCTCCCCAAGAAACAACCTCAACGAAGTACATCTGTTCACATAAATGAGACCTCCTTCTTCCCCCTCCTTCAGTCTATTCTCACCTTCTTCTTCAAACATTTTAGTCACATCCTCCCATGAGGGCGCCTCCCCCTTGGCCTTCCTTGGATGGTGTAACTTCACCCAGGTACTGGCCTTGGGCAGGGTGATCAGGAGCTGCTGAGGCATGATGATGCACGACCAACTGGCGTTGTCCACTTCTGGTGAGGAAATTGCCAGAATCTCCAATGAGAGGCTTGGCAATTGCGTGGTCTTTCTCAGACTGCAATCTTCTGCCCTCGGGGCTTTGGCATGTCCCTGCAGGACTAGGACCTGGAGGACCCTAGAGGTTGGAGTGACTTTAACAACTCTGAAAACTGGACACCATTTTTTGGGAGGCAGTCAGGTGAGTTGGTTTGAGTACATGGCTTTGTAATCATTCTAGAGGAACAAAAGACAAGAAAAAAGAAATCCAGAAACACTTTCATATGGCCAGAACTCCAGAACCTGCAGAAATATATTTTAAAATGCAAAAGATCTAATACAATGGTGCGGCATCAATGCAAGAGTAAGTATAATCAGATTTCTTGGATGTAGCTTCCACCTCCCGATTCCACAAAAACACAAAGACAGGCAAACACCCAAAGATGCACAAACATCTGCCTTGATTTCCCACCTTGTAAGCTACATGCATATTCTGCTTGGATCCAGATTTGGGAGTCAACACAGGCTTTGAAACCAGACAGCCTGGCTAGAACCCAGACACTAGCCAACAAAAGCTCTGAGGCACTTCAATTCTGTGAAGTGAAAACTGAGGTGCTTCAGTTTGCTCACCTATAAAATAGGAATAGTAATTGCATTTTGTAGCAAGCCCTTATAAACCTTTTATTTTATGCTGCGTCATACCATTATTTTTTAAAGTTATTTTTAAAAAACAACTTGAAATATGCATGTAAAGTTCATTTTTAGTATCTCAACTGATGGAATAATCACATAGCTGTTTTAGCCGAGGCAAACAGTGACAGACACATCATCACCCGGGAAGCCTAGCAACTGATAAAATGCATCCTGGGTTCAGAAATGTTAAATTGGGGGAGGGGTTAATACTTAAATGGAAGAAATATAGTACTTTAAGTTTAACGAGGGCTCCTGCAGAATTATTGGTAGCAGGCAGATTTGAAAACAACCCAAATCAACTCATCCAACCACTGGCATCTAGGCAGGTACCTCCACCATGACCAGGTCCAGTGTATCTGGAGTCCTCGAAACAGCTGGGTGGAAAAGGGGGTGGCCCAGGCTAGGGTTGTAGCTCAATGGTAGAGCGCTTGCCTTGCATGTGTGAGGCACTGGGTTGATCCTCAGCCTCACATAAAAATAAAAAGGGCCCCGGTTGGGGCTCAGCGGTAGCGCACTTGCCTTGCATGTGTGAGGCACTGGGTTCGATCCTCAGCCCTACATAAAAATAAATAAAATAAAGGTCTATCAACAACTAAAAAAATATTTTTTAAATAATAATATATAAATAAAGATACTGTGTCCATCTACAACTAAAATATTTTAAAAAGGCGGGGGCGGGTGGCCCGACTTTCTGAAGTTGGTGGAGAAGAGACTTATTAACTACGTGCGTCCTTAGAGACTGGAGATTATAGGAAATATCCTACCCCTGAATATTAAAAAAGGACCTCTATGGGCTGGGGATGTGGCTCAAGCAGTAAAGCAATCGCCTGGCATGCGCAGGGCGCTGGGTTCGATCCTTAGCACCATATAAAAATAAAGATATTGTGTCCACCTAAAACTAAAAAATAAAAATTAAAAAAAAAGGACTCCTTATGGAAGTACAGAAACTTTGGACTCGTCCCTAAGAAGCGGTTAATGACGCGCACCCTCACAGGTCTCCCATATAGGCCAGCCCGGAAAAGAGAGGTAGACCAGCAGAGGAGTACTCACCAGGTGGGCCTTGGACGCCGGGAGGGCCAGGGTTGGGACGTGGGGACGCTCACTCCGGAGCCTTTCTGCTGCAGAGGTCTCTAGAGAAGGACTGGGTGGTAATAGATTCTGTTCTTTCCCACCCTTTTACGGACCGTCCACAACGTCCAGCGTTCGCCTAGACGTCCTTCCGAAGCCCGGAGGGCCCTCGGCCTCCGGACTGGACCAGGCTTTCTTCCAAATTTCCATCCAGGGCCCTCTAGGATGGGTGGCTTTGCCAGCCGCACCCCCGGCGGCTTTGGGGCTGGAATGGGAGGGCGCCCTGAACCGGCGCCGACTGTGGCTTTAGTGCCCGAGACAGCGGCCACGGCCAAGTGCACCCGGCCTCTGAG
>NW_026000082.1:23995983-24000983 GCF_001458135.2 Marmota marmota marmota
TTATATATATTATATTATATATTATATATATATATATATATATATATACACACACACCACACATCAGGTGGCTTAACCCACAGAAATATGTTTTCTCAAACTTCTGGGAGTTAGAAAATATATTTTCTCAAACTCCTGCGGCCTATCTCCCTTGGGTTGCAGATGGCTGCTTTCTTTCTGTGTCCTCACAAGGTTTGTGTGTGTGTGTGTGTGTAGCATGTGCATACATGTGTGTATGTGTACTGTGTACTATGTGCACGTCCCTGTGCCCTTGGTGTGTCTGTGTATTCATATTATCCTTAAAGAAAAGAGGAACATTAAAACATTATGTTCCTGAGTGCTGTCTTCATATTCCCCAAAATCTAGCCACGTTAGGGAACAATGAGAGCAAGCCTGGGCCAATTGAATGTCCAGATACATATTACATTGAAGGACATTGACTTATGCACACCAGGAACTAGGGCAAGTTAATGTTAACTGTAAGAGCTTCTTTTCTTGCATGTACATCATGACAGTTGCTCCTTGGGAGCTGGCCATACAAGCAAACTAAGCAAGATAATGCTGATAATGTCACAGCTTCTGCAGCTTAACATGTAAAATCCCTCTTTCAGTGGTAACTGGGAAAGAACTGAGGGCACTGTGGGGATGGACACCTGTCACTCATGCAGCTGGCCACGACCGGACAAAACACCATGAGGAAGAGGTGGCACTGTTTGGCAGAAGTACAGTGGGGGTTGGAGTGCTATCTGTTCAGCCAATGGCTACTGGAACTTTCCTGTAAACATTTCTCAATAAAGTCTTATGCCTTGGCTCTTGGCAACCTATCTCACTGCTCTGGCAAAACTGGGCCATAGATGTGATAGTATCTAAATTTCCTCTACTTATAAGTGCCGCAGTCTGGCTGGGCACAAAATCACGAGCCACCACACAGCTTGTAGATTCAAACAGCAACTCTTTATTCCCGAACTCACACCAGCCGTATACAGACACGTTCTGGGGAAATCCACGTTCTCTGCCCAAATCCACGTTCTCTCCCAAATTCACCTTCACTGGGCTTCTGTCTCCCAAAATATACTGTCTGAATCCCGTGAGAACTCAAGGGGAACTTAGGCAGCAGGATACGCCCTATTCCCAGCAGGAATAATCTTAAACCTTAAACCTGGAACCTAAACTGGGAACGCCCTAAACCCGATTATGTTAAACCAGGAACACCCTAATCTGCCCTGGTCCTTGAGCAAGGTCAACTACATTCAATGTCACTGCAAAATGTCAGCAACATGGGGTACGCTGGCAAGGAAATTGTCATACCTACTTGGCTAATGGCTCCCAGCATATAAGGTCACCATTCAGATTGGATTAGAGCACATGCAAATGCTAAATTTTAACTTAATTACCTCTTTAAAAGCCAAGTCTCTGAATACAGATGGATTATGAGGTAATGGGGATTAGGGTTTCAGCATATAGATTTGGCAGGGGAGAATAAAATAGAGCCATAACAAGGCATCTAAGAGATGGCAAGGCAGTAGGGAATTACCAGACCAAACCTGGAAAGCTAGCATCCGGGAAGGTAAAGAAAGGCAGAAGCTGTTTGGCCCTGTCAGCTGGAAAATTATAACCTTCCTTTTGCACTTCAAAGAAAAAAACTTAAACACAACAAAATGGGGAGAGAAATAGGAGGAGGTCCTTCTAAAAACTGGACCACAAAAATTTATATCCTTAGAATAAGGATGAATAAGAAGTGAAACAGCTTTAGAGATATTTGCAGGCTGGAATCAACTTTCCTTTGTTTTTTTGGCTTCAACAACAGGTATTTTATTTTTCACAGTTTTGATACTTGGGAAGTGCAAGATATGTGTCTGGTGAGAGTTCTCTACTTTTTTAAAAAAATCTTAAGTCATGATCTTTGTTTTAGTCAGCTTTTTTGCATTGTGACTAAAAGATCTGACAAACATTTTGGAGGAGGAAAAATTTATTTGGAGGCTCAAGGTTTCAGAGGTCTCAGTCCATAGACAGCAGGCTCTATTCCTCAGGGCTTCACAGGGGAAGAGTGTGGTGGTGGGAGGAAGCAGCTCACATGATGATCAGGAAGGAGAGAGAGAGAGAAAGAGAAAGAAAGAGAGAGGGGCTCCACTTGCCAGACACAAAATGTGTACCCCAAAGGCATGCCCCCAATCACCCACCTCCTCCAGCCATACCCTACCCACCTTCAGTTACCACTCATTTAATTCCCATCAGTGAATTAACTTACTGCTTAGGTGAGGGATCTCATAACCCAATTGTTTCTCCTCCAAATCCCCTTGCATTGTCTCACACACAAACTTTTGGGGGACACCTAACATCCAAACCACAACTAGAATGTCAGTAGGACTGCAGACAGTAAAGACAGCACTCAAGAGGGTTCAGAGAAGGAGGACTCTATTAAAATTTGAAGTAGAGGCCATTCACGTTATGTTCTGGCTGAGAAGTTGTCTACATTTGGTCCATGTCCTGAGACTTTCTGTGAAGTTGATTTTAAAAGCAATGGACTTCTTAATCTGGTGGAAGAAATTTCTAAGAAGCATAGCATTCAGGCAGTGGCATGGATAGTGCTGGAGGCTTTTAGCCAAAGTTTATTTTGATATTCAGGAGAAGGCAGAAAAGAAAGATTTGAAAAACTTGGACTTCGAAGGCAGGAGTAAAACTGGGGCTAAGGAAGTTGCAAATGATAAAGACATTACAGCCACTAAGGAATGCTAAAGACTTTGCCCCCAAATAATAAAACAGATGGCTTGAGGGTGTCTCAGGAGCTGGTAAGACCACACCCATCTCAGGCTCAGGGAGTAAAAGTAAAAAAGAGATCAAAGGGGCATCCTTGCACTAGGAGGCCTAGGAAGTTTTTTCAACATGCTCAGCCACCCAGACACTCAGAGGCTGCTGCAGTCAGGGTCCCTGGAAGCTTTACCACTGCTCCAGATGGTGGCAATCTTGGTGGCAACCATGTGGTGATGGTTCTGCAGGAATGCAGGATGCTGGAGTTAGGGAATCATGGGGGCTTCCAAGATTCCAAAGGAAGGTCTGGGAGGCCAGGCACAGTGCAGCAGGGTTGGAGTCCCCATGGACACCCTCTGAGAGGACAAAGTGTGGAGATGTGAGGAGGAAGCCAAAGCTGTCCCAGAGACCCCTGAGATTAAGAAATGCCAGTAACATGGGACTTCGTCCTAGGAAAGCTACAGGAATTAAACAGAGACAAGCCAACAGAAAGGACACTTGGGCTGCAACCAACAAGGCCATGAGGCAGAGCTACACAAGTCCTTTGGACATAATATCACCGTGTCATGTGCCCCAGATGCCAGACATGGAGCTATAGGACTTGTTCGCCAGTAATGCCTTGGTCCTATCCCTTCTTTCTCTACCCATATTTTTCTTTCTTTTTTTAATATTTATTTTTTTAGTTTTTTTAGGTGGACACAATATCTTTATTTTACATTTATGTGTTGCTGAGAATGGAACCCAGTGCCTCACGCATGCTAGGCGAGTGTGCTACCACTTGAGCCACATCCCCAGCCCCCCATATTTTTCTTAATGAAAATATTTACTCTATACCTTTACATATTGCATATTTGTAAATCATTTTTTATTTCTTCAGGAGCTCATGATGCAAGTTTGCCTTGAATCCCAGAGACTTTGGACTTGAACTTTTGGGCAGTTCTGGAACTGTTGAGACATTGGGTGAAGGGAAAGTGAGGAACAAGAGATGGGTAAGCAGAAATGAAAGACAGAGACAAGGCAGAGTTACAAACGATAGTTTATTTGTCAGAGCTAACAAATAAAGGCTATTTCTCTATAGGATAGAGAGGCAAAACAGGCTTGAGGTTTGGGACTTTTATGGGGGAGGCTCAGAAATCAGAGCTGAACAGGTCCTAATGTGGGCAGTCAGGGGTTGGTTGGTATGAGGAGTTTCTTTCTCAGAAACTCCCAAGGGTGGGAAAGTGAAACTTTTTCCTTAAAATGGCGGCTATCACTAAAGATGGCCATCCAGATGCTAAGCAAGGACCTTATATTTGGGACTTTTGTTAATGGGCTAAATGTATTTTGCATTGTGAGATAGTCATGAACTTTTGGGTGCAAGGGGCAGAATATTATGGTTTGGATGTGAGGTGTTCCCCAAAAGCTTGTGTGTGAGACAATGCAAGAAGGTTTGGAGGAGAAATGATTGGGTTATGAGATCCCTCACCTAAGCAGTGAATTAGTTCACTGATGGGAATTAAATGAGTGGTAACTGAAGGTGGGTAGGGTGTGGGCTGGAGGAGGTTGGTGATTGAGGGCATGCCTTTGGGGTACACATTTTGTGTCTGGCAAGTGGAGTCTCTCTCTCTCTCTCTCTCTATCTATCTATCTATCTATCTATCTCTCCTTCCTGATCATCATGTGAGCTGTTTCTCCCTACCACCACATTCTTCCCCTGTGATGTTCTGCCTCACCTCAAGCCCTGAGGAATAGAGCCTGCTGTCTATGGACTGAGACCTCCGAAACCTTGAGCCCCCAAATAAACTTTTCCTCCTCCAAATCGTTCTTGTCAGGTCTTTCAGCCACAGCTGTGAAAAAGTGACTAAAACAATCTCAGTTTACAAGTTCATCTCTGTGGTTTTACCAGGTGCCTGATAAAATATAAACCACCTGTAGAGAAAAGCATTGAAGGGCTGGGGATGTGGCTCAAGCGGTAGCGCACTCACCTGGCATGCGTGTGGCCCTGGGTTCGATCCTCAGCACCACATACAAAACAAAGATGTTGTGTCCGCCGATAACTAAAAAATAAATATTAAAAAAATTTTTTGAAAAAAAAAAAGAGAAAAGCATTGTTATTTGTGTTAGGTAGTAACTTGCAATGAGCAGTGAAATGCATAGCAAATTCATAAGTGTTCTTTAAATTACATTAGGGTCTTCTTTAAACTACTTTCAAAGTAGATTAGAAAGCAAAGGGTGGTAGTTAATTTGTAGAATATAAACAAAAGCAAAGGAAC
>NW_026000082.1:24003230-24018366 GCF_001458135.2 Marmota marmota marmota
ATACACACACACACACACACACAGAGAGAGAGAGAGAGAGAGAGAGAGAGAGAGAAGAAAGGATAGATATGGAGGATACAGTGAGCAGTGAGCAGCAGCTCTAACATAAGTTTGAAAGAAGCTAGGGCAGAGACTGCATTTAAAGACATAAAAAATGAATATTTTTAGTACCTATAAAAGCAACCAGATCACAAATAAAAGACAACAAGTTTCTAGTAAGATAAATTAAAAGAAACCCACACTTAGATACATAATAGTAAAACTTTAAAATGCTAAAGATCAAAGAGAAACTCTTAAAAACGTCTATGGTCATTTTATAAAATGCCCATTCCTCCTCTGATGGGTGGAGATTCCCCACGAATGTGAGAAAGACTTGCTTATAAAGAATATAATGTAGTAGATGAGCTGGGGTTGTGGCTCAGTGGTGGAGCACTTGCCTAGCAGGGGTGAGGCACTTGGTTCAATTCTCAGCACCACATATAAATAAATAAAATAAAGGTCCATCAACAACAACAAAAAAGAAAATAATGTAGTAGAAATGATAGTGTTCAAAGTTAAGTCATGAAAGATATTGCCATTTCTGCTCTGCACACTCTTTGTGTTGATTCATATCTGGAATGTCCCTCAAAGTCTCGTGTTGAAAGCATGATCTCCTAGCAAGGTTCAGAGGTGGGGCTTTCCAAAGTGATTGCATGAGAGCTCTGACCTCATCAATGGATTAATCGCTTGATGCCTAAATGGACTCTGAGGGGAGGGACCAGTACTACCGGGGCATGCCCTAGAAGGGTTTAGCTTCTCCATGGCCCCTTTCTTCCCCTCTCCTCCCCACTTCCCTCTGTCTCCTCCTCCTCTCCTTCCTGGATGCCACGAGCTGAGCAAGTTTCCTCTGCCCCACCCCTCCACCATGATGTTGGAGCCATTTAACCATGAAACGAATCCCCTGAAATCATGAGTCAAAACAAATCTTTTCTCCTTTAAGTTGTTCTTGTCAGGCATTTTTTTTTTTACAGCAATGAAAAGCTAACACAGATTGATTCATCTGGGGAAACCCAGCTGAGTTACCAGAATCAACTGTCAGCCATGCAAGTGAGCCAGTGCTATCCAGGAGTCAGTGCAAAGAGGACAATGAATTGTTCCCTGTTCTGTTACCTCTGTACCCAGTCAAGCCTTCAGATGCCTTCAACTTCAGCTGACATCTTGACTATATTCTGAGACAGTACTTCCCATATAAGGAGCTTCTTTAATGTTTGACTCATGAATACTTCAAAGTTTATTTTTTAAATCATTAAGTGTTGGGGTTATTTGTTATGCAGCAATCAATAACTAACAACATTGTAAAGCAACTGATAACTAACACAGGAGACATTGTGACAGCCAATATCATCAGCAGTAATGAAAAACAGAAGATAGTGGAATGAAATTTCCAAAGTGTTGTGAGGAAATAATTGACAACCCAGAATTCAATACATGGTTAAAAACAAAGACATTTTCAGACAAACAAAACCTGAGAGTTTGCCCCTGGCAGACTACATTAAAAGAAATTCTCAAAGTTGAACTTCAGGCAGAAAGAAACTGATTCCAGACAAAAGGATGAAGATGTAAAAAGAACAAATAAAGTAGAAGTTATATGAGCAAATCTAAATCAGCATTAATGATATATACTAAAATAATTTGTGGTTTTACAAAACAGAATTAAAGCCAAGCACAGTAGCACACACATGTAAATCCCAGCAACTGGGGAGGCTGAGGAAGGACTGAAAATTCAAAGCCAACCTCAACAACTTAGTGAGGCCCTAAGCAACTTAGTAAGACCCTGTTGCAAAACACAAAATAAAAAGGGCTGGGGATGTAAAGCACCCCTGAGTTCAATCCCCAATATGAAAATAAAAACAAAACAGAATATATCCAAGATCAATAGCATACAGATCAGGAAAGAGATGAATGCTGTTAAAGTGTTCTACATATTGTATGACTACATGGAGTAAGGTAGAGATATTTATTGTTACTTTTTCCTTTCAACCAAATTGCAACTTACATGCTTTGTGCTTTTGACCATTGGGAAGTATCAATACCCAAAGCAACACACTGCAGGTCCTCCTCACTAAGGAGTTTTGGGCTCCTTTGAGTCATTCTAGATGTCCCCCCACCTTTTTTTTTATTTTTTAGTTTTAGATGGACACAACACAATCTTCATTTTATTTTTATGTGGTGCTGAGGATTGAACCCAGTGCCTCAAGCATGCTAGGTGTGCACTCTACCACTGAGCCACAATCCTAGCCCTAGATGTCCCCTTTTGTGAATATTTTTTTGGGAAGAGTCAGTGGGTCTACAGAGCGTTCTTGCATTTGAGAGATTTGAGTAGATGCAAAATTCATAGTTCTTTTTGTTCCCTAGCTCTGCTGTCTCAGGATGCTGCTGAGACCCAGGAAGAAAGTTTAGAGGATGAATTGACCCCTGACCTCCTGACAGCAGAACCCCAGGTGGGTTGGAGCTTCCTCATTTTCTTTTTTTTTTTTTTTNTTTTTTTTGGTGCTGGAGATCCAACCCAAGCCCTTCCCCAAATTAAGTATGTATTCTGTCACTGAGCTTTGCTCCAGCCCAATATAATTTAAATTTTGTAAAAAAAAAAAAAAAGTACTTTTTCTGGAAGACATCTTACTGAATATAAAAACCTATTATAAAGTTAATAGTAACTAAGAAAATGAGGTAGGGAAGGGAATAAGTTCAGAAGTGGACACAAACATATTTATGACAAGATTGGGGGAAAGTGTGTCTTTTTAAGAAAGTGAATCTGGGGAAAGTGGATATTCACATTGACTCATTCACAAAAATCAATCCAGATGGATTGCAGATTTAAATGACAAGTTATTTTAGTCAGGTGTTTCACTGCTATGACCAAAAGACCTGACCAGAACAATTTTCTTTTTATAAACTTTCTTTTTTTTAATATTTATTTTTTAGTTTTAGGTGGACAGAGTATCTTTATTTTATTTTTATGTGGTGCTGAGGATGAACCCAGTGCCTCATGCATGCTAGGCGAGGGCTCTACCATTAAGCCACAACCACAGCCCTAGAACAATTTTTTTTAAATTTCTTTTAGTTGTAAATAGACTTTTATTTTATTTATTTATATATATTGCCAAGAATCAAACCCAGTGCCTCACATATGCCAGGCAAGTGCACTACCACTCAGCCATAGCCCCAGCCCTGACCAGAACAATTTTAGAGGAGGAAAAGTTTATTTGGTGTTCATGGTTTCAGATATCTCAGTCCACAAATGGCCGACTCCATTGTTTTGGAGTGGAGGTGAGCAGAACATCATGGTGGAAGAAAGCAGTTCAGGACATGATACCAAGAAGCACAGAGAAAGAGCTCAGCTCTCCAACCACACCCCCTGTGACCCATATCCTTCATTCCCACCCTACCTGCCTATAGTTACCACGCAGTTAATTCCTATCATGGATTAATGCACTGATTAGTTTAAGGCTTTCATAACCCAACCATTTCACCTCAAAACTTTCTTGTATTATCTAATGAATGAGTTTTGGAGGGACACCTCATATCTAAACCAAAATAATGGGTAAAACAAAAAAAAAAAAACTTTTAGAAGTAGGAGAATGTTTTCATGACCTTAAAGTAGGCATAGACTTACTAAATGGGGAAAACTGATAAATTAACTCAGATTAAAATTAAAAAACAGATTTTCAGACACTTCTAGAAAATTTTGGGAGAAATATATTTGGCAGTATCTACCAAAGCTAAATTTTGACTTAGCAATTCCAGCCCTAGATATATACCTAGCAGAAATACACAGGTTCAGGGATGAGGCTGTAGCTCAGTGGAAGAGCACTTGCCTAGTATGTGTGAGGTAAAGGGTTCGATCCCTAGCAACACATAAAAAATAAATAAATAAAATAAAGGCATTCTGTCCATCTACAACTACAAAAAAATTAAAATAAAAAGAAATATAAAGGTTCAGATGTTCCAGTTTATATAATCTCAGGCTGTTTTTGTGCAAAATGGCAGAGTGTAATAGTTCTTTCAGAAGCCATATAGCCACACCTAAACACATCTACCATGTAGCCTTTTACAGAAAAAAAAATTGCCAATTCTTGGTCTACAGGAAAAAAAACAACAATATGCATAAGTATCTCATGATAGTGGTTTTACATCAATTCTAGAAAGCTCCCTTTATTTCTATGACCAACACTTTCAGTATACATCTTATAGCTATATAAAAGAATAGAATAAAAGTTTGTGCTATATTTTATTCTGATTTGTTAAAGGGATATTTAAAACAGTGATTCTCAATGGTCAATCCCCAGATCACTGACCTGCCATGAAATTTTCATTTGTCCATAGTGAAAGGTAAAAAGTAAAGACAACTTTGGCAGATTTTCATAGTGTTAATTCAGTATAATGGGCTATTTATCATAATTACATCTTTTCTACATTTTTAAATATTAAAATTCCCTTTTCTGAAACAATGCTGATAATAAGTTGTTAATTTTAAGACAGTAAAATTAGCAGTTGGTAACATTTACCCAATCATTCAATTCTAAAGTATTGTGAGGAAATAATAAAACATAATCGTTCTTAAAATCTAAAGGTTAGGAAACCATTGATTTAGAGGCTTTTGCTCCAATATGGTTTCTCTAATGCTGCATATACTTCATGTATCATTGCCGAAGGAATTTCTTAAAATGTGTTTTGCAGTGTCTAATAAGTGAAGAACTACAACTGAAGGCTTTCCCACACTCATTACAGTCATAAGGTTTTTCTCCAGTATGAATTCTCTGATGTTTAGCAAAGGATGAGTCATGCCTAAAGGCTTTCCCACAGTGACTGCACTCATAAGGTTTCACTCCAGTATGAACTCTCTGATGAATGGAAAGATGTATTCTCTGACTAAAGGCTTTCCCACATTCCTTGCACTTATACGGTCTTTCTCCAGTATGAGTTCTCTGATGCTGAGTTAGGTATGTGCTATGGCTGAAGTTTTTATTGCATACATTACAAATATAGGGTTTCACCCCAGTATGAATAATCTCATGTTGCCTCAAGTGTCTAATCTGGAAAAATGCTTTTCCACAGTCTTTGCAGGTAAATAGTTTCTCTCTAACATGAGTTCTCAGATGCTGGATCAGTCCAATGCTCTGGCTGAAGGCTTTCTCACATATCTCACATTCATAGGGCTTCTCTCCAGTATGAATTCTAACATGTTGAGTAAGGGATGAAGGATGTCTAAAGGTTTTCCCACATTCCTTACATTCATAGGGTTTCTCACCAGTATGGATTCTTTGATGGGGAATAAGGGATGAACTTTGGCTAAAGGCTTTTCCACATTCCTTACATCTGAAAGGTTTCTCTCCGGTATGAATTCTCATATGTTCAGTAAGATGAATGAGTTGTTTGAAATTTTTTTCACAAATGTTACATTCAAAGGTTTTCATTTTTGTATAACTCCTTGAATGATTAATCAAATCTAAATTGCATTTGTTTCTCTTTCCAGGTGTGTCATTTTTATGGTCTTTTGTTCTTGAAGAACCTGCTAGTCCTGGGGTAATTTTTGAGCTAAAATTAACTTTTTTGTCAAATTGCTTAGATTCTTGGCTTTTCTCTTGAGTGAGAATTTTCTTATGGATTGAGGGGATTGGCCCCTCAGGTGATCTACCTTGGTTTTCCAGGTAACTTTCTAATTTATCACATTTTGAGACTCTTCCCAATGTAGAATACAAGGTGCTTCTCCTTGTGGACCTTTCCTTTATCAGCCCAGAATGTAATTCTTCCCATGAAATTTCATTCTTTAAGGTTGATTCTTTGGTTTCTGTTTTACTCTCCAAGTCTGAAAGAAAGCCAAACATAAAAATGATCCATACTGTTAAATTGCCACAATGAGAACAGATGGGAAAATATACATACTAGCTACAGAAGGCTTGGACTGTCTTCAAAGTGATCCTGCCACCTAAAGAGCTGACATGAAAGCAAGTGAAGAAACGGTAAGAGGAAAGAAGCTTTGAAAACCAACGAGGAGCTCATCCATGTGAATTGCTAAAGGGAATAAACCAAGAAAATAAGGGCAAATATTTTAAAATATGATTAAGAAATACAGAATTCTAGGGTTGGGTTGTAGCTCAGCAGTGGAGTACTCACCTAGTATGTGTAAGGCACTGTGTTTGCTCCTCAGCACCACATATAAATAAACAAAATAAAGGTATTTTGTCCATTTACTATATGTGTGTGTGAGGGTGTGTGTATGAATATATGTGTGTGTGTGTACACACACATATATTCTCATATATATATGAGAAACAAGATTTTTAAAAAATATTTTTTGTAGGTCACAACACTTTTATTTTATTTATTTATATGTAGTGCTGAGGAGCAAACCCAGGGCCTCACATGTGCTAGGCAAGAGCTCTACCACTGAGCCACAACCCCAGCCACAGAAAAGCAGGATTCTAACACCATATTTCTAAGAAAAAAAATTCTTTAAGAGAAAAGTACTTTTAAAAAAATTCTAGTTGGAGATATAGCTCAGTGGTAGTGTGTTTGCCTAGCATGTACAATACCCTGGGTTCATTCCCCACAACCACAAAACAAGTCTCTCTCTCACACTTTTTAAACATGACAATCACACTTTTTAAACATTACAATATATGTGAAATGTATGTTTCATATAATTAATTGTTATCATATATATTATGTATTAGATAATTACATAAAATATTATATTAGTAACAAATAAGTGGCTTATTATTTAGTCAATGTATTGATTAAAAATGGGGTTGGCCTCCTCCTGAGATGAGATTCCCCATGTCTTAGGATTTGAGAATGTATACACACATTTCCCAGCTATGTCTGTGTAAATGTATACATTTCTGTATACATGGTTTCACATACATATTTGTACAGAAAAAGGATCTTGGTATATATACACAGGTCTGCATATATTTTGTTGCGGTGCTGGGGATTGAACACAGAACTTCATACAAGCTAGCCAACTGCTCTACCACTGAGATAAACTCCAATTTCTTGTTTTGCTTTATTAATTCAACTATATCTATGAGCCTCCATTTATGTCTTCATGTTTAGACTTTTCTCATTCTAACAACTGCACTGCCTTCTACAGTAAGGACAAATGATAATTTAACTTTTCCCACTAAAAATATTTAGATTATCTCCAATTTTTCACTATTACAAGTCACACCACAATCTACATTACTATGCATTTATTCTTATAAACTCTTGCCATATTCAACTGGATTTTCTGCAGAGAAACTCTTGTTGTGAGTACATTCAGTAAACAAAGGCCCCTTAACCTCCTCACTCCCTGAATTTGATCAGTCTTTATAATTTTGCTACCTCTTATGAAGTAGAAAATGGTTTCTCAATGTGTGAGAAAATTCTATATAAGGATAAAACTATCTATTCTATCCACAGTATATCTGGAACATTTTTGGGAGAGGTACTTTCTATGATATTTACTCTTTCATCTCTATGCCCATTTTAGTTCCTTCCATTCTAAAGTATCAATATTTCCTGCCCAGAGATAAATATTATTCCCTAGGACTAATCTCACTTTAGCAATCACACATAAAAAGGGCTCAGGTATAGCTGAATAAATTCTGGAATGGGATTAAAAGGCAAGCAAGGATTTTGAGATTCCTTATTTCAGGGAATAGGGAGTAACATAGGTGCATGCCTGTAATCCCAGCAATTTGGGATGCTGAGGGGGAGGATCCCAAGTTCAACATTAGCTTCAGAAACACAGTGAGATTCTAAGCAACTTAGTAAGATCCTGTCTCAAAATAAAAAGGGCTGTGGATGTGGCTCAGTGGTTAAGTGCCCTGCATTCAATTGGGGGAAAATAATAGAAAAAAAGTGATGTTACATGGCCAAATCTGGTAGTAACATTCAAGATGATTCAAAAGAAGAAAATAAGACATCAACAAATCCAACTAGAAATTATAATACAGGTATAAAATGATGAAACTCACCACTACATCAAAAATAAAAGTAGAGGGATGGGATTGTGGCTTAGTGGCAGAGCACTTGTCTTGCATGTATGAGGCACTAGGTTTGATCCTTAGCACCACATAAGAATAAATAAATAAAATAAAGGCATTGTGTCCATCTAAAACTAAATAAATAAATAAAAGTAGAAGCAAAACTAACAAGTAATATCAAGGAAGAAGGATGGGGAATGAAGGCAAACCTAAGTAGAAATGTGATATATTCTTTTTTAATTTTTTTAATTTGTAGATGGATATAATATCTTTATTTTATTTATTTTTATGTGGTGCTGAGGATTGAACCCAGTGCTTCACATTTGCTAGGCAAGAGCTCTACCCCTGTGCTGCAACCTCAGCCCGATACATTCTTGCTAATACCATGATTTTCAGAGACTGAAAGAACAGGGTAAGTCAGCATGAGAAACCTGTTTAGGAGAGAAGACAATTTCTGTTTTTTAATTTTCTGGGTTTGAAGTGACATCAGTGCTTCTGTATAGAGATGCTATAAATGTCAGACTATGTGGCTATGGAGTTCATATGGATGAGCAAAGCAGTGGTGAAAATTCAAGCATGGAACTGAGAGCTGAAAAAATCACAATGTATTTGTGGGAGTTTCCACAGAAATACAACAGTAGTATAAAAGACAAGAGGCTCCTTGGAGATTGTGGCACAGACTATGGATAGTCACTGAAATCTGTTCTCCCCATTTTTGGACATACAACTAAATTATATCTCCCAATCTCCCTAGAATTAAACTGAGTGAGATAACAAAGGTCTCCTTTGCTAAGTGAATGAGAGGAAAGGGATGTGAACCACCCTAGGCTGGCCCATTTAAACTTCCTAAATGAGCTCCTTTGTGCTCCTATTCTACACTAGCTACATGCAGATACTGAGGAAACCCCAGGGATGGTGGCGCCACAGAGTAGAAGTAACCCTGGTCTCCAAGTTGCAAGATAAAACTGTCAACTGACCTAACCAATTCCTTCAGAACAGTATATGATTAAAAAAAATTTTGATGTGAGGTAATGGCTCAAAATGTGCTGTGGAATTTTAAAGTCTATTTGTTATAGTAGGTTAGCCTATCTTAACAAAGCAGGAAATTACATATCTGTCTTTCAAAACACACTGATGAGAGCCACTGAAAAAGCAACAGGAGGGAGAGTAGAAAACAATTATTAATCTACCTGGTGGAGGAAAGGATACCAAGTGGTGAAATCTATATAACCTAATGCTGCCATCTAGAATAATGGTATGAGAACTGTAGAGTCAGGATGATTAGAATTAAAATATTGATTCCTGACAGACATGGTGGTGCATACCTCCAGCTACTCAGAAGGTAAGAAGATAACCAAATCTGAGGCAAGTCCAGTCAACACAGATATAATCTGTGCCACAATCTTGTCTTTTATACTGCCGTTGTATTTCTGTGGAAACTCCCACAAATACATTGTGATATTTTCAGCTCTCAGTTCCATGCCTGTATTTGCCTGTATTTGAGAGACTTATTTTCACCACTGTTTTGTTCATCCATATGAACTCCATAGCCACATAGCTTGACATTTACAGCATCTCTATACAAATGCACTGTTATCACATCAAACTTTGTCTCAAAAAAAGAAAAGACTGGGAACTGTAAGTCAGTAGTGAAGCACCTGCCTAGAATGTGGGAGATCCTGGGATCAAATACTAACTAATTGGTACAAATTTCTCTTTTTTTCCCTCCAGGAACTGGGGATTAAATTCTGGGGGTACTCTACCACTGAGCTATATCTCCATTCCTTTTTATTTTCTATTTTGAGACAGGATCTCACTAAATACCTTGCCTCTGTCTCCCAAGCTGCTGGGATTAAAGCATGCACCACTGCTCCTGGATGTATAAATTTCTTAACCAGCCTTCTTTCCCTCATTTGTAAGATGGAGGTAGTATGGGATTTCTGAGGCAAGTGTGGTAAAAACCTGTCGTCATTACTTTTCTTAGATGTTGAAGAAGACTGTTAAAAGCTATTAGAATTGCCAGGTGCAATGGCCCACACCTGTAATTCCAGGGGCTGGGGAGGCTGAGACAGAAGGATCTCGAGTTCAAATCCAGCCTCAGCAATGGTGAGGAGCTAAGCAACTCAGTGAGACCCTGTCTCTAAATAAAATACAAAATAGGGCTGGGGATGTGGCTCAGTGGTTGAGTGCCCCTGAGTTCAATTCCTAGTACCAAAAAAAAAAAAAAGCTGTTAGAATTGGTAAGAAGGAATTCTCTGGTGATTTCTCAAAGAGTCATAAGTTAAAAAGAGAATTAGAATTGAAGCTCTGATCACAGGATAAGAATTAGAAAAATAAAATAAAATGAAATCTTTGAGAGAGTGAAACCAATGATAAAATGACAGAACTGAGTGAGCTGTGTTTAATGAGAAGAGACCTGTGAACTTCAGATATACAAAGGAAAGAAGCTATGATCAGAGCAAGGCTTGGAACACTGGATCAAGGGAAGATTACAAAATCAGGTCAAGAGAAAGATCAAGAAGGCATCTCTTTTTCTCTGACTCCAGAGAGACTAGCAAAAAGATGTATATGTGGGAAGCGGGTGAAAGGTGGAAGATTAAGCTTTCTTGTGTGCACCATCTCCCCATGGCCTGGAGAAGGCTTTCGGGGAATTTTCTGGCCAACAACATCACAAGGCCCTACCTGCCTCACCCTTACCTGAACATGAACCTCCCGAAACCTTTTTCTCCATCAGCCATGGTTCTTCTCCTTTCTCCAACTGGGAAATCACAACAGGTTTGCAAAGTTGATATCCTGCTAACGGAGATAAAAGACTGTACATGTTGAGGTCAAAGAACCATCCCAAGAATTTAAAAAATAGCCCTCTGGTATTCGGTCTTATGAAGGATAGAATAGAAACAGTGAGGCAAAAGACCACAGCAATTCAGACATGGTGTTCAGAAGGTACTAGAAATCTCTAGTACAGAATCAAAAACCCAAGCAAAGTCCTTAGTTTGGAAATAAGAATTTTCTTCCAATAGGGGAACAAATTTTACAAGGGGAATCAATCCTTACCCACTGAGACCAGGTTCCCATAGTTCTCCAGCATCACTTCCCGGTAGAGATTCTGGTGATCAAGGGCCAGTTGCCCCCACTCCTCCTGAGTGAAGTCCACAGATACATCCTTGAAGGTTAACAGTTCCTAGAACATCAAACACATTCCTTTCAAGCCAGAGTTCAGGAAGTTGTTCTGACCTTGTCTAGATGCAAAAAGATTCCAGTCAAGTTTTCCTGGATACCTGCTTGATAATTGTTTGCCTGATTCCCTGTTGGAGATTTTAAATCAAAGCACAAAGCATGTAAGTTGCAATTTGGTTGAAAGGAAAACACTCATGAAATATTAAGAAGGCCACAAAATGGTATGTAAAGTAATTTAGATTAAGGACAAAACCATTCAGGAATATTTGGGGAAAAGGAGAGTTCAAAGGGGGCTAAGGCCACAAGACAGGGACCTTTGTTGGGCTGAAAGAACTGACTAAAGTAAGAATACTTTAGAATGAGCAAAATATCCTTAGTTAGATTTCTCTATTAAATAAGGAAAGTATGAGAGAACAGAAGATTTTAGGAGGGAGCATGAATTCTGCCTTCTAAGGAAAGATGGATTGTAAAGTACCAGCATCTTCTCTGATATTCAGTCTTACGAAGGATAGAGTAGAAACACATTCCTTCTCTCGCTATACTTGTGCCCCAGGGGCTTGATCAAAAATTTCTCTTAAAGGTCAACTAAAGAGTGACTTCCAAGGATACTGGTACCTGATTCTTTTAAAATGTTACTTAATGGACCTGGTGTGTAGCTCAGTTGTAAAGTATTTGCCTAATAAGTCCTAGGTTCAATCCCAGGACTGCAAGTAAGTAAAATAAAATTAAAATAAATATATTTTTTTAAAATTAAAGGCTGTTTAAAAGTAAAATAAGGGGGCTGGGGATATAGCTCAGTTGGTAGAGTGCTTGCCTGGCATGCACAAGGCCCTGGGTTCAATCCCCAGCACCACAAAAAAAAAAAAAAGAAAGAAAGAAAAAGTAAAATAAAATGAGCCAGGCACAGTGATGCATGCCTGTAATCCTAGTGATTTGGGAGGCTGAGGCAGGTAGCTCACAAGTTAGAGGCCAGCCTCGACAACTTAGCCAGATACTCAGCAACTTAGAAAGACTCTGTCTCAAAATAAAAAACAAAAAGAAGTGGGAATGTATTTCAGTGGTAAAGCACCCCTGAGTTCAATCATAGTACATAAAAAAACAAAATGTTGTTCAAAATATCCAATGTTTTATTTATTTAATGTTTGTCTTTCTCCCAGATAGTTTCTGAGTTTTGAAGGCAATACTTCCACTCTCACATGCACCTCAACACAACTTTTAAATTTGTTGGATAAATGACTGGAGGTCTGCTTAAAACAAGAGGTTTAATGAGGAGGGTTATACCAGAGAGGAATCAACTGATGCCACCAAGTTTCCTGAGGAAGAAGAGGCTACAAAAAAAAATCCAAGAGATGGAGTCAAAGAAAATCAAAGTTTGGAGATCAGCAGGGGATGTAGCTCAGTGAGAGAGTTCTTGCCTAGCACACATGAAGCCCTGAGTTCATCCTCAGCAGGAATCTCCAGCTCACCTGGGATCCTGCTGTCAGGAGCCCAGGAGTCATTTCATCCTTGCAACTTTCTCCCTGGGACTCATCAACTTGCTGAGATGGCAGAGCTGGGGAAAGAAAAGAACCATGAAGGTGGCATCTTCCCAAATCCCCCAAGGAGAAAAACTACACGCACAGATTCATTGAATGGGGCTCCTCCCCTAATATACTCACAAAGAGGGACATTAAGAGCAACTCAAAAGTAGCCCAAGCTTCCTTAATGAGGAGGACCTGCAGTGCGTTGCTTAGATATTAAGGGTCAGTGCTAGTTCCAAAACAGATATATCAGGTCACTCCTTTGTTCAAAAATCCTCAGAGATTCCCCACAACAAGAAAGAAAAATATAGATACTTCACCGTGAACTTCAAAACCCTTCACAACCAGTCCATAACTACTTCTCCAAGTGTTAGCCTTTTCTAATTGCCATCTTTCAGCCACTAGACACACCTGCCCACACAATCCTGTTCATTCCTATAAATTAAGGTCCATGAATTACTGTCTTGTATTTTACTACACCTTTACATCCTGAATAGTGGGCACCCATATAATTAAGATTTGTCATTTAGCTATCCGTATTTTTCTGAACCATTTCAAAGTTGCAGACGTCATAATGTCGCCATCTATCTTTGCTGGCAACCTAATCCTGGGTTCACAAAATCTGACTATTCCAATAACTCAAGAAAATGACAAAGAAAGCACACAACCACACAGACTTACCTTTTCAATAATCTGGAGCTGGCTCTGTGACATTAAGGGTCCTTGGAAAGAGAGAGAGCCACTGGAATTCTTTATTCTTATATAGGGAACACACAAGGGGAGGTTCCATAGAACATTCTATCCCCAAAAGGGCAAAGGGGCAGGATTACAAAGGAACAGATGAGTGTAGATCAACCCCCGCAGGTGATGCCTACACCTGGAGCCATGCTTGCTATCCAAGTTGGGACAATGCCCAAGTCAATGAAATTAGTAATTGGTCAGGGCCCCAGGGCATCAGGACTTGAAGGTGTCTGCATCCATGGCAGCTCCCAACAATAATACGTCAACTCTAAATATTTCAAATAAGAATATTCTTTGTATAACCATAATATCATGTATCATAATTAAGAAAATCATTGTTGTGGAATTACTGTTAATTCCATAGTATCATCCATATTCATATTCAGTCCATACTCACATTCCCTCAACTGTTCCCAAAGTTTCTTTTATTCTGGATTTTTTCCAATCCAGGAGTTAATTGAGTTCAAACATTCAGAGTGGTAGTTACCTCTAATCTATCACTCTAGAATGGTACTTCTATTTTCATGACACCGACTTTTATTGAAGAGCCCAGAACAGTCTGACTGCATTCTCAAGGTTTACTTTACTTCTTCTTCCCCTAAATTTTCTGTAAACAAGAAGTTCAATCTGTAAGCTTAATTTAGGATCAAGCAAAATATTTTTGTGGATACTATGTGTATATATAGCATTTTCCATAAACTACAAAATGCCAAGTTATTCCATTATTGGGATATTTGATTGAGATGGTGTCCACCAGACCTCACCATTGGAAAAACCATGATCTTTCCTTGACATTTAGCAAGTAATCTGTAGGGTGTAATATTCTAAAACCATTTGAGTATCTGTTTCCTATCAACCTTTCAATTATTTCATTTGCTATAAAATATTAGTTATTACTGGCAGTAATTTTATAGAAAATTCTATAAATAGCTTCCCCTTACCAACTGAAGATGTAAAAGGCAAGATAAATGCATCATTCAATCACATAGTAATTTATTTTCTTTCTCTTTGTTTTTTGTGGCACTGGAAATTAAACTCAGGAGCACTTTATCACTAAACTACATCCCCCAACCCTTTTTTAAAAAAAATATATATTTTTTTTGAGACAGGATCTTGTTAAATTGGCAAGGTTAGCCTTGCACTTGTGATTCTCCTCTCAAGTAGCTGGGATTACAGGTGTGCATCACCATGCCTGGCCATAATAATCTATTTTCAAAGTAAGAAATCAGTGTATTAACCACCTACAATATTTGCAAATGAGCCCTTCTCTCTTCTCTACTTAAAAAAAAAATGTCGTTGTAGATGGACAACATGCCTTTATTTTATTTATTTATTTTTATGTGGTGCTAAGGATCAAACCCAGTGCCTCACATGTGCTAGGCAAGTGCTTTGCCACTGAGCTGCAGCAACAGCCATCTTTCTCTATTCTAAGATAGAGAAAGAACATGTGGAACTTTTATTTATTCGAGGTATTACAATCAATAAAGAACACAAACTGTCCAGAATTTGTCCATTGGGATTCTCTTGAACCTGGGTCCCACAACCTTTGGACATATGTCCACCAGTCTTTAAGCTCTTCCTTGTTTTCTAGCACAAGATACTCCAGGTATGTTCTCTGCTGCCTTCTGCTTCTGACCTAACTACCAACTCCATTCTGCTCTTCAAGTGGGTGGTGAAGATAAAAAAAAA
>NW_026000082.1:24021386-24026418 GCF_001458135.2 Marmota marmota marmota
AAAAAAAAAAAAAAAAAAAGAATAGGGATCCAAGAAGAGACAAGAAAAAGAAAGGAAAAAATAGTGGTATGGGATGAGGCTGGGGTTGTGGCTCAGCGGTAGAGCGCTCGCCTTGCCCTTGCAAGACCCTGGGTTTGATCCTCAGCACCACAAAAAAACATAAAATAAAATAGGTGAAATAAAGGTATTGTGTCCAACTATAACTAAAAAGATAAAAATATTTTTAAAAATAGTGGTATGGGACTTGCCATACCAGATATTACAACATACTAAAAAGCCTCTATATCTGGTAAGAGTAATGACAAACTAATGGAACACACTAAGGAATCCAAAAATAGATATGAGTATATGTGAGAATTTACTAACTAACAGAGATGGCAGCTCAATTCAGTAAGAAACTGATTGTTTAATAACCAAAGGTCACAGAATTTTAGTATTTCTCAATCTGGAAGAAAACAAAGGTGAGTCACCATCTTTAATCATATTCAGAAATAATTCAAGTTGGATCAAATCCTCATATGCAAAAATAGAACAAGAATCTTTTGTAAATCTGAAAGAGAACATATATAATCTAACAGTGAGTGAGATGCTTTTAGATACAAAAAGAAAGTCTGACAACCTAGTCACTGTATTTGACTATATAAGAATGTAAAGTAAAAAAAAAAAAAAAAAAGTAAAGTCTTTGTAGGCAAAAAGATGCCTAAAATAAATTTACTATACAGATGATGCATCTGGAAAAAATTGTAAGCCAATGACAAAAATCCATATTTATATGAATTTAAACCAACATTTATTTTAAGATACACCATTATTTTCTGTACCATTAATAAAGAAAAATGCTTCAATTAACACATAATGCTTTTTTATAATTAGATTTTTATTTTATACTTAATGAAAGAGTTATTTTGGATATTTTTGAGGCCCAGATTTTTATCACGTGTCAAGCTGTACTGCTTTGTGACTTATTATGTACATGATGATAATTTTTCACTGCAAAACTAAATCACCCTGTAATTTTTAAGACATATAAAATAGTAATTAAACTGAAACATCCAGTACTAATAATGCTGGGGCACTCATAGTCATTGACTACTAATCTCAGGTCAGCTTTAGCTATGTTAAAGGGGAAAGGGATAAAGGTGAGAAAAAAATAACTTGAGTAGAAAAGAGGCAAATGATATAATTAGATAATGCATGGAACAGAAATGCAAATGGTCACCAAGCAAAAGAAAAGATAGTCAAACATACAAATTAAAAATAATAATAAGGTACTACATTGTTCCCAAATGGCAAAAATGAGAAGTATGACAGTTATTCCAATTGAGAATGCACAGAGTATATTTTTATACACCACTAGGGTTAAGTTTTAATGAATCATATGAAATTGCAATTTTTGTATATCAAAACTGATCAAATATCTGGAAGTTCACAAGGTTTAATCTCTAGGCAAGTGCTCTAGTTTTCTCACTTAAAAATATTTCATGGAGGGCTGGGGTTGTGGCTCAGTGGTAGAGCACTTGCTTCGCATGTGTGAGGCCCTGGGTTTGATCTTCAGCTCTACATATAAATAAATAAATAAATAAATAAAATCAAGGTCCATCAACAACTAAAAAAAGAAAAGAAAAGAAATAGAGGAATTTAAATTATATATATATATAGTGGACCCAGGCATGAAATTTGGGAGATTGAGGCAGGAGGTCCAGAAGTTTGAGGCAAGCCTCAGCAACTTAGCAAGATCTTGTCTCAAAATAAAAAGGGTTGAGGATGTAGCTCAGTGGTAAAACACCCCTGGGTTCAATCCCTACTACCCCCCCAAAAAAAATAATTTGATGGAAACTAATTTAAACATTATACTATATACAGGTATCCAAATGTCACATTACCTCATTAATATGTATATTCTTTATGTATCAGAAATTTAAACTAAAAAAAAGTCTTATGGAAATCCTGCCAACTGATGGTGTAGCTCTTATTGATCCTTTTTAAATCCTTAGTAATTCCCTTACTGATGGATATTTACTTTCTTATTTTCTGCCAGAAGAAACAGTTCTATAATAACCATCTTTGTACTATTGTCCTTTGAAACAGTGCTTTAGTTTCCAAGGGATATATTCTCAGGAGTGGGATTGCTTTGTCAAAGGATGCATATATTTAAAATTTTATGATATGTTACAGATTGCTTTCCCAAAGCAATATACATACGTACATACACATAATTAAAGAATATATTTACTGACCCACATATACATACATGCATACATACATACATATTAGATAATGTACATACAGGCATTTATATATACACACACAAATATACATATTAAGAAAAATACATACTAGGTTGTTAACATGCACAAAGCAAACGATTGTCTCATAATACTGAGCTTGAACTGGGGACTTATGCTAAATGGTGTTGGCTGAATTATATTGAAGCTCTCAGCTTTTTTTTCATTTAATAAATGTACTCAAAAGAGGACATTTGTCTACTGTAAACAGGAAAGCATTAAATGCCATAAAAAACAATTAAATATTACATCCAAGAAATTCAAATTTGAAATAAGACAATGAGAAAAAGTAATAATAAATACAATCAATGAACAAAAATAAATATATGAAAAAAACTTTCTCAGTGAGATGACTATTTCTCAGTTTAAAAGGGGAAGAGACATTTTACTTGATGTCACTTATTTTTCTTTCTTTCTTTTCTTTCTTTTTTTTTTTTTTTGGCGGTGCTGGAGTTTGAACCCAGGGCTTTGTGCATGCAAGGGAAGCACTCTACCAATGGAGTTATATCCCCAGCCCTCACTTATTTTTCAAAAAATAAAGTTAGCTAACTTAGTAATATGCCCTTCTCTGATTCTCTTATTTTTCATCTTTACTGGTATTTCCTGTGTTTCCCAAATAAACTATCTGCATTTCATTCTTTGTCTCAGGATCTGCTTCTGGTATAATCTAAATCAGACAGTCACTGAATGTGTGAACAGGAGTCTGTAAGTCATGTAGTCCCTATGAGGGTTAGATATCTTGTCTGACCAGTATATACCATCCTATCCCAAGCAAAAATATCCTTCAAATGTCATATTTAATGTACCTGTTATATTTCTTCTAATATAAATTTAAAAATAAGTACATGGACAATTCATCAAGCTGCACATTTACAATCTATGTACTTTCCCATATGTAGGACACACTTCAATTAAATAGTCAAAAGGATACATACAAAATGGCTAAGACTGTCTTTCAGAGTCATAGTCACCCCTGGTTCTGAGCTTCTGCTTCTAGTGAATTCTTTTGGCTTCCAGATCATCTTCCTATCCCACTTGAAAAATCCAGAATTTTGCTGGACTTCTTCTTTCTCTTCCAGGGAACAACCTTCACTAAGATACAAGGGTAGACTGAAGGTCATATCTCTTCTCTTGAGCTCTCTAGAACAATCATCCAGGGTTTTTATACACAGGCATAAGCCCACAGGGATAATTTGAATGAAACAGAAGAAAAGTGACAACCAATTTTTAGAAACTGGAGAACCAGTGGATAGGTCAGTGACAGACTTATGAGTCCTGAAAAGACTGAATCACAAAGGAACCTTAGGAATGGCCAAGAAACAACCCAACTTCCCTTGCATAATCCAGAAAAACAGACCGGAGGAGGAAGCCTGGTGCCAAGCCAGACCAGACTAGAGGAGGAAGCCCAGAGCCCGCCCTGCAGGCTAGTCCGGAGGAAGCCCATCAACCCTTAAAACCCATCAAAGGGGGCGTGGCTACAGCACAGTTCTGCGGCTGATCCAGGTACCCGGTTTCCAACTCCCCCACCCTTAGCTGCAATAACTCAAAATATTTCCCACAAGCTTTTAGGGGGTGTAGCTATCAACGCAAAACAACAACTGTACAGGCATCTGGTTTCCACCTCAGAGACTAGAGTAGGGAGGATACAGGTAGAAGCTCATGTCCTTTCACACTGGCTATATCCACCACCCTGAACACAGAGGCTCAAGCTAACAATAGACAACGCCACCTACTGGAAGAAAGGAAAACAGACTTCTGAGAGACTTGTTTTTCTTTCTCTTTTTTCTTCTCTCTCTTTCACAACCTCAACATATATGAAACCAAGAACTGTGCATGAACAACCGAATCACCAAAATAATATAATATAGAGGAATTGCATATGCCCCACCTTCCCCTCATTTTTTTCCTTATTTATTTCATACTTTCTTTTTCCTTCTCTCTTTTTTCTCTTTTCTTCCTTGTTATTTTTTTTCTTTTCTTCATTCTTATTCCCTCTATCCCACTTTCAACCCCCTAATTTTACTATCTATACATAGGGTAACTATCTAAATACAGATAGGAGGTTGAATCTATACATTCTTCCATAAATTACCAGTCTACTGATTAGAGTTCTCCAAAGTTGCTAAGTTAGTTTAACCTCATACCCTCACTCCTTTCCCTCTAAGTATAACATCCTTCATCTGAAATTCAGTTTTCTATATGCCACCAGATATGGTATGCCTTTTATGAAACTAATGACTATATTTTTAAATAATAATTGAAACCAATATCTGTAGACTTAGATTCTAACTATAAATGTATTAATAATGAAAACTTGTGGTTAGATGATGTACTGTTGATATTGGGAACTGTTAACATTGTCTTTCTCTGCAAAAAAATGGTGGGGGATTTTGGAGCTATACAAGTACAATATAAATATATAAGGGGAAAACCATTAACACATCAGTTTCACAAAGCTAGAAAGAAACATGAGCAGTATGAAAAGACAAGGAAAGAAAGGACCATAAACAATGCAGGTCAATTCAACATTAGAAGAGGTAATATCTGCAGCTGATGGAATGTCAGATAAAGAGTTCAGGATATAATGCTTCAGATGATCTGGAGTCTCAAGGAAGACATTATACAGCAAATTCAGACAATGAAAGATCACTTTGACAATGAATTACATAAACAAATCCAAGAAACAAAAGATGAACTCTACAGGGATATAGAGGATATATATCTGTCTCTTATACACACTAGATGGG
>NW_026000082.1:24028789-24129200 GCF_001458135.2 Marmota marmota marmota
ATAAAATCAATACCAATAAATCAAAGGCATTACTGTATATCAGTGACAAATTCTCTGAAATGGAAATGAGGACAACTACTGCATTCACAATATCCTCAAAAAAAAAATAAAATACCTGGGAATCAACTTAACAAAAGAAGTGAAAGATCTATACAATGAAAACTACAGAACCCTGAAGAAAGAAATAGAAGAAGATCTTAGAAGATGGAAGGATTTACCTTGCTCATGGATTGGTAGAATTAATATTATTAAGATGGCCATATTACCAAAAGCACTTTACAGATTCAATGCAATTCCTATCAAAATCCCAATGACATTCCTTGCAGAAATAGAAAAAGCAATCATGAAATTCATCTGGAAAAATAAGAGACCCAGAATAGCTAAAGTAATTCTAAGAGGAAGAGTAAAATTGGTGGTATTGCGATTCCAGATTTTAAACTATACCATAGAGCAATAGTAACAAAAACAGCATGGTACTGGCACCAAAACAGGCTGGTAGACCAATGGTACAGAATAGAGGACACAGAGACAAATCCACAAAATTACAACTACCTTATATTAGACAAAGGTGCTAAAACCATGCAATGGAGAAAAGATAGCATCTTCAACAAATGCTGCTGGGAGAACTGGAAATCCATATGCAATAAAATGAAATTGAATCCCTTTCTCTCACCATGCACAAAAGTCAACTCAAAACGGATCAAGGAGCTAGGAATCAGACCAGAGACTCTGCATCTAATAGAAGATAAAGTCAGCCCTAATCTTCATCACGTGGGGGAAGGCCCCAAATTTCTTAATAAGACACCTATAGCACAAGAGTTAAAACCAAGAATCAACAAATGGGACGAATTCAAACTAAAAAGTTTTTTCTCAGCAAGAGAAATAATATGTGAGATGAATAGGGAGCCTACATCCTGGGAACAAAGTTTTACCCCTCAAACATCAGATAGAGCTCTAATCTCTAGAGTATACAAAGAACTCAAAAAGTTAAACATCAAAAAAGCAAATAACCCAATCAACAAATGGGCCAAGGACTTAACAGAAACTTCTCAGAAGAGGATATACAATCAATCAACAAATACATGAAAAAATTCTCACCACCTCTAGCAATCAGAGAAATGCAAATTAAAACTACTATAAGATACTATCTCACTCCAATAAGAATGGCAGCCATTATGAAGTCAAACAACAATAAGTGCTGGCGAGGATGTGGGGGAAAAGGTACACTCATACATTGCTGGTGGGACTGAAAATTGGTGCAGCCAATTTGGAAAGCAGTATGGAGATTCCTGGGAAAGCTGGGAATGGAACCACCATTTGACCCAGCTATTTTCCTTCTCAGACTATACCCAAAAGACCTAAAAGGAGCATACTACAGGGACACAGCCACGTCAATGTTTATAGCAGCACAATTCACAATAGCTAGAATGTGGAACCAACCTAGATGCCCTTCAATAGATGAATGGATTTAAAAAATGTGGCATTTATACACAATGGAATATTACTCAGCACTAAAAAATAACAAGATCATGGCATTTGCAGGCAAATGGATGGCATTAGAGCAGATTATGCTAAGTGAAGTTAGCCAATCCCTAAAAAACAAATGCCGATTGTCTTCTCTGATATAAGGGGGGTGACTCAAACTCAAAATGGGATAGGGAGGAAGAGCATGAGAAGAAGACTACCACTAAATAGGAAGAGAGGTGGGAGGGAATAAGAGGAAGAAGGGGAGTTGCACGGAAGATGGAAGGAGAACCTCATTGCTATACAGAATACATATATGATGTTGTGATGAGAAAAAGAAAAAAAGTGTGACGTTAGATTGGATAGAGAGAAAGGATGGGAGAGGAAGGGCAGCAGAATAGAATAGACAATATGATTGAAGTATGTACATTCCATGTATGTATTATATGTCAAAATACATTCTGCTGTCATGTATGACTAAAAAAATATTAAAAAAATAAATAAAATAAATAAAAAGCTTAAAAAATCCAGAAAAACAAAGAGATTAGCTGCCTGGGGTACCATTGAAAATGGTAGGGAAAGTGATGCTAAAAATAGAATTTGGGGGGACTGGGGTTGTGGCTCAGCAGTAGAATGCTTGGGTAGCACCTGTGATGCCCTGGGTTCGATCCTCAGCACCAAGTAAAAATAAATAAATAAAACAAAGGTATTGTGTCCAACTACAACTAAAAAATAAATATTAAAAAGAAAAATAGAATTTGGGGGGCAAATCTATAAAAGCAGCAGTTAGTTTCCCAGCATCTCTATAACACTCAACAGTCAAGTGACATTGACCTCTGCAATAGACTGGAAGAGCCGTCTCAACAAGGTCTTGGAACTTGAAGGACACCAGGCACAGTTGAGGACAAGGTACTGTACTGAATATAGAAGATGACATAGGGGTAGGGATAGATGAAAATTTACACACTCAACATGAGTCTTGTCAAAACTGGCACGACATTTACTCAGTTTCCAAGGGGATTGGAAAAAACAGACACAAAAATAGAAAAAGTGGGACACGGTGGTTCAGCCTGCCTCTGGTGGAGGAAGACTGACCATGCAGGGGCTCAGCATGTCTATTATATAGGTTTAAATATCAAAAGGTTTTATTGTGAGAAAGCTTCCTTAAGATAAACGAAACCAAAGTTGTGGGTAAAACAGCCCCATTAGAGCTTATCAGCTTGCACCATAACTCTCTAGTTTGGGCAGCTGGTGTTTGAACTCGACTATAAACTAATAAATTCTGCAGCTAGCACAGATACCCCCTTGAGCAAGGTGTCACCATCCACTGGGCAGTTTTCAACTGGCAGCTTCCCACCAGGAAATTCCCAAGGGAGGTGTCACCTGTGTCTTCGGCAGTTCAAAGCAATGATTCATTCACCACTTCCCATGGAGTCTCCAAACTTCCTTCCCAGAAAGTGCCTATCCAAGTCTATACTCTCTGGACAATAAATCTGAAGAAACTTTTCCAGTGACTCCAGTTGGCCTTAGAGAAAAGATCTTAAACTGCATTAGTCAGCTTTCTATCACTATAACAAATACTGGAGACGATCAACTTATAAAGAGAAAAGGTTTATTTTGGCACATGGTTTTGGAGGTTCTGGTCCACAATTAGTTGGAAGGAAGGGACTGGGGTCTCCTAATCCCCTTTGAGGGCATGCCCACCAATAGTGTCACTCCAAGGACCAATCCTTTAACATATAGACTCTGGAAGCACTTAAGATCCAAACTATAGCACTTATATTGGAGATCCCCCTTCAAGGTCATGGACCAGACAAGTCACTACCCAGTTCATTGCGGGAAGCTCTGGTTCTAGGATAACAATGTTCTCATGATCTGGGGTTCAAGTAGGGAAGTAGTTATTTGCCAAAGGCAACACTTCAATTTTTGTAGTTCAGTGGTAGAGCGCTTGCCTTACATATGTGAGACACTGAGTATGATCCTCAGCACCACATAAAAATAAATAAACAAAATAAATATATTGAAAAAAGAAAAGTAAAAACATATTTTAAAAAATCAGTTGCCTCTTTTGTGTTTCTTGCCTTTTATCTCGAAAGATTCTCCATACAGTGTCTAAATCTGCTATTGATCTATTGATTCATAGGTTGAAGGCAGAGCTGCCTGTATCCTGAAGAGGAAGTCTCTTCCATCATTCTGGGCTATACTTGAAGCAGGTAGTTTTTCAGATTATCCCTATAAGGTCCTTGCTTAGCATTTGGATGGCCATCTTAAGTGACAGCCGCCATTTTAAGGGGAAAGTTTCACTTTCCCTCCAAAGGGTGTTTCTGAGAAAGGCTCACCTCACCCTCACACCAACCCAACCCCTAATGGTCTATATTAGAACCTGCCCGGCTCTGATCCCTGAGCCTGCCCTATAAAGGTCCCAGAACCCAAGCCTGCTTTGCCTCGCTCCACTATAGAGATGGCCTTATTCGTCAGCTCTGACAAATAAACTTTCATGTGTACTCTGCCTGGTCTCCGTCTTTTATTTCTCGCTTACCCGTCTCTTGTTCCTCATTTTTCCTTCAATCCCTAAAATTGATTTAGACAACACATCGAAATATGATCCATGGGCATCACAAATCCATAGAGAATAAGTACTGTACTTCTTTTTTAATAGGTTAAAAATTTCAGCAATTTGTTTCTAACTTTAAGGTTATCCCAACATACCTCCAATAATTCATATAATGAGCTTGTAGTCCTTATAATGACTATAGACCTTAGAGATTACATAATAGTAATGTCCATTACTTCCTGATTAAAACAACAGTAAGGATACCGCCAGTTACCGGTGATGAGTCCTGCTTCCCCACTTTTCGAAGTATAACATTAGAGAAGCACGCAGAGGCAAGCATATAAAGCAGGGTTTATTTAAAAAGGGGCAACATAGACTTCTCCCAGGAGGGAGAAGGGAGCCATAGCTGGTATCCTGGTATCCCAATAAGCAAGGTATCCCAAAAAGCCTTTTTATATGTCTTAGGCTTCCTTTGTTCTCCTGCTCTCTTCCCCTCATCTTTCTCCTTCCTGCATACGTGACTAGGCTCAGGAACTGCTCAGTGGGATGACCAAATAGTGGGAAACAAGTGGGCTGAAGGGGGAAGGACAGGATGAAGCAGCCCAGGACATGTTAATTAACAACTTTTACAATTCAATGTAGGAAAGGGCAATTCCTGGGACAGGTTACCTGAGCAATAATAGGTTGGAGCAGGGGCAGGTTAATTGATAGGGAGGAAGAAGGGCTCTGATGATATTTCAATTCCTGGGGGTGGGGGGCAGGGAAGTCTCCAACTTCCCATCTTCCCAGACTCACTCAAATGGGCCTCCTTGATCTGACATGACTCGATTTACCTATCTATACCAACTGCCTACCTAATTCTGGTTTCATTGATCATTTATTCTCTCTTAGTTTCCATGAGTCAGGAATTTGGCAGGGCACAGTGCAGACCACACGTCCTTGCTCCATGATGTTGGGGGCCTACCTGGAAGACCTGAAGGCAAAGAGCTGCAATCATCTGAAGGCATATTCACTACCACATACAGTGCTTTGCTGGGTCTATTAGCCAGAATACACAAAATGACCCTTCTGTGTGTCCTGGGCTTCCTCAAAATGTGAGGAATTGACTGAAAGTTCAAGAAATCCAAGAGAGAGGCAGGAAGAAGCCATATTGCCTTTTTATATCCTTGCCTTAGGGTCAGGTCATAGCAGCTGTCAAGGTAGTACTAAAAGTCCACTCATGTTCAAAAGGAGAGAAAATAGATCCCAGATTCCAAAGGAAGAATAGCAATGTCACATCATTAAGACAAGTGTGAGGAATGGGATACATGTTGGTGTCATTTTTGGAAAATACAATATCTCATAGTGGTAGTCAAAGCCCCCATAGACAAATGGTGGCATAGATTTAAGAGTTAAATACTCCCCAAATGGAATGGTAAACTCATACTGCTCTCCTACCATGTAGGAGATAACTGCCTCTGATATTTTTTGCTCCCCTCCCAAACTGTCATGTTAGTAGATATATAGATATATAGTATCTATCTATCTATCTATCTATCTATCTATCTATCTATCTATATAGTGTCATGTTAGTAGATATATATAGTAGATATATATCAGGTGTCAGCCACTATCCTGATTCAATTCAAAAGGAAATGATTTCTGGTACAGAAACTGCAATGGATATCCCCACCTGATAAAGCTAATGGTCTGTCATTCTCCCAAACTCTCCCATCTTCTGCACCAGCTAGCCCAACAAATTAAATGGACATGTGATAGCAATCATCACTACTGTATCTGGACATATGTCTTTCAATCTCTGCAACTCTCCCAGAGGTGGAGTGCTATAATGAGCTGTTTTTCTGGTGAGGAAGAGCTCCAAGAACTTCTGCTTCTCTATTTCATTCTTCATAGTCCTTACTTCATAGGTGAGCAAACCAGTGTGGGATTCTACCACTTACTAAGGGTATAATTTCCAACTAGACACTCAGGAATGTGGAGAAGTACTGTCAGAGAGGTTAAAAGTTCAACTCAGCCAATGTTGAGCCTGATTTAGGCCAAAACTCTATCATTACCTGGTCCCATATGGTCCCATTTGATAAATGGACAATGACATTATAGGTATCCAGGAACTGGTAAGAGCTAACAGCTTGTGTCCATTTATTTCCCAAATGTTTTGTGTAGTTTACCCTGCAGTTATCTAGATAAAATGGTAATGGGTCCCTCTGGAGAAGACTAGGAGTAAGCCCCCGACAGGATACCTGGCCACCTTTATTCAGTAGGCTCTGAATCCATCAACTAGCTCAGACGCAGCAATAGACTACAAGGCTGCATTCCTACCTTGATAACATCTATCTGCAAATCTGGAGAAATTTTAGTTACATAGATCAGGTAGGTCTTTGGTGATATCCATTTATCTGGAACTCTATCCCCAATTACCTCAATAATCCATTCCAAATACCATAAATTAAAGGTGGATCATTGTTAAATTGTGATTGGAAACATCACAATTCCACTGAAAATAAGAAATAAACTTCACCTACTAAATTATGTTTTAATGAGTACAGTATTTTTGTAACAAAGAAATGTCTTCAGATTCTTGCCAGGGATAAACTGGAAAAAGGATGATATATTTGGTAATCTGTCCCCTGAATTCCTTTCAGATTTCTTTTTCTTTTCTTTCTTTCTTTTGGTACCAGGGATTGAACCCAGAGTGCTTAACCACTGAGCCACATCTCCAGCCCTTTTTATTTTTTATTTTGAGACAGGATCTCACTAAGTCACCCAGGCTGGCCTTGATCTTGTGATTCTCTTGCCTCAGCCTCCCAAGTGGCTGGGATTACAGATCTGTGCCACCACGCCTGGCTTGTTTTTCCAAGATTGTCATGACTGTTCTAGATTCCTTGCTTTTCCACATATATTTTATTTTTTCAAAAGTATTTATTTTTTACTTATAGGTGGAAACAATGTCTTTATTTACTTTATGTGGTGCTGAGGATCAAACCCAGTGCCTCACCATGCTAGGCGAGGGCTCTACATCTGAGCCACAACCCCAGCCCTCCACATAGATTTTAGAATCAGCTTATCAGTTTTCACCAAAAGAGCCTGCTGGACATTTTGTATTCATCCATCATGTATCCCTGAAGTTCTACAAATTTTTGCTTTATTTATTTTGAGACTTTAAAAATGCTTATTTGTTCAGAATTCCTCTATTTTCTTTTAATAATTGATCCTGTTTCTAATAAAGCTTTCTGTCTTAAAGTTTATTTGCATATATAAATGGTGATTTAGATATGAATGATCCCTGTTTACTTTAGATTAGTGTTTGCCTGATTTTGCTCATCTCATTCATTTAAACATTTTCCTGTGCTTATGTTTCAGGCAAGAAACTAAGCAACTTACTAAAGCAACTTTCAAAGGGCAGACAGAACTTCAGGTGAAGAGGTGATCTTAGAAGGAAGGTCTGAGATGGCAGGAGTGGATTTTACCACTGAACTACACACATCCTTGTCCCCAGGAGTGGATTTTAAAGGTCCATCTGACAATCTCGATACTTTAACTGTATTTATTCCATTGATATTTTTAAGTTATGCATTTAATTTGTTTCAAACAACATTGCTTTTAATTCTAATTATTCCATTTTTCAGTGCTTTTAAAATTTTTTTGTTCTTACCTCATCTTTTTCTTGGGGGAAGGCAGACGGTAGATATTTTTTGAATTTTGTTATTCCAGTGTTTTCCTCTTTATTGGTTTGGAATTTGCACACTCTGTTTCTATTCTTATGAGCAATTCTTAAAAATCTTACCATTTTATTTAATAGGCCCTTTTCCTCTACTTTTCCAATTACTTCAAATCAATCTTCAGCCAACCATAAACTGGCTTCTGGCCCTACAACTTCATTGAAATTACTTTTGCAGAAGTTTTCAGATGCTGAATAGTTCTTTGAATAATCCTTTTTCATGGGATGCCCTTGCTGATTTGACACTTGTGGTCATCTCTCCTTCTAGATACTGTAGTAGGGTTCTTTGGCATTTCCATGACTGACTGTTTCTCCTCATCCTCATTCTATCTGCTCTCCTTTTTGAGCCTTTCCTCCTTAACTCTTATTAAAAATAAATTATCCCCAAGATTCTGTCCCCAGCCCATTGCTCTTATTTCACAAATCCATTCTCTGATCCCATCCCATGGCTTCAGTTACCACCTGGATGGGGTTAACTCCCAAATTAATTCCTCTGGCCAAACCACTTCCTTGAAGCTCAGATTCTAAATCCAGTTCTTTAACCCAAATTCAGCATGCCTAAAACCAAACCTCTTACCACCCACTTCTCCTATAAATTCTTTTACTCAGATTTCTTTGATTCTTCCTTTTCCTCCACCCCACATCTCACTCGTTACTGAGACCTTCCAACTCCACCTCTTAGAGCATCTTTCTGGTTGCTTTCCTCAAATAGCATTCTATTCTTAGATAATTCGGAAAAATGGATTCCATGACAAAATGAATGTTGGTGAATGCTAGAAAACCATAAAAAAACTTTGTCTTCATCACAAGACTTTTTCAGAGCCCTTTTTATGTAGATATTATATTCTAGATATACAAGAGGTGATATTATGTATTCTCACCCAGGCTTGCTTTAGCATTTCTAAGGCACACCTAGAAGAATCTCACGTGTGTCTCATAATCGGTCAGGAATTGCCGCTGTAAGTCACTTCATTCTCCCCTACCCCCATGATCATGGCCCTTGTTAAGCTACTACCATCTCTGGTTCCGACTCTGGTCTACTTTCCTCAAACATATTGATCACAGCAGTGCAAGAGTGAGCTATTTAGAACTCAAATCTACCATGTCACCTCACTGTTCATACTTCAGGTAAAATTCCTTCTTAGGGTTTAGAAAGTACTCCATGATTTGGCCCAACTCCTCCTGTCCCACTTTACACCCCAGATTTACATCAACCTTAGAAATTAGTAAACTGCTTATACTCCCCAAAATGGTCTATGTTCTTGGAGTTCTTTCTTTGTTCACATAGTACTATCCAGAATAGTCTTCTTACCCTCAATGGTTAACCATTCTTTCTCCCTTTGACACTCAAGTTGAGTTGGGCACGGTGGTGCATACCTATAATCCCAGTTACTCCAGAGGCTGAGGCAGGAGGATCATCAAGTTTGAGGACAGCCTCAGCAATTTAGCAAGAACCTGTCTCAAAATAAAATAAAAAGGGATGGGGAGGCCCCAGGTTTGATTACCAGCACCACAAAAACAAACAAAAACACATTCACTTAGCTCAAGTGACACAGTTCTTAGGAAGGTTTCCCTAACTGCTGCTCTTCCTTAGCTCTCATAATCCACTGTGTAAGTAATTATAAATTTGTTGCTCCATGAGACCATTGGCTTCTTAAGAGTAGGGGCTATGCCAGATTCAGTTTGTTTTTCTTAACTACTCTTCTGAAATACTAAAAGCTGATAGCCTATGACAGTCCTTTTCTGTTCTTGCCATTTTTGAGGCAAATGCATCTGCTTTCCTGGCTTTCCATGCCATCCATATGCTGATGGCTCCCAAACCTATGCTTCTAATTTCTGACACGTTCACATTTATCCTGCTCTTTTTCTAGATTTCCAGCTCACAGGCTGCTTATTCAGATCTCCGTTCAAATGTAACTTTCTCCTGACTACCCCATCCAAATAGTCCCCATGCACACATTTTCTGAAATAAAATTGATTTACTTGTTCGTTATCCATCTTTCCTAACACACTAGCCCATGCAGTTGGGATATTATTTATTGCTTTCTCTCCAGAGCCCAAGATGGTGTTTTGCATACTGTAAACACTAATCATTGGCTGAATCAATCAATGCCTAATGTAAGTCTGGCACAAAATATTTGCTAATATCTGAGTGTTTACTAACTAAAGGCCCAACAATGTGTTAAATGCACCACAGGGATTACTTCTTTTTCTCTTATGTATTATCATTAGCTCCATTTAGCACTGAGACCCAGGAGTTTAATAGTGGATCCCAAAGAAAGAGGGATACGAATGCTGGCAGCCTGATCCTGAGCTTCCTCAGCCACTGCTCTATACTCCTGCTTCTATGTGTAAGCACTCAAAAACTGTACTCAAGCTGGACACAGTGGCACACGCCTGTAATCCCAATGACTTGGGAAGCTGAGCCAGGAGGATTGTAAATCGGAGTCCAGCCTCAGCAACTTAACGAGGCCCTAAGCAACTTAGCAAGACCCTCAAAATAAAAAACAAAAAGGGCAGGGGATGTGGCTCAGTGGTTAAGCACCCCTGGGTTAAATCTCTAGTACCAAAAAATAAATAAATAAAACTGTACTCAAACAAAAGGAGGAGAGGAAGGGAGAGCTCATCCTTTCTATTGAGAACAGAAAGAGAATCAATTAGAGGAGGAAATGGACCACAGACCATTTGCTTGCTGTATTTCATACCACTCCAGGGCGAGTTGTTTTTTGTTTTGGGGGTTGTTTTGGTTCTAAGGATTGAACCCAGGGGTGCTTAAACACTTAAGTCATATCCCCAGCCCTTTTTAGTTTTTATTTTGAGACAGGGTCTTGCTAAGTTGCTTAGGGCCTCACTAAATTGCTGAGATTGGCTTTGAACTCTCAATCTTCCTGCCTTAGCCTCCTGAGCTGCTTGGATTACAGTTGTGTGCCACAGGATGAGTGTTTTGTCTCTAATTCCTGCCACTGGTTCAGAAGTCCAGCCCCTCCTTGTTCTGACAGTTTAGAGAGGGCTGAATTGCCTTTACCAGGCAAGGCTACTGCTTTCTTGGCAGGGAGGAATTCCAACTTGTGATTTAATCACCCAGGCATAGGGAAAGAACAAGAGGCTGGAAAGCCAGATTCTTCAGCAGGCTCTCTAGCGGTTCTTTGGCAGACCCCTGACCAACTACTTCCTCTCCCTGGGACTCAGCTTCTCTATCTGTGGGGGGAAACATGCTCCTAGTTCTGATGTTCTGTGACCCTTGTTCACAATTCTTTGCATTCACTGGAGAGAGAGCCCCTTTCTGACCGCTCAAAGCTGGGTAAGAACAAAATTCTTTAAAATACAAGAAGTGAAGGAAGGAACTGCTCCTGGAAAGTAGAAAACCTATGTGGACCTCACCCACCTCCAAGAGTAACACACAGTAACAAGCAAACAGTCCTTCCCTGCAATATTTATTAAGGAATTTACACATACACAGGAGAAAGGCAAACAGGCATTGTGGTTCCCACACATGAAATCCTTTAAGCAAAGTTTTTTTGTTTGAATTTTCAAGTGGGGTGAACAATGGCTGAGAGGAAAGCTGTCCAGGCTCTCTGCCTCACACACTGGGAAACAGGTGGGCAAATAAAATACCTGGATACGTGGGTATGAAGAGTGACTGGCAGATGGGAGAAGGGAAAGGAGATAGGGAGCTATCGATGAGATGGTAATTTTTTTTTAAATATAAGAAAAACTGGCAACAGTTTTAGACTGTTGATAAATTAACTCCTCTCTGTTATAAACCTAAAACTAACAAACAAAAACAAAAATGCCCAGAGCAGTTAGGGAGAGGGTGGGAGGCGATATCCACATGTACATACACATAAGCAGTGCACAGATTAAGCTCTGCATCCCCACACTGGGGCTGGTCCTCCAGCCATGGAGCCGGATCCTCTGATGGCAGGGAGGAGGCAGCAGGGATGTGCATCTGTATGGGACCTTCATAAAGTCTTTGGTGCTAATAAAGGCTGACTGAAGCAGCGAGTCCTGAAGCCCTAGATCCAGAAAGCAACTCAGGGCAAAGTGGAGTAATATTTTTGCTCATCCACACAGGAAGGGGCTTGCCTCACCCCAAGGCTAGGGTCAACCTGATCCAAGACCCAAGGAGTATTTAATTTGATTGCAGGACTTTTTTCATTCCCATAAAGCATGGGAACATGATACCTCTCTTTAACCAAAACTTTAAACACTTAGAAATAGCTTATTAACACATATAGAAGAATCTCTACACCCTCCCCTTTGCCTAATGCACAATGCCACAGACCTTTCTAAGGGTCTGACAGGAGGTTCAACCTTGAGGGAAGGTACTGAAAAGTGTGCACATTTTCCCTGTGGTTCAAGTGCCTTCTGCCAACGATTTCTAAGGTGCTGGTGCCAGGAAAGGATAGGGGCTGTGGCTGGAGAGGAAGTCAGGATGGCCAGGGGACATGAACAACATAGAGCAACAGAGAGGTCTGCATGTTTGGGAAGTGGCTGGGTTGGACAGGATGCCAAACCCCAAATGACTTATTGAGCAATTTCTAAATCAAATAGAGAGAGGTAGGAAAAAGGGATGGTGGGGAGGAGAGGTGAGGAAAGAAGGGGGAGAGCAAAGGCTAAGGAAAGTGGCAGCCATACAGGTGTTTTGCTTTTATTTCCACATCTGAGGACTCAGAGTCTGATTTGCTGCCTGTCCATTTCCACCGCTCATTGACTGGCCATAGTTCATCATGCCGTTGGCTCCATAGAAGTTCATCCCAGCCATCTGCTGGGTCATCTGGAAGGGAGAGAGGAGACTTTTCAGACTAGGCTGTGGGCATTCAACCAGTTAGTACAAAAGGCAGGGTAGGAGTCCTTCTGTCTGTGGGGAGGGAGATCGAGACAAAGGGAGACTATTACTGTACACAACTGCCCTGAACCTTAAGAGATCACTTCAAGGACACCACATCATGCACATAAAGGACTTATCAGAAGGGTGATGTTGCCAGAGACCAATGCTCAGAAGAGAAAAAAGGGATCCTGGGTCCATCAGCAAAAAAACAGCATAAGAAGCCCTTCTTTTCTCCCTTTCCAGTTCCTTTTCATAACCAAAGGGGCCTGTTAACTGATCAAGGCCAACTCAAAGAGACCAAAGAAAAGCACCCCTTTCAGCGCTCCTGCCTCTTCTCCAGCAGAAAGCAGTTACTGTCAGATCAGCACTTGAGCATGCTCCTTTGCAGAAGGAAAAATAAACTGTACTGTTCCAAATGAATAAAGGAAGAGGAGTGGAGACCAACACATCTTCAGTGTAGGAGAAGGGAAGGAGCTGAGAGGAGTCATGGGAATGAGGCCTGGGTGGGGCAGGGGCCTCATTATGAATTGGATTTGAAAGATTGGCCCCTGGCCACAAACAGATAAAACAGTTTGTCAAAGAAAAATGCCTTAAATTTCCTGAGTCTAGTTCATTTTCTAAATAAATTATTTTTCTTTAGGAGAATGTCTATTTTCTTCTACCAACTTTTTAAAGAAAATTTTAAACTTAAAAAAAAAAAAAGTGAGACAATAGTACAAGAAACCCATATGTATCTTCCTTAAACTCATCAATTGTTAACATTTTATTGTATTTTTTCTCTCCCTCTCTGTATGTGTGAGATATATGAATATGTATGTATATAAACAATGTCAAGGAGCATCAAAAGTTGCAGATATCATCATGACATTTCACCCCTCAATAAATCAGGAGGCATCCCATAGGAATGAATGCCTTTCTAGAACCGTAATGTGATTAACACAGTCAATAAATTTAACATTTTTTTAATTTAACCCAATACTCTAATGTATACTGCATTTCATTTTCACCTCTTTAGTCTCCTTTAATCTAAAACAGTTCTTCCACCACTCTTTCTTTTTTCCTGACATTGATATTTCAGGAAAGTTATGTTGTAGTTATGTTGTAAATTGTAGTTATGTTGTAAATTGTATCTCAATTTGTATTGATCTCATATTTTCTCAAGATTGGGTACAGGTTACATATTTTTTTGGCAAGAATTCTATGTAGGTGATATTGTGTCTTCCTCAGTACAAGATATCAGGAAGCACATGATAATTATTTGTCCTATTATTGGTAATTTTGTTTGATATATTGGCTAAGACATTTTTTAAAATTGTAATTAACAAGGCTCAGTGGAACAGTGCTTGCCCAGCATGTGGGAAGCTGTGGGTTTAATCTCCAGCACCCCCAAAATAAAAGAAAAATGTTCCATATTTTTTTGTAGTGATTACCTATATACTAATACTGTTGTCCTTAATTTCCTTCTCTTTTACTCAAGATTCTATGATTTAGCTTGACAGCTTCCTATATCCTTTGACTTACACCTATTTATCTTTATTTTTATTTTTTTGGTACTGGGGATTCAACTCAGGGGTACTCAACCTATTTTGTATTTTATTTAGAGATCTGGTCTCACTGAGTTGCTTAGCACCTTGCTTTTTGTTGAGGCTGGCTTTGAACTTGTGATCCTCTTGCCTCAGCCTCCTGAGCCACAGGGATTACAGGTATGTGCCACCATGCCCAGCTATATCTATTTATTTTGCAACAATTAATTAACTTAGTCTACTTTCCTTTTTTTCCTCCCTCCTCTATTTGTTTTACTTGTATTATTATGTTTGTCAGAATACAACAAATTTGGGCTGGGGCTGTGGCTCAGTGGTGGAGTGCTTACCCAGCATGAATGAGGCCCTGGGTTCGATCCTCAGCACCACATTAAAAATAAATAAATAAACAAATAAAATAAAGATATTCTGTCCAACTACAACTAAAAAATAATTTAAAAAAAAGAATACAACAAATTTTCCTATCCTTATTACTACCCTTGTTTTAGTCTTAGGTTCTTAATAAACATTCAATGCTCATCAACAGTCCTTGTGCCAAAACGTGTCTCCTAGGTGGATGAAGTTCACCTCTGTTAGATTCCTCAGAAAGGCTTGTAAGCACGTTTCCTAAGTTCTTGCATACATATTTTTTTACAGGCTTCACATCTGAAGATAGCTTGACTGGCTGTAAAATACCTATCTCACGTGTACTTGAGTGTCTTGGAGATTCCCTTTGTGGTCCTTTGAATGATGCCTTTAAAAATCTGATGTCAACCTGAGTGGTTTGTGTTGTTTGTTTTGTTTTGTTTCCAGGAAGTGATTAAGTTTTGTTGGGAGGGAAGTATGAAAAAGGATAGATTCCTGATATTTTTTCTTGTTCTTTAAAGTCTAAAAGTTTACCGGGATGTTTTAGAGTAGATTATTTGGGGTTAATTTTTCTAGAATCACAGTGAGCCCATTAATGTTATTTACAACTCTATTTCTAGAAAGTTTTCTTGTATTATAATTTTAAATATATTAATTCTGTCCTGATAAGGTGTCTTCCAAATGTATTTGTGTTAGGCTTTCTTTGCCTACTTTTTTTTTAACATTTATTTTTTAGTTGTAGATGAACACAAGACCTTTATTTTATTTTGATGTGGTGCTAAGGATCAAACCCAGTGCCTCACGGATGCTAGGTGAGCGCTATTCCTCTGAGCCACAACCCCAGCCCATCTTTGCCTACTTTCTATAATATACTTTCTCTGATTCTTTTCAAACCCCTTCCTATATTTAGTTTTCATTCTCTTAGCTGTTTTTACATCTTTCTTCAATGTCAAATAGATTTTCATCTGAATTTATTCAATTTATTTCTAAGATAACTCTCTTTTTCTTTGATTTCTTTCCTGAATTCAATAAACTTTCATTTCAAAACTTCTAGTGTTTTGTCCATTTTTGGTTCTAAGTTTTGAATTTTCAATTCAAGCTGTTTATCTGCAAATGTTTAAGGACATTCTCTTCAGGTTGGTAAACTGCTTAACAATTTTATTCTGCTTAATGACTTTTTTTTCCCCTCTGAAAAGAGTTGGTACTTAAATGAAATCATAAATACTTTTTTTTGCATTTCTTTTTTTCCCACATTATTATTGGAACATTATCATTGTACACAATGATGAGATTTGTTGTTACATACTCATACGTGCACACAATATAACAATATAATTTGGCCAATGTCACTACCTAGCACTTCCCCCCTCCTTTCCTGACTTCCACCTCTTGGTTCGTTTCCTCTACTGATCTCCCTTTGATTTTCATGAGATCTACCCCCCAGCTTTCTTTTCCTTTTTCCTTTCTAGCTTCCACATATGAGAGAAAACATATGTCTCTTGAGCTTCTGAATATGACTTATTTTGCTTAATATAATAGTCTCTGGTTCCATCCCTTTTCCTGAAAAGAACATAATTTCATTTTTCTTTATGGTGGAATAAAATTCCATTGTTTTTATATATATACCACATTTTCTTTATCCATTCATCTAATGATAGACACCTAGGTAAATTCCATAGTTTGGCTATTATGAATTGTGCTGCTAAAAACATGGGTATGCATGTATCACACTATACTAATTCTTTAGGATAAATACTGAGGACTGGTATAATTGGGTTATGGTGGTTTCATTCTGTAGGTTCTCTCTTCACATTCCTAATTGTTTCCTTTGCTGTGCAGAAGCTTTTTAATTTGATGCTATCTCATTTATTAACTCTTAGCATTATTTTCTGAGCTTTAGGAATCTTATTGAGAAAGTCATTGCCTATGCCTATGTTTAGCTCTATGTTTTCTTTTAGGAGTTGCATAGTTTCTGATCTAATTTCTAAGTCTGATCCATTTTGAGTTGATTTTGGAAAAGGGTGAGAGATAAGAGTCTAGTTTCATTCTTCTACAATATAGATAACCAGTTTTCCCAGCACCATTGTTAAAAGTGCCTTCTTTCTGGGCATGGTGGTGCATGCCTATAATCCCAGTGACTTGGGAGGCTGAGGCAGGAGGATCACGAGTTCAAAGCCAGCCGCAGCAACTTAGCAAAGTCCTTAACAACACAGTGAGACCCTGTCTCTAAATAAAATTTTAAAAAAGGCTGGGATGTGGCACAGTAGTAGAGCACCCTGGGTTCAATCCCTGGTCCCCCCCAATAAAGAGGGTCTGTCTTTTCTCCAATGTATGTTTTTGGCACCTTTGTCAATGATCAGATAACTATAGATGTGTAGGTTTGTCTCTGGGATCTTCTATTCTCTATCATTGGTCTGTGTGTCTGCTTTTATCCCAGTACCATGCAGTTGTTACTACAGCTCTGTAGTATAATTTGAAGTCAGGTATTGTGATGCCTCCAGCATTGCTTTTTTGGCTTATAGAATTGCTTTGGCTATCCTGGGTCTTTTATTCTTACAAATGAATTATAGTTCTGCAAAGAACGTCATTGGTATTTTGATAGGGATTGCATTGAATGTGTATATTGCTTTTGGTAGTATGGCCATTTTAACAGTATTAATTCTGCTTAATGACTTTTTTTTTAAATTTTTAATATTTTTATTTTTTAGTTATCGGCGGACACAACATCTTTGTTTGTATGTGGTGCTGAGGATCGAACCCGGGCCGCACGCATGCCAGGCGAGCGTGCTACCGCTTGAGCCACATCCCCAGCCCCCTGCTTAATGACTTTTTGAAGGGAGAATTTCCATTACCTGAAATGTTTTGATATTTATTTATTTATTTTTAAGTGGAGCTGAGGATCAAACCCAGTGCCTCACACGTGAGGCAAGCACTCTACCACCAAGCTACAGCCCCAGTCCAATGTTTTAAGTTTTGTTTTCTATTTTCAGTAGTTTTGTATAAATGTCACTGTCATGTTCTGTTATTTTTTAGTGCTTTTTTTTTTTTTCCAAATCATTGATAATATAGACAGGTATGAGGATTTAGTAGATTTCTGAGTTCAAGACCACCCTCTTCTGTTAATTAGGAAAATAATCATTTGGGAAGAAGGATGGTATCTCCTGATTTTGTAATTCTCTTTTCCACTTCAAATTTGTTTCTTTCCTTTCACTATCAGGTCTCCAAAGAGTTCCTCCTTCTTCTAAGTCACACCTATCTCTCTGCCATGCAAAACTTTTCCAAGGCTATAACCTATAATCCTATGTATTTCAAATTCCTTATTTTCAATCCCCTCCCCCGCCCAAGAACTGGTCTCAGTATGTCTCCATCAGGGTAGGCCTTTCTCCTCTGAGAGGTGACTTCATCTGCGTTCTGTCACTTATAAGCCCTGCTTCCCTATCCACGTTCTGCAATCTCCTCTGTGATGCTGGCTCTGCTGGATTTGGGTGTTCGATGCTAATGTCATGTCATTGGAAGCCTATAATAATGGTAGCAATGGACAACAGGTATTTTTATTTTTGTATTGTCTATCCATATAAGTCTTTCTGGTTTTGTTTTTGAGACAGTGTAGACTCAGATTTAGATAGTTACCCTTATTTTATAGGAAATAAGAACTCCTCAGAAAATTTTGACTCTAGGAAGGCAAATCTAAGAATGTCTCTCTGGCATTATCTCGTTTACATGGAAAGCATTCAAGGGATAAGGGAAAGGTGAGAAGTGAGATAGGCTTGAGGAAGGCTCAGAAGTCTGATATCAGATCAAACAGGGAAGCTCACCTGAGTGAGGTTCCATTGCAGCTGCTGAGCTGGCTGAACCCCATACATAGTCTGGGGCATAGCTGCCATTCCTGCCATGTAGCCAGCCTGCTGGGTAGTCATCATCCCATTCGGCACCCCCATCATGGATGCCTGCATGCCACCCATATAGCCTGCAGGCATGGCCATAGGGGCAACCATTCCAGAAGCTCCAGGCTGAGCTACCATGCCGACTGGTGGGGGCATCATGCTCCCCATGATGCTGTTAGGAGGTGTAACCCCAGGGAAGCTGGGGTAAGCTGTGGGATATGCCATCTGAGCAGGAGCCATGAACATTGCTGCCAAGAAAACACACATCACATCTTAAAGAGGAAAGGACACAAAGTTAGCCCAAATTCTCACTGGCTACTTTTCCAGTTAGAGTTTTTTAAGACTACTCTCAACTCAGAATGCTGTTATACATAGCAAAGCAGTTAGAGAGATTCTCTACCAGATTTGCTGTGGTTTATCAATGGGGCACTGACCTGGCCACTTCTCCTTAAGAGGCCAAATCCAAGCCTTGACTCAGACTTCACAGAGGTCTGACATCAGAACCCACAAAAGTATGACCCTGAGTTATATGTCTGTTGATACTCTGTGCTTTTACAGGTAATGTCAGTTTCAGGCATGTTTCCTATATGATACTCCAATCCCCAAAGCAAGTGTCCCTCATCACAACAAAAAACTCTGTGTGTATATTCTCATATCTCTTCCTTGTACAAAGCTATGACTCCATGGACTCTACCTTGGGCAGGCATTTGAGGCGTTTGGGATCCATATAGTGAGAGGATGGAGTCCTTGGAGAGTTGTTTCTTGCCTATTTCTTCTGATTTGCTCCCTGGCTCCGGAAACAGGTTCAGATTTTCAGGAACAGAACCAGCACTCCCGGCAGTTGGCATGGATCCTACGACCTTAGAGCACAGAGGGTAGGGGGATTGGTGGAATAATCTTCATGGGGGTCTCTATAAGGATCTCCATCACCTTGTGCTGCCTCTATCATTTGCAATAAGAATTCATGGTTAAGGGGCTGGGGTTGTGGCTCAGTGGTAGAGCGCTCATCTAGCACATGCCAGATGTTGGGTTCGATCCTCAGCACCACATAAAAGTAAATAAAATAAAGGCATTGTGTCCAACTATAACTAAAAAAATATTTAAAAAAAAAAGAATTCATGGTTCAGGTTGGGGTTGTAGCTCAGTGGTAGAACACTTGCCTAGTGCATGTGAGACACTGGGTATGATCCTCCACACCACATAAAAATAAATAAATAAAAATAAAGGTATTATGTCCATTTACAATTAAAAATAAAAATATTTTTTTAAAAATTCATGGTTTGTCTAGGTACAGTAGTATACCCCTGTAACCCCAGCTATTTGGAAGGCTCAGGCAGGAGGGTCACAAGTTTGAGACCAGTCTTGGTAACTTAGTGAGATCCTGTCTCAAAATAAAATTTAAAAAGGGGCCAGGCACAGTAGCACATAATCCCAGTGACTCAGGAGGCTAAGGCAAGAAGATTACAAGTTCGAGACCAGCCTCAGAAACTTAGCAAGGCCCTAAGCCACTTAGTGAGACCTTGTCTCAAAATAAAAAATGAAAAAGAAAGACTGGGTATGTGGCTCAGTGGTAAATCACCTCTGGTTCAATCCTTAATGGTCCCCCACCCCAAAATTTAAACAGGGCTGGAAATATGTATGGATTAGTCATAGAACACTTGCTTAACACATGTGGGCCCTGGGTTCAATCCCCAGTACTGTAAANTTTTTATGTGGTGCTGAGAATCGAACCAGGGTCCCACCCGTACTAGGCGAGCACTCTACTGCTGAGCCACAATCCCAGCACCGCCCCCCCCCTTTTAAAAATATTGTTTTAGTTGTCGATTAACATGATATCTTTATTTATTTATTTTTATGTGGTGCTGAGGATCAAACTCAATGCCTCACATATGCAAGGCAGGTGCTCTACCACTGAGCCCCAACCCCAGCCCTCTGACAGACCTTTGATAGAAGCCCACTCAAAGGGCACTCTGTGAGGCAAAAACAAAACAGTATGAACAATGAGTTTAGGCTGTGACAGAGATGATACAGTGTCAAGGGAAGAATTAAGAAAATCAAATTCTTCCAAGAAGTATGGCTTGGTTCTATGATTAAGTTATCACTCTTTCCGGAAAATCCTTTAATCCTTAGAATCCCAGAAGACTCACCTTTCTGGAAACTGAAGATGGGGATGGAACAGAGGCCAAAAGATCTAAATCCTTCTCTAGTGTATTGCTGGTCTTACTATTTGTAATGGAGCAGGCCACAGGAGCATCTAGAAACAGATCAAAACCAAAATGTAGCACTGCTTACTCCTTCCTGCTATTGCAGACAAGAAGTAGAAAGAGAAGGCCCACAAGCTCTGTCATGGACCTGGAAATCTCGCCTACTGTTAGCTTGGATAGGCCTTCTCAGAGGAGGCCTCCCCCCCATATTTGCAAGAAGGCTATGGGATAAACTCAGGCCTGACTGCTACATCAGTACAAAGGCTAGAGGACTGGCTGGCTCCTTCCTGGCAATTTGAAGAACAGTGTATAGGATTCATTTTCAGAGAAAAATAAAAGGTAAAGAAATTAGAAGCCTAAGTAGCCAATAACCTAAGTCAACAGCAGAAGACTGAAACAAAGTACAGCCATCAGTGTGATGAGAGGCAGGGGAACAGGCTTTCTTTCTGAAAGAGGCAAAATCACTAGATTAATATTTCAAGGGAAGAATGGCCACAGAGTAACAGGCAATCTCTGAAACTGGTTGCACCTGAAAAATCAAGGGTGCAGGCAGGGAGTATAAGGGAGGGAGTAGAGTATAGGGAAGTGGCAAAAGGGTGAAAGGTGTTGTTAAGTGGAACTGCAAACATTTAGTATGTGTCAAGCATAGCACTAAGAGCTTTAGAGGCATTATATCACTTAATCCTTCCAACAACACCTTTGAAGTAGAAACTTACCATCCTCATGGCACGGATTAGGAAAGTAATGTTCAGATGTCACTATTTAAGATTACATACATATGTGTCGGGACTTGGCTCTAAAGCCATGCTTTTAACCACTACACTGTACTGTTGCTCTGAAAAATGTCCCAGTAAACACTTTCTTAAAGCAATGGCTCAAATGTAAAACATAACAGGAAGAACAGGAGAGAACAATCTTAGTGAAGAAGACACAAATGAGAGTCCCATCTCTACCAATCTTCTCAGGGTCAGTCATAGAATTTCATCAAAATATATAAGAATGTGGGGGCTGACAAGTCTGACTCTTACCAAGGCCCAACAAATCCATGACGGGCGCTGTGGATTTTGGGGAACTTTTCCGAGGTAGCTGTGAATCTTCTTTTTTCTGTGGCTAAAGTTAAAATATGTTATAAAAAGAAATCAGCAGGTATTTCTGAACTCTTTTTCCCCCCTCTCCACTATAAAGCCACACATATTCTTGTGGTATAGTTGCTATTTATTCAAAGACAGTTATCAAAGAAACAAAACCCAGGAAGTGCTAGGAAGCTTGAGTGCATAAACCAAACCTGAAGTGAAAATAAAGATATTGTCTATACTTGGTTAGCTTTCTAGAGTTGCAGTTCTTTCTGAAACCAAGACAATCACTGAGCAAGGAATCTAACAGAAGTAGTAGTTTTGGGTCTCAAGAAAAATCAAGGATAAAAGTAGGTATCTGATTATACAACAAATCTTCCAGTGGCTAGAAAATCTTTTAGTTTAACACTAAAGGGAGATCAGTTTAAAGATTACTTAATTCACTCTGCCATTATCACTAGTGACTGTCCACAGACAGTATGATTCACAATGGTGATAAAGAGTCTTCCTTACCCAATAGTAAAAAGTCCTCTCTCCCAAGATTCCAACCTCTTATATTCAGAATATCTACTACTAGAGCCACAGTAGCCATGTGGAAAAGGAAATTAGTGCAGCCTAACTTCTGGACTGCTCCTAAATGCAAAAGGAAAATGAAGCACATGAGGTCTAACAAGGACTACTGTGGAATTAGCATCTGCTCAGAAGCTGTCATGCAGCCATGTCATTCTAGCATGGAACATGACTTGTGCTTAAATAGGACAGATGCAGTTTCCAAGCTGTCATCTAGCTTTCAAGAGAACACTTCAGGCAGCAATAGGTAATGGGCAAGAAGCAGAAATGGCAGCAGGTGATCTGATCTAAATGTGGAACCCCTTATTTCAGGTACAATGATAAAATATGGTATCAAACCCACCTGCCCACCATGAGGCCTCTCCTCCTCCCTCCATATATAAACATACACAAGACCATCACACAGGGCAGGGATTTTCCCACTTACCATTTTCACTTTCTCAAAAACAACAGGTTCCATTTTTTTCTCTGGAGCTGGTTCACTCCCTCTTTTCCACTTGTCATCCTTCTCTTTCTAGAAAGATTTAACAAGATAATGAACATAAGCCCCATGGTGATTCAATAAACTATAATCCTAAATGTTCACAAAGGACGGCAAAAATCCCCAGTGATTCTTTTTTTTTTTTTTTCGGTACCAGGGATTGAACCCAGGGGCACTCAACCACTGAGCCACATCCCCAGATCTATTTTATATTTTATTGAGAGACAGGATCTTGCTGAGTTGCTTAGCATCTCGCCATTTCGAGGCTGGCTTTAAACTCGCCATCCTCCTGTCTCAGCCAACTGAGCCGCTGGGATTATAGGCGTGGGCCACTGTGCCTGGCAATGATTGAATTTTTACAAGTAGATTTAATGCTGATAAAATTCGTTTGTTGGGCAGGGAATGGCAGAGCTGTGAGAGATGGCAATAAATATCAATAAGCCTCACTGTGGCTTATTATTAATGGAGTAGGATCTTCCAGAGAATTGAGAAGTTGCTACAGTTATTGCAAATGTGGATAATGGAATTTGGTGTACCAGTATTTGTTTCATGAACATACATTGGGACAGAAAAGTATTAAACAAAGAAGATCAGTTTCTGCTCATTAAAGTTCAGAACTAATCTTCAAATATAAGTTGCCTCCTTAAAAGTCCATAATGCTGCNATAAATTCAATTACAGGCCCTGTCAATATTCATTTTTGTTTTTAAAAATGAGAAAACAGACCTAAATTTTAAGATTAAAGATTAGAAAAACAAGAATTAAGGAAACAAGGCAAGAAAGAATTAGGGAATTCTTAAGAAAAAAAAAAAAAAAGATTATAGGGTGTCCTGCATGGATTGCCTGTCTAGGGCCAAAAAGCATGTCAAAATAAATATTAGGGCCAGGAACAGTGGTGCATGCCTGTAATCCCAGTGGCTTGGAAGACTAAGGCAGAGGATCGTGAGTTCAAAACCAGCGAGGTGCAAGCAACTCAGTGAGACCCTGTCTCTAAATAAAATACAAAATAGGGCTGGGGATATGGCTCAGTGGCCAAGTACCTGTGAGTTCAATCCCTGGTACCCACCCCCCAAAAAAATAAATAAATAAAATATTAGAAAGTCTCTCAGTTTTTGAAGTTTTTCAGAGGCCACTTCATAATACTTTTACGAATTATAAAGTTATTGGTCACATTTCAACAAATAAACACCTAATGGAAAACAGAACCACAAAGTAACCTTAAGAATATAGGCATATTGGGCTGGGCTTGTGGCTCAGTGGTAAAGGGCTTGCCTAGCATGTATAAGGCACTGGGTTCAATCCTCAGTGTCACATAAAAACATAGAGAAATAGTTAAAAAATATTTTTTAAAAAAGAATACAGGCATGTTTATCAAGAATACAAATAATAATGAATGCTGGAGAGGATGTGGAGGAAAAGGAACACTTATACACTGTTAGTAGGATTGTAAATTAGTACAACCACTATGAAAATCTGTATGGAAGCTCTCATAAGACTAGAAATAGAACCACCATATAACCCAGCTATACCTCCCCTTGGTATTTACCCTAAAGAATTAATATACTACAGTACTACATGCATACCCATGTAGCAGCACAATTCACAATAGCCAAACTATGGGTAAAGAAACCATAATATATGCACATAATCCAGCCGTAAAAAAAAGAATAAAATTATGTCATCTTCAGGGAAAATTTATGGAACTTGAGAGCATTATGCTAAGTAAAATGAAGTGAAACTAGAACGCTTACACCATGCTGAGAAGACAGTAAAAAATGGTATAACTTTTGGAAAGTACATTGCCAACTGTATGATGAGACAAATATTGGAATCATCTGACCTAGATATACCATATCTTGTAATGAATCTTAAGAAAATAATAAAAAATATGAAAAAAGTTACATGTACTAAGACATTCATTCCAGAATTATTTATGTTATAGAAAAACTTAAATAACCACATTTATGTCACAGAAGAGAATACTAAATGATACTGATTTACCTATTCACTAAGAAAAGATATTCAATGTAAGTAAATAACATAGAAATGTATGATGTGTTATGTATAACATGAATCATGAGAAGGAAAACAAGAGACATTATACCTAACTAGCTTTTGGAGAGTTCTGCGTTTTCTTGTGGTGCTGGGGATCAAATCCAGCACCATGAGCATACTGAGCAAGTGCTCTTTCAATGAGCTACATTCCCCACTCCCATATTAGATTTTAAATAAGTCTCCTATATAGAACAAAAGAGATAAAGCAAGATGATAAGCCTTAATAAAGATGATAAGAATTGTGAATTTTAACTTTTCATATTTTCTGTAAAAATAATTTGATAATCACAACACATACAGCTTTGTCTTTTTCATATATAGTATGGTACTTTAATACAGAATACTTTATTTCTTGAAGTTGAAAATGCTTTATCTATTAAAAAATAATAATTGGCTAAGCATGTAGCTCACTGATAGAGCACTTACCTAAGCATGTACAGGTTCAATCTCCAGCCCCACAAAAACAAAACACTTTAGAATACCTTTTTTTTTTTTTTTGTAGTTGTAAATAGACAGAATGCCTTTATTTTATTTGTTTATTTTTATGTGGTGCTAAGGATGAAACCCAGTGCCTCACACATGATAGGCAAAAACTCTGCCACTGAGCTACAGCTCCAGCCCCAGGATATTCTTTTTAAAAGTCAGTCTCTTTTTGTTGAAATTAAATGCTCTTACCTAGTAAATATTAATTCTTAGCATTAAAATCTTCAATAAAAACATAAACAAGTTAAACACATCAAATTTAAAAAAAAATTCTGAAATAGTTTTTTGGTAAACAGGAGGTATTTCCTTTCCAAGAGAAAACATCCAATAATTAAAAAGCTTGTTTTCATGGGTATGGTGGGCCAGCAATGTAATTAGGAACATCTGAATCACTGTCTTAACATGGCAAATCTTTCCTCCTCCTCCATCCTCTGAATTACCTCAGATACCCTTTTCTCACCTCATCTGATTTTATATTTCAGGAATAATGAAGAGTTTGGCAGACAGACCATAGTTTTCTACAAATAAAAGGAAATGTGTGTACTTTGGTTCTAAACCTTTTTTGAGGGCTGAGGTTGTGGCTCAGTGGTAGAGCGCTCACCTAGCACATGCGAGGCCCTGGGTGCAATCCTCAGCACCACATAAAAATAAATAAATAAAGATACTGCGTCCAAATAAAAAATAAATATTAAAAAAAAACACCTTTTTTGATGATGCTACTTGAGCTGTAGCTGTTCACTGAATTAATTCCTTCTTGGAACAGTTAAGATAACTGACAAATCTTTTTTCTGGATGACCGTAAATAAGAATCTTTCATATTAAGTTAGGAAGGAATTTTTTTTTTCCCTAACTCCATGAATACCTTGTACTTTCCTATAAGCCTGTGTTGAAATTCACCTTTCATACAGCTGGTTCCAATTAAATTAATTAAATTAATTTTTAATTACCAGAAAGGGCTTAGAGAGCCGCATGCAAACTTAGTGATTTCAATGGCTTTTTTATCATCCATCAAAATAAATAACTAGAAGATAGATAGGAACTGTAATAGAACTGGCAAATCCCAGACTATATTTTTGTAGCTAGAGAAATAGTTAATTATTTCTAAGAGAATTTACTACAGAATCTTGTCAAGGCTATTTAAAAATCGTAATGGTTATATTTATTACTTCTCCCTTTATTTTCATTATTTAGGCATATTTTCTTCCAGAAACCATGTTGCTTTTGCTCCTGATGTGTTATACTGACCTAGTTATCACACACTATATAACTATAGTTATCAGGTTCTAACCATGCCTTGGGTGAATGTGTACTTGGCAAATGGTAGTTAATTTCCTTCTGAAACTATTCTCAGGAATAAGAAAGGGTTCCAGTGGTCCTCAGTCCACCAATACACTGGTCATTACCAGGTAATAAGGGAATAATATGTTGGTCAAACTGAAAGAAACTGGTGATTTAATTATACCTGCTTCTGTTGACTTCATTTACAAAAGAAGAAAAAGTATATGTGTATTCATATATACTGATATATATACACACATACTTGTACACACATATTACTCTACTTAACCTACTGTGCCCAATGTGTCCACTTCAAGAAATAATTTGGAACTGAGAATCACTAATATCTTCTAAATATAGATCAAGACAAAGGATTCACTGGTGGTTTGTCCTCCCCATTGCTGAGGCAAAAGTTTTTTCCATGATATCCAATGGTCTTTACTCAGTAACTGGCTTTTCCCCTACTTTTTCATTTTTAAAATATTTTAGTTGTAGATAGATATAATAACTTTATTTATTTACTTTTTTATGTGGTGCTGAGGATAAAACCAGTAAGTACCTCACACTTGCTAGGCAAGCACTCTACCACTGAGCCACAACCCCAACCCTACTTTGGCATTTTTTAAGTGATGGTTTTAGACTATTTTGGTAGCAGTTTGTCAAATTCTTCCTTGGCCTGATTAGTAAGCAATAACATATTATGAACAAAACCTGAAAGATTTACAACCAACCCTAAAGGCATTGATGTCCAGACTTCGGTCCATGTATTTCTTCTTCTCATATTTATCTCGAATAAATCCCTCAACAGCTCTGCAAAAAGCTTATTAAGGATGAATCAAATAAGTCTCTTCAAGAGTAAGAACATAAAAGATGAATTTATATCCCACAGAGCATTGATCTTCTCTTTCCCTACTGACTCATTTCCCTACAACTCTTGCTTTGTTGTATGCAGTTTCCCTGACCAAAATCTTGAAATTTTATGCATTAAGCTACTGGAGGGAAGCAGTGTTGCCTATGATTTGTCTTTAAAGTGATAACAGCAGCAAGTGGATTAACCTTCACATTGTCATCAGAGGGACCTCTGGCTGTTCTAAGATACAGGGGAAATGATGAATTATCTCTTTTAAAGCCCTCAGATGAACAGACTTCAAGCAAAGCAACTAAATGCCCCTTAAAAATATAAACCTTGCGTCCCACTCCAAATCCTGATAAGTGAGTCTTCTACAGGGTCCCAAATCTACATTTAACAGGTTCTAGCTGCAAATACCAAAAAATAAACTTTAACAAGGTGGTCTACAAACTACATTTTGAGAAGTACCACCTTTATGAAGTTTGGTTTTACATCTAGGCACTGTCCCCTGTTGAAGTGATGAGTGAAAACATTATTGATAAGCTGGTCAACAAAGGTTAATTCTTTCATACAAGACATAAGAATGCAATAAAAATGAATGACATTTTTCTGAATACCAGGGTTCAACAAAGCATAGTAAACTATTCTTTTTATCAAAAAAATAGTTTTGGTAACCCAAAAACTAGCAGAGATGTCACTTTATAGAAAAATTCACAGTGAAATCACTGCAGTTTTAATTCCTGATTCTTTCCGTCTGATACTACATATAATCCCAACATCAGCAAGAATACATGTGCTTTTTCTGTCTTGATTGTAGGAGAGAAGAAAACCCACGCCTTTGACAAATCCACACAGAGATGGTCCCCTCAGGTCTCAGGCTTTGAATTTTGTCTGCCTCTCCCCAAACATCAAAGGATCACCAGCCTTCTAAATTGCTCCAGAAAAGATACAGGTCTATCTGAGGTCGCCGAAAGGTCTCAGGAAGGTATGCTTCATAAAGCCGGTTTGCCTTTCCATTGCCCATCTCTTGCATGCACTGCAATCAAAGAGAATACAGAAACGGGAAATGTCAGAATGGGAAAGAAAAACTTCTCATCCAGTTCTTCTATTTGCAGTTAAAGAGCCAATCTAGAGGGTGACAGAACCAAGATTTAAACTTGTGTATTCTGGTTTCCAATCCAGTATTCTCTCTACCCTACTAGGAATTCCAATCACTTGCTCCTACAGATTCTTTCCCTTCTCCATGGGTTCCTTTTATGGAAAGATTTGTCTTCCAAAATACATTTAATTCAGTAATAATTCAAGATGTTATTTGAAATTCTAAGATGCATAGCTAACAATCAAAATGTCTACTAGGCAGGCAATAATGAGTATTACAATTCTAAGTTTATGCTATTAATTAACCTATTCAGCTCTATTAACCAGTCAATGTGTGTTTCCCACTAGGTTTGGGGTTTTTTTTTTTTTTTTTTTTTTGGTACCAGGGATTGAACCTAGGGGTACCACTGAGACATTCTCAAGCACTTTTTATTTTTTATTTTGAGATAGGATCTAAGTTGCTTAGAGCCTTGATATATTGCTGAAGTTGGCGTGGAATTTGTAATCCTCCTGCCTTCTCAGGCTCTGGAGCCACTGGAATTACTGTGTGCCACCATGGCGGCCTCCCATTAGGCTTTTCAAAAAGACCCCTTAAAAAAAAAAAAAAAAACCCTCAAGCCAGGCATGGTGGCACATGCCTGTAATCCCAGCAGCCTGGGAGGCTGAGGCAGGATGATCACGAGTTCAAAGCCAGCCTCATCGAAAGCAAGGTACTAAGCAACTCAGTGAGACCCTGTCTCTAAATAAAATAAAATGTGGCTCAGGGGTCAAGTGCTCCTGAGTTCAATCCCCAGAACCAAAAAAACAAAAAAACTAACAAAAAAAAACCCTTAATAGCAGTGAACGCTAGCTAAATCCCAAGAGTCTTTCAAATCTTCAAATTCAAAGATACCTCTATGATATATAATTTTCTTCATAAAATATAGTAAAGTATAATTTAAAATGTAACTCACCACCTTAGACCTTTAATGAATCTATAAATACAGTCTAAAGTAATTTTAAAGCCATCTTCTAATAAGAACACCCTCTTACTTCCGTCATCAACCTTAGTAATTAGTTTTCTCTGTAGCCTCTTCCCCCAACACAAACCACACACTCACACACACAAAAAAAAAAAAGAAAAAAGAAAAACTTGTTTTAATTAAAGCACTTCAATGTAGGAAGGGAACAGAAACTAATGAAGCTACATCAAGATGCAGATCTTGGGCTAGCTGGACTCATTAATTTAAGTGTCCCACTCCCAGACCACCAAGCTAATAGTAAGCAAGATTTTAGCAATAAAATATTACTATAATTCCAGGCTGGGGTTGTGGCTCAGCAGTAGAGCACTCGCCTAGCACACGCGAGGCACTGGGTTCAATCCTCAACAACACTTAAAAATAAATAGTAACTTAAAGGTATTGTATCCAACTATAACTTAAAAAAATGTAAAAAATATTACTATAATTCTATAATTTTTGGAAGGCTCTTATTTTGTTTTATTTATTTATTTATTTATTGCTGTGCTGAAGATTGAACCCAGGCAAGCATTCCCAGTCCAGGAGGTATTTTTGTTATTTATTTTCCTTAAAGTGAATGCCTATATCTAAAACTACAAAGGTTAGACATGCAAATGCCAAGGGTCATAAAAAGTAATCCAAAGATCCTTCTTAATGCCTTCAAAAACCCCTGGGGTCCTAGACCATAGAGTGTATTTTAAAAGAAGTAAAATAAAGGTGTCTTACCCTGCTGTCTTAAATAGAAAGATTAAAATTTTCTCTATTAAGGCATGAAAATTTGACATAAATGTTTAAAACTATCTTCATCTTGGTGCCTAGTTTGACTGACACTCATCTGAACTACTTTTACATAGATAAAGGGAACAGCCAACTCTCTCTCAGTTGTGTAAGTACCTGAATCTGTTCTTGAGTCCACTGGTCGAGGTTAACTGATTTTACCCTGGATATGTGCACCCCCAAATTCCTGTGAATTCCAGCACATCGAATGCAGATAAACACGCCAATATTCCAGGAGGCCCATCGTGGCCCTGTGAAGGACAGGAACAGGACAGTCAAGTCAAATTACAACAACATTCAAGGCCCAAGGTGCCACACTGAGATTATCAAGCAAAATTTCTGCTAAAATGAAAGTGAAAGAATATTGACCACAATCGTCTATTAATTAACTTGGTTCATCCCTCCATGGATCTGCTTCTTCTTCTTTTTTTAAGTGTAAAATTTTAAGTGTATAGTACAATGGTTTTTTGTATATTCATATAGTTGTATAATGATCACACTATCTAATTCCAAAATATTTTCATCACCCAAAAGGAAATTCCAAACTCATTAGCAGGCACTCCCACTACTCCCAACCCTTACTTCCCAGTTCCTGACAACCAGAGATCTACTTTCTGTCTCGATGAATTTGCCAATTCTGGACATTTAATATAAATTAAATTATGGACATGTGGGCATTTATGCATGGAACAGTTTTCAACACTGATGAGTGTTGAAATACGAAATTATAATATGCTGCCACTTACATAAAGAAAAATCCCAGGAGAGCAGGGCAAAGTATGACACATTCTATTTAGCCTGGCACATTACATGAACAGTCCTCCCCCAAGAGACTCTGCAAGGTGCTGGGCCTGGAATCAGTTTTCCAACTAGGAAAAAAGATACAGATATGGCATGCCAGCCCAAGGCTCAACCTGAAATTGAAAACTCTGTTTATCCTCTCATCCCCTGCAGGCCTATAAAATATGCATCCACATTAACTTAATAGGATCCTTAATAAGATTCTTGGGTTGATGTCCCCACTTCACCCAACTACAGGATGATCTAGATTCAAAATTCTCAAATAATGCAATTATTTAGATGTTTATTGGAACAAAGGAGAAACCTCAGAAATGAATTTTAATAAACTTACAGAATCTCCCATCCCCTCTCAACTTTGCTCACCCTAATAATCACTCTGGAAAATCTCAAACTTCTCTTCATAATTTTTATACAGGGGGAAAAAAGTGACTTACTTTTACATGACACCTGTCAAAGACATACTGAAAAATCTAAATATTTCCTTCTCTATTTTTCCACAGAAAATAAGGATGATGTTAAAATTAGAAGTTGCAATAAAGAGATGGAAAGGCACTAATTGATTTTCTTCACTGATAAATAGGACCTGTTTGGAACAAGATTGTAGTTCTATAGTACACAATTATTTGACATGTTAGCTTGTATGATTGACAGCAATTTTAATGAAGTAATGCTAGAGTCCTGTGTCGAAAACTATTCATACAAATTTGAATCCATGATTATTATAAATAAGGATAGAATTGTTTTGACAAACAGCACTCATTTATTACAACTACTGGTATAAATACATGAAGGCTTAAATCCTTCTTATCACCACCAGGTGGTGTTCTCTGCCTGAAATTTTATCCAATACCTTCTCATTGCTATTATCTTGATAGGCTAAGATGTATCTTCTAAAAAGATCTTAAATCCATTCAGATCCCTAGATGGATTCGCAGTCAGTTTTCCATATAACTAACTAACATGAAGACTCACGTACTTGTTTTCAGGTGGTGGGTGTTTTACAAATGAAAAATGAGGCTTGCTGGGACTCTACATATCTATTTTTGGTAATAGTTTTCAGAACTCTAATTAGATCTTAGTTATGTAAGATTTAAAATGGGACCAAAAGTTAATATTTCATGTTTTTTTAACATTTTTCTTCTCTCTAGATTCTATAGTCTAAAACTCTAAAACTCATGATAAGATAGTTAAAAGGTACTAGTTTGCTAACAAAGTTAAAAGTCAAAAATATTCATTAAAAGTTAGCTGTGGTAACAAAGAAGAATAAGATTATGGCATGTGCTGGTAAATGAATGGAACTGGAGACTATCATGCTAAGTGAAATAAGCCAATCCTCCAAAAACAAAAGCTGAATGTTCTCTCTGATATGTGGATGCTAATACACAATAAGGAGGTAGTGGGGAATAGATGTTCATTGGATTAGACAAAGGGAATGAAGGGAAGGGAGGGAGGATGGGAATAGGAAGGAAAGACAGTAGAACAAATCAGACATAACTTTCCTGTGTTCATATATGAACACACGACCAATATAAAGTAAATCCACATCATGTACAGAAATGGGAAGTTATACTCCATGCATGTAAAATATCTTGAAATATATTCTACTGTCATGTATAACTAAAAGAACAAATAAAAAATTAAAAGTTAGCTGTGGAAGACTTGGGGGTGTAGCTCAAACCCCGCACCACCAGCAAAAAAAAAAAAAAAAAAAAGCAAAGAGGGCCAACAGAAGTTAGCTATGGGATGTCATGCTGTTTGCTTCCTGGCCCTAAGTCTGGAGAAGGCAATCCCCACTAACCTAAGCCACTGTCACAATGAGGAATTTCTCTAGATCCTCCAGAGTATTTACAGCCTTCTTGCCCCCGAGGTATGCAGGACAGGGAAGTGATGCTCTGGAGCCCCTGACAAGGCCTCAACACAGAAATAACCCAGCAACTGTCCTTTCATGAGAACCCAGATAAGAGCCTACTCTGCCCTATCCACCTCCCTGCCCCCCACAGAGCCATCACCTGACATCCCTCCTACAACATTTTCCCAGTGAAACAGTGACACTTCTGTCCCAGATACCCATTCTCTTCTAGTTGCTAGTCACTACATTTATTAGTCAATAACTGCGTGATCCATAATAGATTCTGAAATTGGAGAAGAGAAAAAATATGAGACAAAAATTACTTATGTACTGGGTTTAATTGACAACACTGAAGAAAGCGAGAGAGAGAGGGAGAGAGAAAGTTACTTATATGGCTAAAAAAGTGGAGAAATGGTATATGATTAAAAGTATAATATGAGGGGCTGGGGTTGTAGCTCAGTAGTAGTTTGCTCGCCTCACATGTGGAAGGCCTGGGTTCAATCCTCAGCACCACATAAAAATAAAGGTATTGTGTCCATCTACAACAAAAAACATTTTTAAAAAAAAGTATAATATGAGTTGGGCCCCAGCTACTTAGGAGGTTGAGGGAGGAGGATCACAAGCTTGAGGCCAGCTTGGGCAACTTAGCAAGACCCTTTCTCAAAATAAAAAATAAAAAGAACCAGGTGTGTGGCTCAGCAGTAAAGCACCCCAGGGTTCAATCCTTGGTACCAAAAGGAAAAAAAAAAATCTGTGCAGCGAGAAGACTTAGGTTTAAATGCAGCTTCATTAGTAATTACAATGATAACCCAAGTGATCTTCAGAGATATACTTAAACTTCCTAAGCCTGCATTTCCTCATCTGTAAAATATGTACAATAACATCCACCTGGCAGGACCTGGAACATAGAGCAACAATAATGAATGAAAGCTATGCATAAGAATGAGGTTTCCAGAATCTACTTTCCATTCAACTTCATTGATAAAGGCCAGCTAAATCATTCATACATCTAAACCAACACTCTAGGCAACACTACAGATGGGGATGAGTTCTGGTCTTAGAATGTCAAAACCAAAATTGATTGTATGTCAGAAAGAAGAAATTTACCTAATTAAGCCAATATCTTCTTTACTTTTAAAGACATTTTGCTGTGCACATTGAAGGTATAGACCATGATTTACATGATACATACATAATAAAATGGCTACTATAGTGGAATGGACATAATTTCAGTCTTCTAGAAAACATGAAATTCGAAGCAGTTTCCTTTACCTCAAAATAATTTGTAAATGCACTACCTAAACCCCTACCCATTCCCTTTCTTGGCTACACATCCTCTGCCCTTGTGCCCACACATGCCCCCACTACACACACAAAGAAGGCCCAGAGCTGCCAGCCTTAGTGGAAGGTGCCAAGATTCCATGGTATATGACATTGCTGCTGCTAGGCCAGCCTACTTACATCTGGGATTCTTGCAGAAAGAAACCAATTGTTCACTACATATTGGTTATGACAACCAAGGAGAAAATACAAAAGGTGGGATGGAGTTGTGGCTCAGTGGTAGAGTGCTTGCCTAACATGTGAGAGGCCCTGGGTTCCAAATAAATAAGTAAAATAAAGCTTTAAAAAAAAAAAAAAGAAATACAAAAGGTATTTTGAAATTGAAAATGAAAAGAGAGGGGCTGGGGCTGGGGCTGAGCGGTAGCGCACTTGCCTGGCATGTGTGAAGCACTGGGTTCGATTCTCAGCACCGCATATAAATAAATAAAATAAAGGGCTATCAACAACTATTAAAAATATTTAAAAAAAAAAAAAGAAAAGAAAATGAAAAGGGATTCTGAGAGGCAATATTCCAAATAATTTTGAAAGCAAAGAAGATAGATAAATAAAATAAACTAGCCTAACATGCTCCATACTCAAAGCCCTGGGTTCAATCCTCAGCACTAGGGAAAAAAATATAAAATCAACTGTAGAAAGTACCAGCCCAGAGACTTGTTACATGCATTTGGAAATCTTTCTAGAGCATGTCTTCATTGGTAAAATGGAAAGCATGTAAGTAATATGCATTTATACTCGACTTCTGGACAGCATCTACATACAGAGAGTAACTACTGCGGCCCTGCTACAGATTTCCCTTGCTGCTAATACTCCCTAACCCCACCAGAGCTGCCAGAACTAGAAGGGTTCCAGGCTTGAGAAGTCAGCAGAGAGAAGGAGAACTAGAATTACAGATAGCTTCAAGCTATCAGAATAATAATTTCAGCTTTCTGACCTCCAACCTATAGAGTTTCAGAAAAACAAGTGTTTGGGGGGTCAAAAATAAATTGAAGGCTACACATATTTTGACTTGGCAGTATTGTGGAGCTACTGAAAAGTTCTTAAACAGGCAGGATAAGAGAGAAGAGAGAAAATCTCTTCCATCTTCCAACCATACATGCTGAATGTATTCTGGAAACTTCCAGAATCTATCAATTTCTATCTAGACTGTCATCTCTCACCTATAAACATTAATTCTCTTAGAATGATTTATTGAGTCCTTAGGACCCAGGTACCCTCTCAGCTGAATATTAAGGCTAGAAAGGCAGAGACAATAAAAATGTGATTTCTTTATGCAGCAGGGGGTGGAGAGCTTTCAGATTAACACCTAATTGGTTTCCAGATTCTTACCAGAATAATCTCTCTAAAACACAAATCTGTACAAAGAAGACCTCTGAGTATAAATCTCACACTCAGAGGTAAAATATACATTGGTGCAAATTTTCTGACTAGCATATTTCAAACTGAGCTCTTAATCTCTAGCCAAAAAATCTGCTCTTCCTCCATTCTTCCCCATGTTCATCAATTATACTCCCATCCATCAATGGCAGCAGTCAAAAATTTAAACATCATCTTTGAAACCTCTCTCTCCTTCAACTCCTACATCATCAAGACCAAAATATCTGACAAGATATTATCTCTTCTATCTATATCACTATATATCTGATCTAAAATCACCCAAATCCTTAAACCAGTGCAATAATCTAATGTCTTTCCACTTTTACCTTCTCTTCTCCCCATTGCTGAAACAAAAACCATTCTCCACAAAACAGCCAATTTGAGATTTCAAGAATCAAAAGCCACCTTGCCACTCTGCTGCTTAAAACACTTCTATGATACTTGGAAGGACGAGGCAGGAAGATCACAAGTTTGAGGCCATCCTGGGCAATTTAACAAGACCCCATCTCAATAACAACAACTATACCCTTCTATAGAAGGTTTCTTTCTATTGCTGTTGTATTAAAAAAAAAAAAAATTCTTAGCATGGTCTCCAAGGTCCTACACATCTAGCCCATGTCTACAGGAAGCTCCAGACTCTCAATTCCTATGACACCAGCCCTCTTTCATTTCCTCTAGGCACAGCATGCTCCCTCTTAGGCTTCTGACCTTTGTTCACGCTGCTCCCATGCCTACAAAGCTCTTTCCCCAACCACTATCCACCACTTGTAGCCTGGCAAATATCACGATGGTCTTAGCTGAAATGTTTCTTCCTCAAAGGAGCCTTTCCTTGGCCTCCCCTTTGCAAATTATAATCCCTTTTCCATACTTTTTACATTTTAGTATGGAAATTTTCAAGAGCAGAGTATAGTTAACACCACCTTCAGCAATTATTAACTCTTTGCTTATTTCAGCTACGGTCCCACCCACCTTCCCTCACCCTCAAAGACTGGATTATTTTGAAGCAAATCCCCCAAATTATACCATGTCAAATGTATATATGTCAGGCTATATCTCTAAAAGATAAGGACTTTTTCAAAGTTATGAACTTTCATTGGTCCTTTATATTTTCTTTCCAACTTGTACCACATTTTATTGTATTTATTTGTGTGACTATTTAGCATTTCTTTCCCACTGAATGACAAATGCCACAAGAGCTGATGCCAGTTTTACAACATTCACTGACATTCCTGGAGCTCAGCAGTAAGTAAATTCTTTGTCTCCCACCACTTGTAAAAATTCAACAATGTAACATCAGGTCAGGTATACAAAGAAATATGTCAAAATGTACATTATTATATATATATATATAAATCAGAAATAGCAGAATGTAGAATTGCATACCTATAATCCTACCTACTTGGGAGGCTGACAAGAGGATGGCAAGCGCAAAGCCAGCCTGAGCAACTTAGTGAGACCGTGTATAAAAATAAAATTTTAAAAGGCTGGAATGAAATTCAGTGCCTGCCTAGCATATGTGGGACCCTGGGTTCAATCCCAAGTACTGGGAAAAAAATGCAGAAATAGCAATGGATTACATAAAGGAATTATGATATAGAAATATCACCATGATATATTAATTTTTAATTCAGTATTAAAACTGTATAAATAAAGCAATTCCATTTTTGTTTAAAATGTGAAAATAAATATATATATACATACACACACACACACACACACACACACACACACACTCACACATACATACAGGAAAAACATCTAAACAAAAATATATAAAATGATAAATGCTACTGTCTCTGGGAAATGGGATTGTGAAATATCTATTTTCTATGTTTATATATGCCCTACATTGTATGCACTGGGCTTATATTAACTTTGTGATGAGAAATAATGATACAGATATTTTATTTTATTTTATTTTTTGAGAGAGAGAATTTTTTAAATATTTATTTTTCAGTTTTTGGTGGACACAACATCTTTATTTTATTTTTATGTGGTACTGAGGATCGAACCCAGCGCCCCGCGCGTGCCAGGTAAGCATGTTACCGCTTGAGCCACATCCCCAGCCCGATATAGATATTTTAAAGACAAAACAATACAATACTCCATGGCTCCTTACTGATTGAAACTCCTGAACATGATGCATAAAGCTCATAAAGAGCCTGTGATTTGCACATGCTGAGCTTGTCTTCATTCTGAAACGTGCTCATACACTCATACCTCTTTGCCTATGCCATTCTTTATACCAGGAATGGTTTTCTCCCCTATCCTTTACTTTGGGAACTTTAAAACCCAGTCCAATGACACTGCTTCTGTGAGATCTTCCCATGGAATAAATCTTGACCTTCTCTATGGCTAATAGTCATCAATATGCTTTATTCTTCTAATAGTATCTTATTAAAGTTAGTTATTTATAAGTCTCTCTTGCCCTAGACAGGCATTAAGCTCTAGAAGGTAAGAACCATGTCCCTCATCATTTACCCCAAATATTTAGCACAATACTGGCAAACAGATGTTGCACTCTTAAGTATTTATTAAATGAACTCAACGATGAGCAACAAAGTATATAATTTTTTTCTGTTTGGAAAAATGAAAAGGAAGCTAGTCATGGTGGTACACGCCTGAAATCCCAGCAACTTAGAAGGCTGAGGCAGGGGTATCACAAATTCAAGGCCAGCCCAGACAACTTAAGAGAGACACTATCTCAAAGTAAAAAGTAAGGAGCTGAGGTTGTGGCTCAGTGGTAGAGTGCTTGCCCAGCATGTATAAGGCCCTGGGTTTGATCCTCAGCACCACATAAAAATAAATAAATAAAATAAAGGTACTGTGTCCATCTACAACTTAAAAAAAAAGTAACAAGTCTGGGAATGAAGCTCAATGATAAAGCTCTAGTCTAGCATGCACAAGGCTTTGGGTTCCATCCCCAGTATCATCAAAAAAAGAAAGAAAAAAAGGAAGAAGTAGTTTTCAAATAGCACAAAGGCTAAATCATTCACAAAAAAGAGGGATGAGTTTACTTTGGTGAGATTTCAAATGCAGAACTAGCACCAATGCATAGAAGTTGATTTTATCACACTCTGGGGGAAATTTTTCTAATAATTAAGGTTGTGTGGAAACAAATGCAGCATATCTAGAAATAGTAAAATCCCAGTAGGGGCAGAGGTTGGGTAACCGACTCTCCAGGCTGGTAGAAAAATGATTCCACATAGTAAACTGAGGGAACAATGACTCTTCCGGTACTTTCCACTACTAAAGTTCTAGTTGGTGTTTTGTAGGTAATTTTTAGGCCCTTTCCTGATTAATACTCAATGGCTCTGAAGTACAAAATGAGATAATTAATTTATGAAGATATCAGGCACTAATAAACCTAAAACAGTTAATCAATTCAGCTAATGAGCCTGGAATTGGCATTGAAAATGGTTTAAATGTACATAAAGAAGAATCTAAATCAACAAACTGATTTTAAAATAGAGATATGTTCTCCTTGACTTAGCCTTTCATTAACTCTGCACAAAATTTGGGAGCCAAAGTTTAAAAAAAGAAAAGAAAAGCAGTACTTATGAATGAATCCAAAGCCAGTTGCCTTGATTCCACTCCTTATATGCCTCCATTCTCTGACTCACTACAAAGAATGCCAGAAACACCAGTACCATCTTGGAGAAGTTTAGGCCTGCTAGGAAGTTATGTTTACCAGCTTATTTCTATCTATATAAAAGCAAATTCATCCAGTTCCCTATTCCAAAATAACAATAAACAATAAGTACAAACTTTTTAAGGAACCAAAATAAGGGCTTGCTCAATCAACCTCTGCTCTCAGAATGCTTGCAAGAGAAGTCCTTTCTATCTGGGCTATAATGTAGTTTCCCTTTGTCAAACAGAAACACTATCCACATTTCTACATTGGAAAAAAAAAAAAAAGCAGAAGTTCAAAACAAAGCAAACTGATGAAACAATTCTGATACTGATTAAGGAAAAAAGGTAATAACAATAAACTAAGTTATTTAAAATCAGAGGATCAGAGGTGGGAAGGTTAGGAATGTAGCTCAGTAGCAGAGTACTCACAACTTTTGTGAGAGAGAGAAAAAGAAAGGAAGGAGATCAATCAATGAGAGGTGGGAAAAAATCTTAAAAGCCATTAGGTCCAAACTCAGTGAAAGCAGGAGGAAATACTTCTACAGCTGACCACCAGGCTCATAGAGTGCTAGGTCAATTAGGAACCATTTCAAAAGACAGTTGGTTCTACCATTAGAGATGAGATTAGTAAAGAGGCATCCCTTTTGCTGAGTACCATTAATTTGAATTCCTATCATTTCTATCTCCTGGCACTGTTTTTTACTTCTCTCATATTTATATAAAATATCAAAATATGCAAGATAAAGATGGAGTTTGGCAATTCTAACAAAAGAGAGCAGTATTCATATACCCAACCAAAATATAAGTTAACTGAACTAACTTAATTCAGAAGATCAATGAAAGAACAGATGTTGCAATTAGACTGCTATGACATCTGTGGAAATGAGGCAAGGCAACCATATCTTCCTATCAGGTAACCAGAAAAAGAAGAAAAGTGTTAAGTACTCACTGATGAAGTGATAATCAATCTACATCTTAACCTAAATTAATAGTTAAAGTGGCTTTTCTCAAAAGACATCAAGGCCTATCACTAGGAAATTAACAGGAAGGCAGACTGAGGTCTAGCAGAAGAAAGGAAGGAGACATTCTTCTTTTTTCTCAGGTTGTTAGCAGTGCTTATAGACAATGGTGCTGCCATGACTTTGCTCAACCCTGGAAACAGGTGGGCCACAAAATGAAATACTACTGCAAAAGAAATACAGAAAGGAATAAAAGTCCAAAGCAATAAAACCGTCAAGGGACAGGAGGCAAAACAAAGCACTTGTCTACAGCCAGGTGCAGCAGCCTCCCTCAGCTCCTCTACACATTTGCTATTCATTTCCTTTAAACCTAGGAAACACAATATCTGCTCTCAACTGGTTCAATAATATTTTTTTATGTATCTGAGGTAATCTACCTGGCCCCTGCTATCCAGGGTTAAAGATATGGGTCATCTAAACTATGTCATTAATTACCTGTGTGACTTTAAGCAAGTCAATTCACTTCTCTGAGGGTCAATTGCTTTACTTACATTAGATTACCCCTAAAATCTACCTCTTTTAAAAGATAGTAACTGCACCTTTAAAATTCAGCAAAGTACATAACCCTCAATAGCCTTCAATCTTATTTCCCTCATTTGTTATGAGTAAGTAGAGTTTTATTATAGGTTAGGTTGTGACTCTTCCTGTCTATCCCAGCAGTGGATGATAACTAATGTATACTCACATGATGCTTCTGGTAATAAAGAACTGTAAATCAACCAACCTGTACCACTACTACTCAACTGTAAGCCCCTGAAGACTTCAGGAAGGAAAGGATAGGGTCCTAGCTTAAATTTTTTTGTCAGTTCTGAAAAGAACATGCTGCCAAGGTATATTCTGATGATGTCATCACCCCATTCAAAGACATGTAACCGGATTCCCACCATCAAATGAACTCTAAATTTCTAAGTATGGTTTAAATTCTTGCATGATCTGAGCCTTTCTAGGATCAATTCTTATCACTCCTCTTCTCGCTTCTGTACACCAACAACGGGCATCACTTCCCCTTAAAATTATACGCACAGATGCCAGTTGTCTTGTTCCTGACACGGAGAAAGCTGAGAATGAATTCCATCCAGACATTTTTCTGATTTGGAGACAGGACACAGATAGAGAGACGCCTGGGTGTAGTAAGTCTTTGATTCCTACCAGAAAGCCTCTTGGCCACCACAAAAATCAACGCACACATATATCAAAACAATCATGTTGTACACTATAGGTATATATAGTTTTCATTGTCAATTATGCTTTAACTTTTATGCATGAGGCCCTGGGTTCACTACCCAGCACCCACCCCCAAAATCCTTTTTCAGTGTCTTACAGCTGGTCCTGGAGCAGCTATGCAGGGCTCTTCTTGGTGGTGCTGTCTGAAATTTTAAAACAAAGCTCAAGTGTTTTGGCATTTCCCTGGGAGATTCTGGTATATGCTATGATTGTTTTTACAGTAAAGGGCAGAAATATTTTAAGAAGGTCAAAAGAGCTAACTATAAGATTTTCTGCTTTGGTTGAAGACTCTTGGGAAGTCAGTGAGATCTGACTGATTATTCAAGCCAACGAAGGCCTCCCGTTGCTTCCAATGGAGGCCATTCCTCTGATGGTAAAACAAAACAAAGAGGCCTACCTCTTTCCTTGAGCACATTGCAGTCTTACTCAACAAAGAATAAAAGTGAGCCCCCCCCCAAAAGATAAGTGGAGTGCTAAGTCCATTAGGAACTAAGCTTTGGTTTTTATGGAGTGAAACAATGATGGCTCACCTTCAAACACAGCTGAGGTTCCTAGAAGATGCATCAAAAGTCCTTCATTCCATTATGACTGGCACCCAGCACTCCCTGGAAGCACCTCAGAAGAGTGAAGAACAACTTCTGAGGATAACAGACGGTGTGGTTGACACATTCATCTCTAGGAAAGTCTGGGAGTGCCTTCCCCAAGAAGCCCCAGTATGGAAGCAAAGCGTGTGGGAACTGAGTAAAAATGCTGGACAACTTGAACATATGAGTAAACAGAGTTGTAAGTAAAAGAGAAAGCCAGCTTAAAATCCACCACTGAAACTGTGTTGGAGGTGATAAATTTGCTCTTTTAGAGCACCACATGAACGATGGCAACTTGGAACTAGGAAAAGGGTGAATCAGAAAATGGAACCACCCAAACTATCAGAAGTCAATCTGAAGAAGCTACTTGATACTGAAACGTTTCCTTTAAAAGGCTTGAAGAGCTTCTTACAGTTTCCTGATCAACTTAAGATCCTTCACAGGTCTTAGGGGCTACTAGTAAGAGAGCTTTTCGTGAAAATCTTCCCCACAAAGCCTTTTCTCCTTCCTATTCCAACTCCAGCAGTACTTCATGGCCTTTTCTGGTGCACACACTCTTCTAAGGTTGTTTTTTTTTTTTTTTTTGGGGGGGGGGTACCAGGATTGAACTTAGGGGCACTTGACCACTGCCACATCCCCAGCCCTATTTTGTATTTTATTTAGAGATAAGGTCTCACTGAGTTGCTCAGCACCTCACTTTTTACTGAGGCTAGCTCTGAACTAGTGATCTTCCTGCCTCAGCCTCCCGAGCCACTAAGATTACAGGCACATGCCACCGCACCTGGCTCTAAGGTTGTTCTTTTGTTGGCTTTTATTTTTATTTTTATTGTCTCCTTTAACAAAAATACCTAATACAATATAATTTTTTTGTACAGCATATTCTTAAAACCTAATAGGAGTATTTTTCTTATGTGAATAAAGTTTCAAATGACTTATTATAGAAGAACCACACAAAGGTAACTTAAGTATCTGTTATGGTTTAGATATGAGGTATTCCCCTAAACTTCTATGTTAATGTAGGAATATTAAGAAGTGAAATGATTATGAGAACTGTAACCTAAATCATCCATCTTAGTTTGAATGGACTAAGTGGGTAGTAACTGTAGGCAGGTGGGTGGATGAAGGAGGTTTATCACTGGGGGCATGCCTTAGAAGGGTTCATCTTCCCTATGGATGCTCCCCATTGCTTTCTCTCTGCTTCCTGGCCACTATGGACAGAGCAGGGCTCCTCTACCATGCCCTTCTGCTATGATATTCTGCCTCACCTGGGCCCAGAGCAATGGAGTCAGCCCACCACAGACTGAAATGCTGACACCATGAACCAAAATAAACTTTTCCTCCTCTAAGTTATTCTTGTTAGGTATTCTGGTCCCGGGTGCGGGGGGGGGCGGGGGGAGATGCAGGTCAGTGATAGAGCACTTGCCTAGCACATGGAGGGCCCTTGGTTCAATCCCAATACCACACACAAAAAAAAGTCATTCAAACTAAAGTGACATTTTGTAGTACCCTACATAGAAAATCAGAGGAAAGGGTGTTTATGATGCTCCTTGTCTCCCGGTTAGTCCATGATATTTTAGCTGTAGCTAATCTCCTACACAAAGGCCCTGCTTAAGCATTTATGAATAAGCTAGAAGAATAGTAGCTGAGACAGGGCTTCTCTGAAAAGAGAAGGGCAGAAACAAAAAAATAGCTGCTTTCATTGGGGGCAGGAAGAAGGTTATTTCATTAGGAGCCAAACAGTGAGATTATCTCAGTACAAACAATTGCTTGGCTTGAAGGCTTCATGTGCAGTTACTCCAGCAAACCCTCAGCTGGAATGGAACACAGAGCCTACTAGGACCCAAGAACAGGGTCTGAATGACGCACTCTTAAGTGTCAGAATCTAGCTTTAGGATCCCAGTCCATCCCAACAAGGATGCCCACAGAACATGCTCTACCCCACTCAGCACCATTCTGTACCTGACCCAGTGAAGAAAATTTAAAGAGATGAGGAAAACTGGGAACAGTGGGAGCAAATTCAAAGTTATTCAAACTGCTGGACACAATGGTGAACACCTGCAATCCCAGCTACCCAGGAGGTTGAGGCAGTAAGATCACAAGTTTAAGAACAGCCTGGAAAACTTAACAAGACCCTGTCTCAAAATAAAATGAAAAGGGCAGAGGATGCAGCTCAGTGATAGAGTGCTTCCTTAGCATGTGCGAGGCCCTTGGTTCAATCCTCAATGCCACACACAAAGAAGTTATTTAACCTACACTGACATTTTATAGCAAATGTAACAAATACAAAAATTAAGTCTCCTCAGAAATCTAATATATTTCAAATCATTACTTCAATAGCTAATGGCAGGTTGGGGGAGTGGGTGGATATAGAGAGATCACTGAGCTAACAGCCAGGCAAGTATTTCAAAGTCAGCCAGGTGGACCTGATATTTCAAAATCTCACATTATAATTAAATTAATTCCCTAGCACTCATGACCTCGCTTCAGGTAATGAACACTAACTTGGTTTGCCAGAAGTTACTGTCTTCACTCTCTGGGGACATTTAGTTCCCTATTTTTTTAGGTTACTTTGGGTTAAAGCTTTAACTTCCTCTTTTGCAACAACTACTGTCTATTCATATCCTCACAATAATACCAAATGCAAAGTGAGCCTGCCTGTGGAAGTATGTGGTGGGGTACCTTTAGGAGAAGGTGCTTAAGGAGGGTGAGGTGGTCCCTGATCCATGAGGATGCTCTCCATCCTCCATCCCTGGGATAGATTCCTGATGCCACCACACAGAAGATAGATTAATTTCTTCCCCTGGGTAGGTAAGCTCATAATACTAGATTCCAGATAAACAGACCAAGTCCTAATCCACAATTCAAAAACCAAGGGGCTTCCTAGGTTGCTGACCCAATAGCCTTTGTAAGTAAATGCTTTCATACATTTCAATTACCACCTCCACCAATGGCCAACAGCAGGCTAGTATTACTATCATTAAATTCCCTCATAATCAAGTGTTGGCATTTTCCTGATAACAGTAAGCACAGAATACACATGCTGACAAAATAGCTAATAAGCATCAAAAGAACAATGTGAAAATCAACAGAAAAAAAACAGCCCACATTCAATCAGTCTACCTTCTCCCCCAAGACAATTTCTCCTCCAGAGGCAATGTCAATCTTTGTAGCAATTTTTGGTTGTCACAACTGGCAGAGTAGTTGGTGCTAGGCATCTGGTGGGCAGAGTCCATGGGATGCTGCTAAATATCCTAAAAAGCACAGGACAGTCCCCCAAACAAGTCATTATCCAAAATGTCAATAGTGCTGATGTCAAGAAATCCTATTCTTGAGGAACCATTTTTATGCCATTTAGTTTGAAACAAGTGAGATATAAAAAACATACAAATTCTGCAGAAAAGACTCTTTTCCTGATGTGTTACAAACAGATAAACACTTAGAGTATTGCTATGGTTTAGATGAATGTCCTCCAAAGGTCCATGTATTAAATAAATTTTGGTTCCCAGGGTACCACTACTGAGAGATGGTAGAAACTTTAAGAGGTGAAGCCTTAAGTGAGGTCCTTAGGTCACTGGGAGTATAACCTCAAAGTGGATCATGGGACCTCAGTCTCTTCCTCTTCTTTGTTTCCTGGATCATAATCTAAGTGGTTGTGTTCCACCAGGCACTCCAGTCATGATATGCTGCCTTTGCTATAGGCCCAAAGCTACAGGGCCACCTGATTTTGGACTGCCCAAGTTCACAGAAGAAATGATCATCAGTTGGACTGGAAGTAGAATCATCTTTACATACCCCAAATGTGTTATACATAGTAGATGCTCAATAATGAACACTAAATCAGTATCTTGTTCTTCAGGGGCTCTTTTTATTACAACATATGAGTCACTGTGCTGCTTGGAAACTCAACATCTGAGATTGTGTGTGAAGACTTTGTCATAACCTTTCCCATTCCCACTCGCCTTCCTCAAAAGGAAGCCCAAAAGGGAAGAAGAGTGTAACATACTAGAAAGCTCAAGCCCAAGTGGCCAGACAGAAAATGTTTCCAGTTGTTCCCAGGAAATGCATGCCTTTCACCCAGGTAGAGGCTCTATGCAGAACCTTCTGGGTTGACAAATGAGACCCCATAAAAGGTCATGAATATGTGAACTTCTGTCTATTTAATGGAGTGCAGCAGCTTCCCTAACACATCAAAGGAGGCCCAATCAATAGCAAACACACAGAAAACTGATGCCAGTTTAACTGAATCACAACCATATCCAATCAAGCTAGAGAATTTTCATTTCTAAATAAACAGTAGAATAGAAATGAGTTCTGGGATCAAAGTACAAATGATTAGTCCAGTGGCATGCTGCATGTTAGTCATCAAAACAGCCCGGGCTTAAAGGAGAGCAAAAGGTGGAGATTTGTCTTTTCACAAAGAAAATATTGACAGTAATGTTTCAAATGCCAAGTGTTACACAATTCAGTATAATGAGGTACACAGTCAAAAGATGTGGCACAATGGGGTAGGTCAAAGATGGCAGCCATATTGGATAGAAAAATCCTGGACAGGAAACACTATGCAGAAAAACTCAGGGCAGGTCTCTAGGAAAATAATCACAGTTTCAAAAGAGCCAAAGATTTTTCAGACTAAACAAATCTATTCCAATGAGTATACCAAGAGCTTCTAAAACTGCAGCAAAGTTATTATTAATTTCTAGAGCACCTGAGAACACTATCTAAATATTTACTCCCATCCCACAAAGGGCCAAAGAACTGCGATTTCAGCCCACTGTTTCATAGCCCTTGCTACATTTTCCCCAAGACTAAACCTCCTACTGAGAAGCTAGGGGATAGTGACTAGCTCCAAGTTCAAATGTGGCACAAGATGCCAGAAGCACACAAATGAAATAGCACAGAGAAGCAATTACCACAAAACACCCATGAGATTCACTTGCTCAGCTTACTGTAATATCACAGATCTTCAAATATCTGAGCTAACAGTATGAAGGTCAAAAACAAAACAAAACATAAAAGAATATGATCTGAACACACATTAACAGACTGATACTATTTATGATGTGGACAGAGAAACTGCCAGACACTGTTCATTAGTTATAAACACAGACATGAAGACAGTCCCCATTCTCATTTACAACCTAAGGAAAGCCCCTGTTTAAAAAAAAAAAAGAAGTCATTACCCTTTTCTACTAATAGGGCCTCCCATCCATTTGTTAGTATATGAATTTAAGTGAAGAAAGAGTGTGTGAACAACATAAAAGGCTAATCAATGGCACAACAATATCCCCCCACACCAGGCACAGCATGTGAAATGCTGGCCCATATGGCCGTGATATGGTTCATAAAACTGTAGTCAAGCCAGGGTGGCTCTCCACTCCTTCCCCCAACAGGTGTCTATGGCAGTGAAGCATTTTAAGAATGAGAGTTCTAAAGCAAGTTATCTTACAACTTTTTAAAATTAGAGGGTCCCAATGATTAGTTTAAAACTGAACACATAAACACCTTTCAGTCTAAGAGTAACACAGAAATTGGCATTGTACAATTACTTATTTTGTTGAAAAACTGAAATCCAAATGTTCAACAATTAGGCAAAAGTTAAGGAAATAATGACCTATTCCCATAATGGGACACAATGATGTTTTAATGTCATGAAAATGCTTACAATAAATGTTATACAAAACAATAATGATATAACATCATTGTGGTATAAGCTCAAGTAAATAACCTTTGATGAGGATTATGGAAACTATCTTCTGCATCAATATGCTTTTTCATTCTTTCCAATAATTTTTTTACATGAGTGTGGACAACTTTCATAGTCAGAAAAGATGAAATCTCTGCTTCTTAAAGAAACAGTGTTTAATGTTCAGATAATAAGCACAAGGACTCTCCCACCTGCCTACTTCTTCAGATACCAGCAGACAAAAACCAACTGGTCTGGGAATCTGTTCCTATGACAACAATTTTTTTTCTTTGAATACATTAGAAATCTAATGAAACTGGGACCTATTTTTACTCTGCCATAATATGGACTCTTCAGGCACTTGTGTCAGGCTGCTTCTATTCACAGACAAGACTCAGAACCATATAGTATATATGGAGGAGCTAAGCTATAATCTTTCTGGTTCCAATGCTGCATTTAATGAAGCTTCCTTGCTCTCCTACAAGCAGGGAATGCTCATACAGTAGTTGCACTTCTCTCAAATTTCTCTGTCTGAAACAGTGACTCTAACCAAACTCCTCTATGCCCACTTTCAGAGCAACAAAGTCAACCCTGTTCCAAATAGCTTCTCTTTCAGAAAAAAGAAAGAAAAAAGCTTTCAACGTTTATTTCTTTTCAAATCAGTTGTCACACTCAAATTGGTTTTCATTAGCTCTACTGTTTACAGCTATTTTGAACAAAAGCATCATAGTAAGAACAGGAGTTTCCTTCCTGTTTCTCCTCTGAGGGCTTGTGTTAGTTATCACATGAGATAAAGTATCCAACAAAAAACCAAAAAGACACCAATGTCCCCTCCAGCAGGATCTTTATGCTATAGCATAAGCTGCCACCAGCTCACACAGAAAATCCTGTAAGAAATTGTTTTTCAAAGGCTTAAGAGCAAAAACAACCATCCAAATAATACTACATGACAAACTTTTAAACTCAAAGCTAGAAACATTAGAGAACTCATTTCTAAATCCACACATTTGGGGACTTCCAGTTAGACAAGAAAAGAGGAAGAAGGCAAACAACAAAATTTACTGTGTGTGCACTTCAGGCAAATGAGATGAAGTAACACTGCAGGATTAACATGTAAACCCACATCTAGAGATACAAGCTCTACGGTAGAGGTCTGGGGATTTACGGTTGATTCCTTCACTATCAACTTCTGCAATAAACAGCATAATCTGAAAAAAGAAAAACAAGACACTATTTGGACCAACCACTATGTAAGGATAAGTCTATCAACTACAGCTGACAGAAGGTCTCTCCCTCTTGCCATTTGTTCTAAATACATAAAATGGGAACCCTACACATTTGGTTTCTTGGTGAGGAGAAATAAATGAAGCCTGAAGAATCCAGTTCTCATCATGGGGACTAAGAAATTTCTGTTTGAGAGCTCTGGCTTGAAATTTAAAAATAATCAACAAGGTATTCTCCAAATTGCCTTATATAATTCAGTACTTAGATAAACATTTATCCCATTTATACTTCAAAGCAAACCAGCATGCCTACAGGAAATACTCAAAAGAGGGTTTTGCTCAACAGAAATTGTCAGAGAATCACTTCACATTAATTGAAAATGAAAAGTAGTAGGAACAATAGAATCCTATTACTACCCAGTGACATGTTACAAAGGTGGGATCCCAGGGCAAGTTTCAGCTGCACAAGAGGGAGGATGGGGAGAAGAGGACAGTGGGACAAACTGAAGACAACAACCAGGGCCACCTTACGCTGTTGGATGGCCACAGCTGAAGGTAGATTTGGCTCATCTCTGGGATTTTCCAGTGGGGAGGTACCTGCCGTTCAGCCATCAATGGACCAGCATTCACAAAGCCTGTTGGGAAATATAGGATCCAGAAGAGTGGGGTAGGAAAGGAGAAAGTTTGGAAAAGGGAAGAGTCAAACACAATTGCAAAATATCATAATTTTTAAACAAGAGGCTTCAAAACGCACAGATGTACCTTTTAAGGTATATCTTTAAAACCAAAATGGCCTTGCTGAAAAGAGCTGCTACTCTGGGAAGCAGCCGGATATGCTTTTTAAAATACCAAATTACGAATTTTCATTACATCTGCAAATTACAATAATACCTGCCAAGAGAAAATTATCTTTTTGGAAAAAGTAAAAAACAATGAAACCTACATGATTTTTACTGTTGGTAACTTTATTCAAACAATGAAAGTCCCTTATCTGTGGTCTCTAAGGAAAGTAAAGCAGACACCCTCACACTGCACTGAAACCTTTTGCTGGCCTAGTTCCACCAACTCCATTAATGTAGCAAGGGCCCAAATGCAGGTGACCTGATTGACAAAAAAAAAAGCACTTCTAGAAAATGCTGAACTTGTATCATGTAATTCAAATACTTTTATAATCAAGAAGAAAACTATTAACAACAACTTGGGAAGCTCTGCCTTTAAATGGAGCAGCAGCAGCAGCATTCCTTACACGACAAAACACTTTTCAAGTTTAATGTAGAAGAAAATAGATCCAGTGATCTCTCCTCCCTTACCCAGTGCTAAGTAGCTGAACTTGTGGGGGGAACCAACCAAGCAACTAACAAGACTAGTCAAAAGATGTGCAGCACCATGAAAATTAGCCCCACCACAATTACCTTAACTGTCAAGGAAAGCCTAAGCCAGGTTTAAGGCTGGCATCCTCAAACATTGTGCATCCTCTGTATTCTAACTCAGGTCTCCAGCTGTAGATAAGACTAAATGTATCAGTGTAGCTACACCATGCTTAGGAGTAAAACTTCCCAGAATCAACAGGGCGGGAACCCATATTCCTAAGAAAAAAAAAAAAAACGATAAATCATTTCTCGCAATGGCCAACAGTCACATACAAATTCAAGAGAAGCCAATTTGGGCTGGGGATGTGGCTCAAGTGGTAGCGCGCTCGCCTGGCATGCGTGTGGCCTGGGTTCGATCCTCAGCACCACATACAAACAAAGATGTTGTGTCTGCCGAAAACTAAGAAATAAATATTAAAAAAATTAAAAAAAAAAAAAAAGAGAAGCCAATTTGCCTAGCCACATGCCCTACTTACATAGGCTATGACTAAGTTGTTAGATTACTTCCTGGGACTAATTCTTGTTTCAGCAACAAAGATCCTCTAGAAGCACACCAAGTTGTACCTGCCTGAAAACCCTTCCTATCTCTTGCCTGTAATAACTCAAATGAGGAAAAGACTGTATCTCAGAGATGTTTCACGTGCTTTTGTCTTTACTTGCTGGCACTTGAGTCCTACCCTTCCTTGCTCCACTCTGTCACAGGGCACTACATCTCCCAGGCACTCTTGCCAACTGATTTTCTGGATAAGTTCCCTCAACAGGAGGTATGGTGGGGATAAGAGGCGAGAGCCAGGGTTCTCTCTCTCTTATTTGGCCTGGGTACCACTGGACAGCTCCTCTTTCCACGCTTCCAGCTCATACTAAAGAGCTAGGACTTCTCGACCTTGGTGACACTTTTTCTATTTTCCTTAGGGGCATAATGCTCAAAAGGATCACTAATCCCTGGAATGCCTCACCAACCCCTGTTTAGCTTCTTGGCTCTTATGTTACCTGTGTAACCTATTCTCAATATTAAATTCCCTCTGCTTTTATGACCTATAGTGGTTTGCTTCTCTAATAAGGAAACCATTAAACAGGGACTTCAAAGCTTTTTTTTAAAACTTATTTTTCAGAAATTAATTTTTCTAAGAATTAAAACAATTATTCAAAGAACCTACAAAAGATCTCTTCTAATGAAAAATAAAAGACGTATAGATGACAAGATCCATTTATTCATTCAAACAAAGATTTACTGAGAGCCTGGTCTTGTCAACCCCTTTCACTGCTGGAAAGACCACAGCAAACAAAACAGGACCAAATCACTGTCCTCAAAGGCTAGCACTATTGTGGACACATCATGTGTGGCAAATCATAATCTAGAAAATTAACTAATACAGCCAGGCATGGTGGAGCACACCTGTAATCTCAGCAACTCAGAAGGCTGAGGTAGGAGGTTATCAAGTTGGAGGTCAGCCTCAGCAACTGAGCAACGTCCTAAGCAAATGTGCAAGCCCCTGTCTCAAAATAAAAAATAAAAAGGACTGGGGATGTAACTCAGTGGTAAAGTACCCATAAATTCAATCCTCTGTGCGAAGGAAAGGATAAAGGAAGGAAAGGATAAAGAAATTAACTAATCAGTATAGGCACAGCACAGTGGCACACACCTGTAATCCCAGAGGCTTGAGAAGCAAACAGTAAAATCATGAGTTCGAAGCCAGCCTCAGCAAAAGTGAGGCACTATGCAACTCAGTGAGACCCTGTCTCTAAATAAAATACAAAATAGGGATGCGGATGTGGCTCAGTGGTTGAGTGCCCCTTAGTTCAATTCCTGGTATCCAAAAAAAGGAAAAAAAGTTAACAAATACAGGAATACTGCTTTAAAAACAAAGGAATCTGGTAAAAGTGAAGTAATGTTAAGGTGTGCTACTCTACACAGATTGTGTTCCTATCTTTCAATGTGGTATGCTGAACTGTTACATTCCAGAGGCCAATACAGAACTTCTTCAAAATTAATATCTATATAAACTGGTCACTTGCTCAAACAGAAGTACAACTGTGATAAGGATTTAAGCAGACATAACATCAAAATTAAGAACTGTGTGCTTAGAATGTAAAACACGTGCATTTTATGCAGACTCTTGCTTGGCATCTTTTTCACAAGGGATATCATCTGGATAAAGAAGAGTCTGGCTCTAATAAGTTAATTTATCCCTTCTCCACGACACAGGTAGACTGTGTCAACATAACATACAAAGCCAGCTGCAATGTACATAATGAGTAGGGATCAGAGTCACTGATTGCATGATATTATTCCAAAATGGAATTTTCAGGCAGAAGAGAAACAGGCAATGACTCATGTGATGAATGGTTATACAGACAACTATGCCCAAGAAAGCTGCCACCTACATACCATGACATCAGATGAAAAATGCAGAAAGAAGGTAGTTTATGATATATCTGGAAACAAAAAAATTTGCTGCAAAGTATACCCAAAAGGTGAAGCTGTGCCTACCTGTTTATGCAAGGTACCTTATACAATCAAGAGCACACATCAAATACTCAAAATATGAGCTGCTTGAGCATAAAAGCATGTTCAACCTCAAAACTCAACAACACTGGCTCCAGAGATGATGTACTACATACTGCTGGCATTTCATTAGACTTTTCTAACGTAATTTAATGTACCCATGAAGGCACACTTCCATTGACATCTTGTGCACACAAAACCCAGACCTTTCTTAATATTCAGCAATTAGAAAGCATTTCATTTGAGCAGCAGGTAGACCTACAACACTGTGAATTTCTTATACAACAGGGAATCTAAAGCATAATGCATATTCACAATTTCAGTGCCATAAAGCACATTAAGAGGAAAGGAGAGCCCATTGAACTGGGCTTTTAACTTTACTGGCCCCTGACTAGTTAACAAACTCTACCCCTTGACAAGCCCCAATGTGTGGGCAAGAAACTACCCACACACATAAACCATACAACACATCTTGGAGGCTGTGCACATTCTGTTTCCTCTTCCTGGAATGAAAAGTCCCCTAAATTCACCTAGCAAAGTTCTGCTTATCCTTTAAGTCACAGCCTAATTATCTCTTTAAAGCCATGACTTCCTGTGAAACAGTTTTCCTTCTCCAACCCATTCATTGTTCCCTGTACACAATGCCACAATGATAATTACAACGCTGTATCTGTATTTGTTTTACACATCTGCTTCCCTATTGGACAGTAAAATCCTTGAGATCAAAGATCTTATCTTTGAATCCATATGTCCTGGCAGAGTATCTGACATAAAGCATGTGCTTAAGGAATATTTTCTGGGAGCTGGGGCTGTAGCTCAGTGATATAGCATTTGCCTGGCACATGATAGGCACTGGGTTCGATCCTCAGCACCACATAAAAATAAATTAATTAAATAAATTGTGTATATCTACAACTAAAAAAAAAATTTAAAGAAATATTTTCTGAATAAATATATGTAGTATGGAATCTCAGACTTTCAAATTTCCCCCTAATAGATATGGCATTTTGTGTTTTTCTTTCCTCACTGCCACAGAACAATATTTAAGAACAAGGAGAACAAATAGGAAAGTTATCTCCCAAGGAACAGGTTTAGCATGTTGATATTAAAAGACAATTTAGGGGTGGGGTTGTAGCTTAGTGGTAGAGCACTTGCCTAGCATGTGTGAGACAGTGGGCTGGATTCTCAGTACCACATATAGATAAGAAATAAAGGTCCATTGACAAGTAAAAAAATACATTTAAAAAAAGACAATTTAATGGGGATTTTGATAAATTACTTTCAGTAAAACTGTGTCAATCTAACCATGACTGTCGAGTTAAGGTGTATTAGCTGTAAAAATCTAGAAAGTTGGGCTGGGGTTGTGGCTCAACAGTAGAGCACTTGCCTGGCACATGTGAGGCCCTGGGTTCAATCCTCAGGCCACATAAAAATAAATAAATGAAGGTATAAAAAAAAATCTAGAAAATTATTTGATCTTAGCTATAGAAGGATGTTTAACAACCAGAAATGAAAGCAGAACTCCTCCTGTTATTAGATCTGATAGTTTTTTTAAGCTCTCAAAATATGCCACCAATATAACTAAAAATAATTAAAAATTGACAGGAAAGCTAGGCACAGAAGAGAATTCCTATAATCCCAGAGACTCAGGAGACTAAGGCAGGAGGATTACAAATTCAGGACAGCCTCAGCAAATTAACAAGGCCCTCAGCAACTTAGTGAGACCCTGTCTCTAAATAAAAAATAAAAAGGGCTGAAGATATAGCTCAGGGTTCAATCCCCAATAAAAAGAAAAAAAAAAAACAGGAAAATTATGTTCTAAGGAATGATATCTAAAAAAGCAATAACTTAGCTATCTTAGCTATCAATGGAAAACAAATGAAAGAAAAACTAAAGATTAATTAACAGAAATTAAAATTTAGAACTGTATTAGAAAATTTTCACACAAAGAAATTTACTGGTCTAATCTTTCATGCAAGTCTGAAAAGTCAGGGAATATCCAGAGGCCATCCTCTAGGGTACCATAAAGTAAATCTGCAAAAATGTCAGAACTCCCATATATAGGAAATGGTTTTGGCTTAAAGACTAGGGTTTTACTGGGTGAGTCATTCTAACTGTGGTCCAGTAACTAGAGTATTGTAGAATAAAGTAAAAAAGTGAAACTAACAAAATCAGAATTTAAAAAATAAGATTAACAATGATAAAAGTAAATGATGCTTACATTTTAATAATATTTTAGTTTTCAAGGTACTTTCATCTTTTAAAGTTAAAAAAAAAATAAGGTGAGAAAATTGGGTGGCATGCAAAGCTAGTGTAAAAAGAATAAAGGAATTTTACTACATGCTCCATTCTAAAGTCTACTGCCCCTTCTACTACTCTGCCTCTTTGCCACCTGAAAGATGGGCTTATAAATGCTATGGATGGGCCTAGGACACTTTCTAAGATGCCTCCAATGAGAGAAGCTGCCTTCCAAATCACTTGAGAATATCTTCCAACTTAATCAAGACATCCTGGATAGTGCCTTACACAATACCTTAAATAATGCAATGTGCATGGAGAGAGAACTTTCATCATTTCCATGTTATACTGTTGTATTGTTGATTGAAAAATGCAAGATACTAAGAATTGTGGGTAATATGCTACTATTTGCATAAAAGTACTAAAAGTAATATATTCAAATGCCTTTGTTCTTCATGGCATATATTATTCTCAAAAGTCAGGTAAGAAATTGCCAATAGTGGTTACCTGCCAGGAGGGAAAAAAGTGGCTGAGGGATCAGGGACAGAATAATGACTTTTCACTATACATGTTGTCTTTTGGATCTTTTGAATTTTGAACCACATAAAAGTGCTACCTTTTTCAAAAAGTAAATTTAAATTTAAAAATATATAATGGGAGTTGGAACAGAGGCAGTGGTAATTAGTGGTGAAACAAGATGTAGGAGATGTAAAAAGTAAAAATAAATAAATATATATATATATATATATATATATATATAAAATTCTTCTCAAGGTTCACAGTCTGAAGTAAATATTCCTCAAGACCATTCCAATTTCCTCCATTTAAATTCTTTGCTCATTAAACAGCTCCCAATTTCTCATAAACCTTGATTGATAAAGGAGAGTCCCAATACTGGACATGAGTACTCAAATCAACAAAAAGGCAGATCCTCTCATGGTAAACAGGAGTGTCCAGTTTAATCCACAGTCTCTGAGGAGTTGCTTGGGGGTTTATTCCAGGCACAAGAACTGCAGAGAAAAGACCAAGCCTTGGACCAGTAAGATTCCAAATATGAACAAAGTATGACACATTCCATCTTACTCAAAAATGAAACTGAGCCTCAATTAGCCAGAGTTACCACTGACATATCTGAAATTTTCAGTAGTTTTGTCCTCTGTCGATCATTATTTAAGTCAGTCTAAAAATTGCCCCTAAAGATCACATTAGCTTGAGGTCTCTGGTGATGAGAAAACACATCTTGGGCTTAGGGGGGTTTTTTTTATTGTTTTTAGTTGTAGATGGATTTAATACCTTTATTTTATTATTTATTTATTTTATGTGGTGCTGAGGAATGAACCCAGTGCCTCACACGTGCTAGGCAAGTGCTCTGCCATTGAGCCACAACCCCAGCCCCAGCAATGGAGTTTTTAAAGAGGCATCAGGGAAGCATCTTCTTTCCCCATACTGAAATCAAGCCAGTGCCATAGAGAACCCAGGTACTGGGGAACCTTGTACTCAAAAAATGAAAAACCCCAGGACCAACAAAACTTCTACTAAATAAAAAGAACACCTGCTTTTTCTTTATTCTGAAATTTAAATTATACATTTTTAGGATAAATTAATAAAGAAATATCATTCCTAAATAAGACTTTAAAAAGAAGAGTCGTTGCCAAAGAGTTATTTCAGAACATTACAGAAATATTCACTTGTGGGTCAGTAGTTAAAGCTGTATCAACTGATTGAATATTAATAGATGAGCACTCACCAGAGCCTATACAGTTAGAACTCAATTTTCTAAGAAAAGACACAAGAAATACAGATAAACAAACTCAAACCCAATTTTCATTTTAGCCAACAGTTTTTTAGATTCCTTCTCCAACCAAATATATTTTTTGTCAACGCTACCAGGTAACTATCTATTGACGTTTACCATCAACAGCAGCTATAAGTTTTTACAAGCAAGCAGTTACAAGTTGTCATTAAGAATTAACTAACGTTTCAATATATGATCCCCAACAAGGTTATTAGTAAAGAGCAACAAAAAATTTGAAAAAAATTTGGAGGAAGAAGTGGTGAATCAACCTCTCTTCCACATGCTATATTTTATTGGAACATGAGTAAGAATACAAGTAATATGAGAAGTAGGGGAGTGGGTGCTACTAATCATCAAAATGGCATCTGACTTTCCAAATGTAGCAATGCTCACTCCAGTGGGTTGCTTCACTATGACTCAAAATCTGTCAAGTAAGGACATAAGGTAATTTAAGTAAAGACAAACAACTCACAAATTTTAAACTGAATCCTCCAAAGATCTAACAAGGATCAATCTATAAGAAATTAACCTACTCAACATAAATTGATTCTAAAATACTTTTTTAAATAAATTCTTGCTAATGTAAAAATTTAGGAAAAGAAGTCTGGGGATCTGCTTTCCTAATGACAAATTTCATTTACCTATTGGTAGAGGTCACTAAAATATACTACTAGGTAACTAAACCAATGCATCATTCCTCTGTCCTCCTTACATAACCTATTCCAAAAAAAAAAAAAAAAAAGGTAATCAAGTGAAACCATTGATTAAGCATCTTCCTTTTTCAAAATAAATATATTTACATTTGAATTTTTATACTATATATATCCAACATGCTATATGGCAAATAACCCTAGCAAATCCTCTGCATTACCAACAAAAGTAAGTGAATAATATCCCCCCCAAATATTGCAATTTGTATCTATAAATGTTAAATGTAAACATTTCACTAATAACCAAGCTTTCCTATCACACTGATTTTTAATTGTATTGAATCATGGATTTTGAGGGCACAGGAAACAAAGACTAAATGATTCTGCCAATTTACACTATTTCACCTTTACTAGAGTAATCACTATGGAAGCAACAAATCCGATGATGAATTCTTTGCTTCCTTTTGTCCACTGATAAAACTGATCCTGCGCTACAGCCCAAATCTGTTAGTTTCTGCCAGCACACACATGAGGCCTCCAACGCACTCCACAAACCAGGGCTAGGCTGTCTAGAAATCCACACTGTGTCACTGCATAAGGCAGCTTCCCTCTGCACACATCCTGGAAGAAGAAAGCCACCTAAGCACTCTTGTCAGATCTCAGTAGGGCTGTAAAATGACAAAAGGAATTGCTCACCAAAGAGCAGGCAGCAACAATCACCACCTTTAAAAAATCATTTAAGCAGTTATCTGTCATCTCACCTCCCTCCTCACCTCCTCCCCTCCTCTCTCTCTCTCTCTCTCTCTCACACACACACACACACACACACACACACACACGATGCACGCGCGCGCGCGCACACGCACACTCACAATGCAGTTCATCCACAGATTTGCAAGTGAAAGGCTGCTAGCTCCGGACTGACAGTTGACCCAGAAGTCATCAAATCCCTGAAATACAGACACTCTCACCTGAACACACCAATTTCACCGCCCCCCACACCCCCCACCATTACCACCTCTGACACACAATTCGCTCGCACCAAACCCCGAGCCGCACAAAACCTAGCATGCTCACCAGAGGCGTTACCATTTAAAGATGACTTGGGCGCCCTAAACTCCACAAACCCCCTCCCCACGCAGGCCATCCATCCCCATGGCGCGGCCCGGCGACTGGACCCCTCGCCCACCCGGAGGGACGCGCTACCTTTAGACTGGCAGTCCGCACAAAACTTGTTATCCTCCTCCAGCAGCAGGTTGGCCAGGACCGCCTGGTACCGATCCACGTCCTTCACCGACTTGCCGGTCATGGCCAGGGTGCCGGCGGGGGCAGAGGGCGACGCGCCCTCCTCGCCCCCAGATGCCCCCGTCTCAGTCCGAGGTGAGAACTCCCGGTCCCCCGCCCAGGAGCACCACCTGAGCGGGGGAGAGCTCTCCTCCCGCACCTCCCGGCGCCCCTCTAGGGTCAGCGGCGTCAGCCCCCCACTCCTCAGCCCCTCGGCGCCGCGCCCCCTGGCGGGCTCAGGGAAAGGCCTGGGTCCAGCGGAGGTTGCTGGACCAGGGACCTTCAGCCCAGGCGAAGGGAGCCCGAGGCTTCCTGGGTGCCGGACGCAGAGCCGACCCCCGGGCCTGCCTTTCTGCCGGCAGTGTGTCCCGCGCCTCGGTTTCCCTGGCAGCTGCCGACACCTCGGACACCACCTCCGCCGCCTACTTCCGGCAGCTCTTCCTCTCCACCTCCACCCTGCCTAGCCCGCGCATGCGCCCCGCCCCACCGCGCCGCGCTGCCTGGGCTCCGCCTTCCAAGAACCAATCCCGGGAGAGGCCGGGGAGGGGCTTCTGTAGGGGCGGAGAAAGAGAAGACACGCCCCCTGCATGTCCTTGGAAAAGAATGAATGGAGCCTGGCAGAAAGAGTGGAAGGAATAAAGGAAAAGGGAGAAAGCAAACATTTGCTAAGTTCTTGCTGTGGAAGGCACAGTGCTAACCACGTTACATGAATTATCCCAATATAATCTTCACAAAAACTTAGAATTAAGTTTTTATCATCCTTATGTAATTTCCGGGTTGTGGATACCCCAAAGTCCTCCAGCTTTTTTTTTTTTCCTTCAACAGACACATAAAAGGGCCCAAGTCCCTAGCCGAAGTTTAAGGGGACATCACACTCTCCCCATTTTTCGGAAGGTTCTGGTCACTCCTCTATGGGAATGCCGCCTCCCACTGATATTCACTAGCTTTCTACTGCCATCACCATCTTCGGACGTTGTTCTGCCTACTGCCTAGACAATCTGTGTCTTCTTTGATTCATTACATCTTCACCAAACAATGCAGTTTTGTGTAGCAGACTCATACTGAAGGTTATTTGGGAGGAGGGTGGTGATTACAACATAGCACAGAATATGCAATGACTTAAAAATGATTATTAAACATCATTGTCCAAAGCCACCTTGCTACAGATAATTTATTAGTGGCTGTCCTTTTCTTTAGGAAAACATCTGCCATCTTGCTCTTGTTTTCATTCATTCATTCACTCACTCACTCTGCAAATTGTTCCTGAGAAACGGCTAAGTATCAGGCATCCTACTGACCGAGCGAGGAACAACATGATTTGAATTGTGATTTTAAAGGATTATTCTGAAGGCTGGGAGTGTAGCTCAGTGGTAGAGCACTCACCTAGGATGTGTGAGACCCTGGGTTCCATGCCCAGAACTGAAAAACAAATCATTTTGGCTGCCATGGAAACATTAGATCAGAGAAGCTGGTAAGATGAAAAACTCAGAATCCTCTTATTTTTGTATAACCCTCTCCTGAATCTCCACTTTCTCCCAAGACTAGTCTCCCCTCAAAACTTTCATGTCATCAGAGAAAAACTAAAATTTACTATTATTTAATGAATCACAACAATTTAATTCTATCTAAACCATTCTGTTCTACCCATGCCTAGGAGACCTTTGTGAATATACATTTTGTAAACTGTTTTCCGTAAAGAAAATAAAAAAAGAAAGAAAAAGTCAAAATAGGTATTGCTTTAGCCATTTTTTAGTTGATGAAAGAGAGGGTCAAGATCACTCAGTGATAGAGCTCTTGCCCAGCATGCTCAAGGCCCTAGATTCAATCCCCAGCACCAAACCAAACCAGATTACTCAGTTATTTGGTGATTGTGCCTTACTCCAAGCCCTTCTCATCTTCATCCCTTCACTCTGCAAATAGCCTTCTTGCTTTAAGTCTTACTCTAAATAAACTGATCCTTCATATCTCTCTATCTCTTTTTAGAGAGAGATTTTACATGAAAAGAATCTCACTAACCTGCTTAAAAATCCTTTAGTGTTCCATTGCCTATGGCAATGCTTCTCCAATTTTTTCATTCGGTGAGAGAAGGCATAGTCTGGAGATTAAGCACACACACCTTGGGGCCAGAATGTCTGGGTTTAAATACTCAGTTTTAACACCATGTGAATTTAGCAAGTTACTTAACCTTTAGGTGCCTTGGTTATCTCATCTATAAAATGGGAATGATGATAGTACTTATTTCACAGGATTGTTGTAAGATAATGCCTTTATTTAAAATAGCTCTAACCCATAGTAAATGAAGGCAATGAATGTTCTTCATTCAATATTTCTGACTTTTTGCGTGTTTGTTTTGTATATGGGATTTTATTTCCTGGCCCTCTTATGATTGAGTATGACCAATGAGTTTGAGTAGAAAGGATGCATCACTTTGTGCCTGAAGCATTTATTTGCTACTTTGAGACTCTTCTGATTCCCTTTCCCTCTGATATGGCAACTATCAGTGTTCAAGATGTTGGTTACTCTTTATACTGGATTCCTGAATAACTGATAAGAGTCTTCTGCTAGCCCATAATGGATAAGCAGCAGCCCAGCATGGTGGCATATTCCTGTAATCCTAGTGGCTCAGGGGGCTGAGGGAGGAGGATCACAAGTTCAAAGCCAGCCTCAGCAACAGCGAGGCACTAAGCAACTCAGGGAGACCGTGTCTCTAAATAAAATACAAAATAGAGCTGGGGATGTGGCTCAGTGGTTGAGTGCCCCTGAGTTCAATCCCCAGGACTCACACACACACACACACACAAAAAAAAAAAAAAAAAAAAAAAAAGGATAAGCAGCATGAGCAAGAAATAAATCTTCTTTATGTTATCACTGAGTTTTGTTTATTTACAAGCATAACCTAACCTATCCAGACACATCAAGTATTAGCTTTATTATTACTTTTTTACAGTGTTAGGGATCAAATCCAAGGCCTCATTTATGCTAAGGTAGCACTCTACCACTGAACTACACCTGCAGCATATTATCAGTAATAACGCCAGAGGAAAATGAATGTATACCTCAGGGTCTGAGGATATGGACAAGGCAAATCTCTTCTTTTCCCAAGTTCAAAAAGATGTTTTTGAAGTCTTGAATTTTCCCTTGACAATTCTTGCAAAAATGCTCCCCCTATTCCATAATATAGTGTTACTTTATCATAAAACTGTTTCACATTAATGGTTATAATTTTCTATCTGTCTCAGCATCTGTTGTGCATTGTCATCTATGGTTATGAGAAAATTGGAAGAGGCCAAGGGCAGTGGCACACACTTTAATCCTGTGGCTCGGGAGGCTGAGGCAGGAGGATTGAAAGTTTGAGATCAGCCTCAGCAATTGAGCAGGGACCAAAGATGTAGTTCAGTGGTAAAGTGCCCTTAGGGTCAATCCCCAGTACAAAAAGAAAGAAGAAATTTAAGAGTCCTGACAGCACATATCACACTCGACTCCCAGTTGATTTCTCTTCTTGGTCTTTAAATCAGAGTATTTTGCCACCTAGCTCACATAAAAAAAAAAAAAAAATGACAAGGTGAAATTGATTTTTAAGCAGTTATATTAGAGTAACCATGGAGAATATTCCCCCAAATATATGTGAATATTGTTGGACTGTTGCCATAGGAAGTTTTCATTAACACATCTTCTAACTAAGAGATCAATTCTCTCCAGTCATATGTTGAACAAAAGCAGCTTCTGATCCACTGGTCAATTCACTTGGCCAATTTAGGATAATATGAATAAAAAGGCTTTTTCATTAGGAACGCAGGATGATTGTGCTCTCCACTTCACAGTCAGCTCTGTAGTCATTTGTCACATTAAGCGAACCTCAAACGAACTTGTAGTTCATTTAATCAACTCTCTTCAAGCAATTCTCAAGATTTTTTCCAACGTGAAGGACTTGTGATTATTTCAAAGCCTCCCCTGCCTTGCAGCTGATTATGTCTTCAGCTTTGAAAGCGTGTCTGCTACGTGAGCCAGCCCCGTGAGCCTTCAGCTGCAGGCCCCTCTCTGCCTCCCTTCCCATGTGTCCCTCCCCACAGTCTCACAGCTTTGGAAGCAGCTCCTTTCGCCATTGCTGATGATACCCACTGTGAAAAAGTCTTTCTCAATGACACTGTTTCATGACATCATGTTGCTCAGGATTCCAGGGGATTGGTGGTCACTGTTCCCTCACAAAGAGAGAATGGCCTCTCTCCAGCTCTGTGTCACACACCATCATCCAGGCCCCAAGTTAGACCTGCTTGTGTCCACTGTCTCCTGAAGTCTTTTCTAAGCCTTTGAACCTGTCTTCCATCCAAAGGGGCTCAGGCCCCATACCAACCCACCTTTCTTCTGAGACAATTTGCAGCTCCTACATCTACCAAACATCTCCCTCTTCCCTCCTCTCCCCCAACCACCCACTGACCTTCATGACTATTCACTAATATAGGACCTGGAAGAGGAGGCCAGGCTGCCTGTGCCAGTCTTGGAATCCTGGCTGAACTCATGGCCATGGAGCTCACACGGCACCGCCCACAGGTGTACGATAATAACAGATGGCAGCCATGAGCGGTTGTATTCAACTCTGCATGTCACAGGAGAGTGGATGTCTGCATCAGCAGCTCCTGCATTTTCAGGGCCTAGGATGGACTGGGCAAATACACTTTGTGAAGGCCTACTCCAGGGACTCTGTAGCAATGACAGAAAAGTCACCCCACACCACAACATATCATCTCAAAATAGCAGAACCCTGGGGAGAAGGCAAGATCTGAAGTTTCCAGAGAGGAAAAACAAACCACATGAAAAACGACTAGGAATCAGAATAGCATAGAATTCTCAACAGCAATTCTGGAAGCCAGGAGACCATGGAACAGTGCCTCCAAAATTCTGAGAAAAGAAAGAGTTGCCAACCTAGAATTCTGTGCCAGCCAAATAATCATTCTAGAGACAGCGTGGAATAAAGGTTCTTTCAGATATGCTTGATTCTAAAATTGTATCTCTCGTTCTGGCTTCTGTTCAGTTGCCCTCCACATTCCCTCTCGGCCCTTCACCCTGCTCTGGGCCCCAAGAGGTGACTTTGATGGACAGCACTGGCCTGGCTCCTGGCACATTGGCTTCTGGTTGCATTCAGTCAGTGGAGGCACAGGCAGGAAATCAGAGGCAGGAGCAGAGAGGTTATTTATTTTGTCTGCTTTCTCCCTGCTAGTAGGGCCACTTCCTCCTTCCCCTGACAGCGGCCTCTCCTACAGCTACAGTCTCACCACCTTCTGCTAATACCCTCTCCTGCCACCCCTCAGGCTTTGGGGGTTACAGCATCCTGCTGTTGCTAGCCTCAAGATACATGGCACCCTTTGTTGGTTTCCTGTAACCTTTAAACTCTCCTTACTGCCTCTTTTTCATTGGCCCTGTGTTTCTTATTGGAACCTAGCCAAAGCACCTGCCATGCATATTTTGTCAAAAGCCACAGAATAAGGCTGCGATGTAGCTCAGTGGTAAAGCATTTGCTTAGCAAATGTGAGGCCCTGGGTTTGATCCCCAGCACTGAAAAAAAAAAAAAGTGGCAAGGTAGGAGCAACCAGAGGGGAATGAACACAAACAAGCTCATGATCAATAATAACTAGTTATCCTATTATGAACATTAATTTGATAAAATATTGGTACTTAACTATAGCCTGTAAATGTGGGAGAGGAAATCTGGGGGAGTAGTATAAAGGAATCTAAATCCGGGGCTGTGGCTGTGGCTCAGTGATAGAGCACTCACCTGGCATGTGTGAGGCACTGGGTTCGATCCACATAAAAATAAAATAAAAATGTACTGTGTCTACCTACAACTAAATATATATGTGTGTATGTATATATATTAAAATATAAATTCTCATCTTCCATAGCAGGGAGAGAATGAACAAGGCAGGAGAGGTAAATACTGGTAGGATAAGCATGTCAATCACCTAAATTCACAAATTGCAGAATAATCCACTACAAGAGTTGAAAGTAGTTACTTCAAACGAGTGGGGACCAGAGTAAATAGGGGCAGAGCAAGGCATTAATTACTGTTGGTCATTATAACCCTGGTATACAAAAATATCCCCAAAGTCGTACTATTAGTAATACTCATGGACTCTAGGAAATGATTCAAAACATTTCCTGTCGAGGCAGTTTTCACCTCAGAGTAAGTCAGCCTTGGATAAACATCCCTCTGCATTTTCTCTCCCTCTGTTTGTTCCACAGTGTACAACTCCTGGAAAGTTCAGTATTTTTTTTTTTTTTGGTATTGGGAGTGAATTCAGGGGTGCTTAACCACTGAGTCACATCCCCAGCCCTTTTTTATTTTGAGACAGGGTCTCACCAAGTTGCTTAGGGCCTCGCTATGTTACTGAGGCTTACTTTGAACTTGAGATTCTCTTGCCTCAACCTCCAGAGTCACTGGGATTACATGCCTGTGCCACCATGCCTGGCTCAGACCTTTGAGAAGTTGTAAGAAACACAACAGACTATGGCTTAAACAAACAGTGGTTTGTTTTCACACAGAACAAGAAATCCAGAGGCAGGACTGTTGTTCACATTACTTCAGCTACCCAACAGGGTCTATCCTGCCTTGCCATCCTCTATCTGCTGGGTTTTTTTGTTGTTTGTTTTTGTCTTGTGGTTTTGTTTGTTTGTTTGTTTGTGTGTGTGTGTGTGTGTTTTGTTTTTTGTGATGCTGGGGATCAATCCCAGGACCTTGCATGTGCCAGGCAAGCACTTTACCAAAGACCTACATTCTCAATCTTATTCATTGGATTCTCATCCTCATGTTCAGTGGTTTTTGTTTGTTTATTTGTTTGTTTTTTAATATTTTATTGATTGAACTTTATTTATTTTTTTAATTTATATGTGGTGCCGAGACTCAAACCCAGTGCCTCACGCATGCCAGGCAAGTGTGCTACCTCTGAGCCACAACCCCAGCCCTGTTCAGTGGTTCTTAAGGAATGGGCCCCAGATAAGAAGCATCAGTATCACCTGGAAACCTCTTAGAAATGGAAATTCTCACACCTATTCCAAACCTAAGACTCAGAAGCTCTGAGGGTAGGGCCAGCAGTCTGTGTTTTAAGAAGCCATCTGGGTGATTCTGATACATTCAAGTTTGAGAACCACTGCTCATGCAAGTCACCTCATGGTCATAAGATGGTCACCACAGCTCCAAACATCACATCATCTTTCAGAGAAGGAAGAGGCAAAAAGGAATGTCTCAGTCCGGGAATTTTCTTTAATCAGGAAGGCAAAAATTTTCTCAGAATCAGACTTCTCCTTAAGACTTCATGGCCAGAATCAGGTCGTATGGCTCAATCCCTAAGTACAAAGGAGGCTAGGGAAGCACCTATAGCTGGAGACAGCAGAGAGAGAGCTGGAAATAACTATGGGCAGCCAGAAGACAGTGTCTGCCACTGAGTCCATGGTGATCAGGGCCACAGATAGCATCATTCCTATCTCTACCCTGAGAAAGCAGTGGAAGATGTGGACACTCATCCACAAAAAGTAATCTTATAATGTTCACATTCTTTTTTTTAATTTGTTCTAATTAGTTATACACGACAGTAGCATGCATTTTGACACATCATACAAAAATGGAGTATAACTTCTCATTTGTCTGGTTGTTACACAGGTCATGTAATCATATACGCACATAAGGTCATAATGTCGGATTCATTCTATCATCATTCCTACCCCCCCCCCTCACTCCCCTCTGTCTAGTACAAAATACTCTATTCTCCCTGCCCCACCCTGGGAATTAACATCCACACATCAGAGAAAACATCCAGCATTATGTTCTTTGGGATCAGCTTATTTCACTTTGCATAATATTCTCCAGTTCTATCCATTTTACTGGCTAATGCCATAATCTCATTCTTCCTTAAGGCTGAGTAACAGAATGTTCACATTCTTTAGATGGGAGACTTCGAAGACATTGAAATCTCATTCGTGTTAATATTATTGGCCTCTTGTGGAGTGGTTTTGATCATTATTCATTATGTTAAAAGAATCCTGTTCCGTCAAAAATGAGCTGGGAGACAAGGCAGGGTGGTGCTGAGGCAGGAGGATGACAAGTCCTAGGCCAGCCTCAGCGACTTAGTAAGAAGACCCTGTCTCAAAAAAAAAAAAGCAGGGAGGGCAGCCTGTGAATGTGACTCGGTGGTAGAGCAATCCTGGATTCAATCCCCAGTGCTGCAAAAAAAAAAAAAAAAAAAGGAAATAAAGAAAGAGAGAAGGGGGGAATTAGAGGGGTGGGGGTCAAAAAAAACCCCAGTTCTGCTATACTGGCTTAAATTTAAACTTTTTTTTTTTACATAATCCCAGCAACTCAGGAGGCTGAAACAAGAGGATTGCAAGTTTGAGGACAACCTGGCAAATTAGTGAGGACCTCAGCAACTTAGTGAGAGCCTATCTCAAAATAAAAAATAAAAAGGGCTGGGGATAAAGCCAGTGGTAAAGCACCCCTGGGTTTATCTTCAATAATAAATAAATAAATAAATAAATAAATAAATAGAAAAGAAAAAAGAAGTGCCTTAATAGAGTTGAGTCAGTTTTCACACAATCAAGGAGAACATTCCAGGAAGGGAGATGAGTATTACGAAAATGCAGAAGTGAGAAAGGAAAACTGCAAATTGTTAGAGTATGTGTGGCATGCATTAGGAAAAACTGACAAGGGTCAGATCATGAGGGCCCTGTGTGCTGTGCTGAGGAGGTTGAAATCCACACTGTGGATTAAAGTTTAGTAGGTGACTTATCCTGGGTCTATGGACTCCAGTGCCTTACCAACCCTTTCAAATTGTATCACTGGTGTGTAGGTATGTGCACTTTTCTGGGGAGAGGGCCCCAAATTTGAAAGACGAGTGTAAGCCAAATAAGTCTAAGAATCACTTCACTAAGGATCAATGAGCTACTCATTGCATGTTATATTCATCACCACAGTAAATTTAGACTCACACTAGACTCTAGATCCAGGTTGACAAGAAAAAGACAGAGTTGACTAGGGCCAGGGTTCCACCAGAGCCCTTTCCTGTGCAGGCTCTGAAGGGGGAAAATAAAGGACAAAACCCCCCAGTTCTGTGAAGGCTGTACAAGTGCTGGGGGACAGGGGGCTCCCTCACATTGCATCAGAAATACCTGCCAGGTCACAGAGTCCCTGCTTTCCCCAACAGCCTCCCAGTCCTGCTCTCTGTCCTCATTCCCAAATGAAAAGAAAGCTCAGGGTGGGACATCTGTGAAGAGAGACCCACCAGCTCCCCATCAAAGCTGGGGCACTCCAGAGCGGCACCCCCAGGAAGGCTCTAGAAAACGGGAACAGGGGTGGGTTTTTCCAATGGGAGGAGAACAGACACAGGGAACTTCTTGCCTATGACTTGTCCCTGAGAGTCCTGGTAAAAAGTGGGAATAATAGTATGGCAATATGTAAATCAATGGATGTGTAACTGATGTGATTCTGCAATCTGTGTATGGGGTGAAGGTGGGAGTTCATAACCCACTTGAATCAAAGTGTGGAATATGATATGTCAAGAAATTTGTAATGTTTTGAACAACCCACAATAAAAAATTAAAAATAAAAAAAAAATAAAAAAGTGGGAATAATGTGGACCTGCTCCCCTCTCTGAGTCTCCAGGGGAGTCTTTGACTCTGGCTGCTCGTACTAGTATTTGTCATGAGAGAGTAAGCAGAATGGGGCAGATTTCTTTTCTCTTTTTTTTATTAGAAATATTTTTTAATTGTAGATGGACATACCTTTATTTCCTTTATTTATTTTTATGTGGTGCTGATGATCAAACCCAGTGCCTCCCACGTGCTAGGCAAGTGCTCCACTGAGCCACAACCCCAGCTCTCATTTATTTTTCTTAACCCTCAGAGAGATTGCTTCATAAAAATCACTTGGAACAGCAGAATAAAATTGTTTGTTCTAGAACAAGGTACAGACATGTTCTTCCTATGATTAAACCCATTCACTACGTGGTGGTGTCTGGGCTCTTTCCCATTAATGCCTGAGTTTAAGATGCCTTTAGGGGCCACATACCTGAACATTCATCCCAGTAGACCCAGAGTCTACTGCAAGCAACTGTGTTAGGCCTGTTGATGAAAGTGAGGACTTTCCTGATTCACTCTCTGGGGCCTCACTGGCCCAAACATATTACACAACTCTTCCTGAACAGGAAGTGGCCCAGATTTGCAAATCGTCACACAATTTCAGCTTCACACTAATAACACAGTCTTGGTTTTGTCTCTTACCAGGAAACAGAAGTGGCACCCTTCACTGCCAGCCTGTTTTCTTCTATGCTCAAACTCCTCACTGCTACCTGGATCTTTTAATGTCATGCTCTTATGGCGTCTCAGGGTAGGGACCCTGGGCTTGCACACTGCCCTCCGTACCCTTTGCTGATCTCCAGTAAGGTACAGTAAGTCTGACCCGACTTCTATGCTGGTGTGCCCTGAGATACAGCTGCTTCTGTCCTTGCTGAAGGCCACAACTCAGAAACCAGTAACTTCCTCTCCATTGGCTCACCTGGCATGGCCTTTGGCACTAATGATGTCCAGCTGTTGGCTTTATCATGTAACCTATTCAGTGAACTGTGGGGAGTCACTCTGAATGACCCACGCCTTCCATCCTGAAGCAAGAGGCTCTGACCCATCACTAGTGACTTTGGCGTTGTCTATGATCCGGAAGTTGAGAGCGTGTCTTCAGATGTAGGCGTACCACCATGGGGATGAGCTACACTCACCTATTCCTTTATAATACTACCCCTTTGCCCTGTTTGGGATAGAATGTTCCATGGAAACGCCCTTTGCGTGTCCCCTTCTCTTTCTCTGCCTTTGGGTGTGGCCTTCCTACATGTCAGTCTACCTGCTGACAGCAGACATCAGAAGCTAGACTCAACCCCCTGAAACCTGATGCCTTGCCTCATTTGAATGGCTTCTTCTCAATAAAAGGGTTCAGCAAGTGCGTTCTCTCTCTCTCTCTCTCTCTCTCTCTCTCTCTCTCTCTCTCTCTCTCTCTCCCCACCCTTAAAGTCAGAGGAGCCATCACAGGACCCAAAGAAAAAGCTATCTCTTAAACTGGAGCATTTCCAAAGGATAAAAAAAAAAAAAAAAGCTATCTCTGCTTCTTGTGTGATTACTTCGTGCAGCCCAGTTCACCTGGAGTGACAATGAGTGTTTTAGTCATGAGGAACCAGACAGTGAACTCAGAGCACCCAGCTGGGAGCCCACCACCTCATACCTCCTCCTCCTCACTGGTGGGGGATCCAGCCCTCAGCACTGAGAGGGCTGGGTAATACTGTCCACCCACCAGCCCGGGCCCCAAGGGAAGGTAGGAGATGATCACTATCTCTGTCTGACTCAGCAGCCCTCCGACATTTCCAACCAACTGCCAACGTGGGCAGACACATTGGTCGACGTGCTCCTATAAGTGAATTTAGAAAGGATGATACACTGGTGCTTCAGCTGCAGAGAAAATAGCATTGTACAAATTGTCATGAGGACTCAAAAGAATAAAAAGCAATGCTGCCACTTCCTGGCTATGTGACCTCAGGAAAGACATGTCACCTTCATCTTGACTCCATTTCCCCATCTGTTACACGGGGATAAAACATTAGAATAATACACAAGAGAGGTCTGGGATATTGTCATGCTTAACAATGGCACAGATGACTGTTATTATTATTATTATTATTTTTATTATTATTGTTTTTATTATTATTGGTACTGGGGGTTGAACTCAAGGGCACTTGATCACTGAGCTACATCCCCAGCCCTATTTTGTATTTTATTTAGAGACAGGGTCTCATTGAGTTGCTTAGTGCCTCTCTGTGCTGAGGCTGGCTTTGAACTCCTGATCCTCTTCTCTCAGCCTCCCGAGGCGCTGGGATTACAGGCGTTCACCACCACCACTACCAGCATGGATGGTTATTGTTAACTATGAACAGCAGGCCTGTTTTTGACCCCAGCTTTATCAGCGAAGTTACAAAACATCATGCATTAAATATCACAGCAGCTATGGAAACAACAAAATTTTTTAAAAACCCTATTTTTAAAAAATCTGTGAAAAATCCACAGAAATGCAATTGTGGGAGAAGTTAATAAACTAAAGAAAGAAAGGGAAAGGGAAGTGTAGGGAAGATGATATGAGCAGGCACTTTAGAGAAAAGCAAAAATGATCAATAAATACATGGAAATTTTTGCTCTCACTACAAATCAAACAGATACAAATTAGTAGAGCAACCAAATGCTATTTTCAGCTTGTGACTTTTTAAAATTATGATGCCCAGGCTGGGAATGTAGCTCAGTGGTAGAGCACTTGCCTGGCATGCAAGAGGTCCTGGGTTTGATCCCCCTGCACGAGTGAAGGAAAAAGCAATAATTAGAGTTGAATAAAGGAGAATATTCTTCAAGCCACCATTATGGCTATTATTAACTATGAACAGCAGACCTGTTTTTGACCCCAGCTTTATCAGCAAAGTTACAAAACCTCATGCATTAAATAACATAGCAGCTATGGAAACAACAAAATTTGTTAAGACCCTATTTTTTAAAAAATGTGTGTATATATATACATAAAATATCATCAGAGAATTCCCTAAACATAATAGTCATAGAATAAGTCACACATATTTTAACCTGTTAGAAAAAATCAGAAATTCTATTAACCATAAATGTGGAAAGTTTTGAGAAGGGGGAAAAGGAAAGCAAATAGAGTTTGCAGAAAGGAACACAGCCCTGTTCACAAGCTTCTGATCTCAGAAGATAACAACTTTGTTTTATTTTCAGTCACTAAGTTTGTGGTTGTTTCTTATAGGAGCAACAGAAAATGAACACAGGTTTTGATGCCACAGTAGCAAATATCTAAACACCTCAAGTGACTTTAGAATGGAGCACTGGGAAGAGGCAAGGAAAACTTTGAGGTGTGTGATCTTAAAAAGTCTGACTGGGGGCTAGGGCTATAGCTCAGTTGGTAGAGTGCTCGCCTCACAAGCACAAGACCCTGGGTTGGATCTTCAGCACCACACACACACACACACAAAAAAAAAAAAAAACTTGACCTGACTGGCTGGGCATGGTGGCCCACACCTGTGATCCCAGCACCTCAGGAGCTAAGACGGGAAGATTGCAAGTTCAAAGCCAGTCTCAGTCAAAGCCAGGCCCTAAGCAACTCAGTGAGACCCTGTCTCTAAATAAAATACAAACTAGGGCTGGGGATGTGGCTCAGTGGTCGAGTGCCCCTGAGTTCAATTCCCAGTATCCCCCCACCAGAAAGAAAGCTTGACTGCCTCTAACAGTCTATTAGTGGAAATATGGGTGTTAGTGACCCTGCCAGGGAGGACTGGGAAAGAAATGAGGTACACCAAGGAGAATGTAAATCCTCCTAGGGAGCCCTGAATGGGGGACAGACCCGATAGAGAGGGGTGTGAAAGGCGCCACTGCTGAAGCAGGGAGCTTGTTATAGGAAACTGGAACAATGGGATCCTTGCTACATAGGGACAAACAGTTTAGGATTGCGTGTGGGAAGTTCTACCACGCGGCCTGCGCAATGGTTTCATTAATGAGGTTCTTGGCGTAAAGTTAGTTAGAAGAGATCGAAATAAAACACACAGACTCAGTTACCTTATTTCTATTGCCAGGTCCCAGACGGCTCCCCTCTCTGGCTCCGACCTCTAACCGCCCAGCAGGGCAGCAAGGATTACTCAGGGCTAGCAGGAGAGAGAGAGAGTGAACACGCCAGGGAGTAGCCTTTTATTGGGGAACAAGAAATTCAGGGGATAATTCCATCCAATGAAGGTTGAGGGGGGACTGCACTCCAAGGTTAGGGTCAGTGATTGGGCCCCCGGGGTCAGTGGTCATTCACACCCCCACACGGACGGGTTCTCTCTTCAGGAAAGGGCCGGGAAAATTCCGACACAGCCAGAAGCCTCAGACCCTTAACGGGAGCCGCCCAGTCACGTGTCAGGATGGCTTCCCACAGGAAGTGAGAAGTGAGGGCGAACGTTTAGCTGAGGAGGCTCTGAGCCAAAGTGTGGAAGAGCAAGGCCCGCCTCCTTCTTGAGTGTCAGGTGGATGAAGGTGACTTAGGAACAAAGCACCAAGTAGCCCGGCGACACATGCAAAGGAAACGTCAATCAGGCACCAAGGGAACTGCATGTCAATCAGTGGGGCCTCCTGGCCAATCCTGGATCTCAGTCTGTTCCCCCAACCAACTCCAGTGGGACAAGGGACTCTAAAAACCTCTTTTGCTGTCCCAAGCCCTCCCTTTCTGCCCTAAGCCCCATAAAATTCCAGTCCTGTGGAGCCCCCACGGGGTTCCTCCTCAGACCCTCTTCCTATTCGCTCTGTCGGTCTAATAGAGTCCACCAGGGAGTGGAGTCTCAATAAAGCCTCCTTCAACGGCCTTTTAAAATCTGCCTCCTTTTGGTTGCTGCCCTTGCTGACCTTACATCTGGTGCGGAAACCCGGGAGGGATTTTCGGGCTGCTCCCATAAGGGGTTGAAGTTCACCTCTTCCCCCTTCAAAGGAACTGGGAAATTTCTAAGCCGCCCTCTCCCTCTCCTTCATCCAGGCCCACAGGAGTGGGGCAAGTTCCCTTGTTGGGGGGAGGGGTGTCTATCCGTAAGTCACATGCTTGCCATCGACTTCCACGTTCCATTCAAGGACCCAGGAACTGTGGGGACGTCCCTGTTCTTATGTGAGCGATTCTGATCCGTTTTAGCCCCGGCAGGTTGCAGGAACGCCTCAACCCCCCAACCCCTGTCCAGCCCTTATCCGTTCCTGGGTGAGTGCGATCAGAATTTGGGACGCCTTTTTCTGCTCCCACCCACCCCCAAGGGTGCTGGAAGGTCATGGGAAACACCGAGTTTTCCTTAGGCCCCAAAAGTCTGTATTCAAATTTTGCCAAGACTCACTCAAGACCTTTGCTGTAACTGCCTGGTCTTTTACTCCACTGTGGCCTGGCCCCAGTGTGACTTAGACAGTGGGTCAAAATGGCCCCCAGAAAGAACTTTGATTTTAAACTTTCATTGAATTGGACAATTTCTGTCACTGGACAGGGAAGTGGGCAGAAACGTTCAAGTTTTTTGAGATACGCTCCTGTCCTTCCCTCTGCTCTCCGCCCCCCACCTCCTCTCTGTTCTGTTCTCCTGCTCAAGTCTTCCTTGCTAAGGAAAATCCCAAAACTCTTTCCCATTGCTCTTCAACCTCTCTTTCCACATTCTCAGAACCACCCGAGCTGTTCTCAGCCCTACCTTCCTGGTCTTCCACCTCCCAACCCACACCAATCCGCTCCCACAGGCCCTCTCGCCCCTTCACCCCTCCTCCTACTACCACAGCTCCTCCTCCCCTGCTCCAGGACCCTCCCTGTCTTCTCTCTCCTCTCCTGATTCCTCTGCCCACCTCTCCTATTGATACACCCTTCCCCCTCCTCCCACTCACTCCTCTCTTCTCCTGTCAGTGCCCACACCCAGTCCCACCAGACCCTCTTACCAGATAACCCAAAGCTTCTTTGTCCTCTCAGGGAAGTGGCTGGTGCTGAAGGGATTGTCTGAGTATGTGTCCCATTCTCACTTCAAGATCTTTCCCAGATTGAAAAGTGTGGGAAGCCATTCTCGCACATGATTGGGCACCTCCCTGATTGGGTGTGAGGCGTTCTGGCTAAACTGCCTTGGAACTAATCCCCACCCTCTCTAGGTGCGAAAGCCCATCCATGTGGGGGTGTGACTGACCATTGACCCTGAGACCAATCACTGACCCTGATCTTGGAATGCTGTCCCCCTCTACCTTCATTGGATGGAATTTTCCCCTGAATTTCTTGTTCCCCAATAAAAGGCCACTCCCTGGAGTTCTCTCTCTCTCTCTCCTGTTAGTCTGTGTAACCTCGCTGCCCCACCGGGTGGCTCGAGGGAGGAGCCCGAGGGAGAGCCGTCTCAGACCTGGTCAAAGAAAAAGGTAAATTGAGTTTTGTGTGTTTATTTTGATCTCACTAGTTAACTTCTATGCTTCGAACCTCGAGTATGAAGCTTGCGTGCTGGTCGCTCGGTGGAGAAAAGTACCTTGGGTCCTTCTCTACTGACTCTTCTACTTATATTCTGATACCTCTCTCAGACTTAATGGTCTTACCTGGCATGACATCTATGTCGTTCTCTCCTCCACCTTTAACTCCCCCCCCCCTGCCATGAGCAAGCCCACATCCAGCAGGTCACACGAGATCATGCTGATCAAATTCATCTGACAGATATGACTCTCCCCACAGGTGAAGCAGCCGTTCCCCTAACCAAACCCAACTGGGACTATCAAGATGGCCAACAAGGTCGCCGTCACTGCACTCGCATGGTCCAATACCTTATAGCGGTCATGCAGTTGGTTTCCAATAAGGTGACTAACTTTAATAAGCTGAGAGAAATCACCCAGAATCCAGATGAAAATCCAGTCTTATTTCTTAACCACCTTACAGAGGCCCTCACCAAATATACTAAGCTGGATCCTTAGTCTCCCTCCGGGGCTACAGTGTTAGCAACCCATTTCATTACTCAATCAGCCCATGATATTAGAAAAAAGCTCAAACGAGCTGAGGAGGGCCCTCAGACCCCTATCAGAGATCTGGTGAAAATGGCCTTTAAAGCAGTCTCCACTGAAGAAAAAGGTAACACTCCAAACCGAGGCCTTGGCAGCAGCCCTGAGGCCTACAGCTCCAGCGAAAGCTTCACAGGGACACCAGCAATCCTCTCCGCCAGGGGTTTGCTTCAAATGTGGATGTGAAGGTCACTGGGCTCGCCAATGCCCAAACCCATGGCACCCCCGACTCCAGGCCGTGCCCCACCTGTAAGCAGACAGGATTGGAAGAGTGACTGCCCCATGGCTGGCCCTTCCTCAGCGCCTCCACACAGACGTATGACCAGCCAGGTGGTCCCTTCTCGTGAACTATTGGGGTTCGCAGAAGACTGAAGAAGCCCGGACTTGAGGACCCCCACCACCCTCGCCAAGCCCAGGGTAATACTCCAGATAGCGGGTAAGTCCATAACCTTCCTTATGGACATGGGGGCTACCTATTCTGTCTTGCCTGCCCAGTCTGGGCCTCTATTTTCTTCCCAGGTCTCGATTATGGGGATTATGGCAAACCCTCCTCCCCAAACCGAACTGCTAAACTGGCCTGTGCCCTGGAGGGACATCCTTTCACACACTCTATTTTGGTCATTCCATCCTGTCTGCTTCCTCTCCTAGGCAGAGATGTTCTCCAATTACTAGGAGTCACTCTCCAACTACACCCCAAGAGTACTACCACTCATCTTCTTCTGTCTCTAATCCTTACTCTCTCTAATAACCCAACAATACCTACCATCCCATTGCCCCCTGACCTAGTTGATACCCAGGTCTGGGACATCTCCAAGCTGGTCATAGCCTCCCATCACAAGCCAGTCCGTATCCAGCTGAAACCCCAAACTAAATTTCCTTTGTGTCCCCAATTTCCCCTCTCCAAAGCCCACAAGGAGGGACTTAAACCCATCATAGACTGATTACTTGCCCAGGGACTCCTCATTCCTATGATTCCCCCTGTAACACTCCCATATTGCCGGTACGCAAACCCTCCGAAGCCTATTGCTTAGTCCAGGATCTCTGCCTAATTAATGAAGCAGTTATTCCCATCCACACGGTGGTTTCCAACTCTTACTCTTCTTTCTCATATCTCCCCTTCGACCACTCACTTTACTGTCCTTGATCTTAAAGATGCCTTCTTTACAGTGCCCTTCCATCTTGACTCTTATTACCTCTTTGCCTTCACATGGGAAGACCCTATATCCTTATATCCTTTATGTCTCAACAGCTGACCTGAACAGTCCTACTCCAAGGCTTCAGGGACACTCCTCACATCTTTGGGCAAGGCTTGGCAAGACTTGGGGGATAGCACTCTCTTACAGTTGGATAGAAGTCTTCCCTACCTCCAGGGAAACTGCTGACACCATCACCTCCTTCCTCATTGAGCAGATCTTTTCCAGGTTTGGACTTCCCGCCTCCATCCAGACAACGGTCCGGCATTTACTTTTCAGGTTGTTCAACTAGTCTCCAAAGGCCTCAACATCACTTGGAAGCTCCACATTCCCTACCTACTCCAATCCTCAGGTAAGGTTGACAGGGCTAACGACATTCTCAAGGATCATCTAACTAAACTTGCTATTGAACTCAGGCTGTCCTGGCCCAATCTCCTACCATTGGCCCTTACCCGAATTTGGGAAGCCTCTAGAGCCCCCTCAGGCCTTAGCCCCTTTGAGCTACCCTATGGGCGCCCATTTTTAATCAACCAAAACTTTCCAGTCACTCCTCCTCCCCTTGTGTCCTACCTGCCCTATCTCACACTTCTACCCAAAACCCTAAGGGAACATGCAGACCAGTGCCTTCCTGTGCCATCCGCTACCTCAATCTTAGCACAACCAAAAACTGAATTGAACCCTCTTCAACCGGGTGATGCAGTCTTACTTCAGGAACTGTATCCTCAATTGTTGGAACCTCACTGGAAGGGGACCTCATACAGTCACACTTACTACCCCAACGGTGGCCAAGCTTCTGGGCCACTCCCCCTGGTACCATGTCTCACACCTTAGAAAAGCACCTATTCCAAATGTCCAGTCCTAACTTCCACCACGCTGGGGTCCACCAAACTCAAGATTTCTCACCAACCCTCTTATTCTTTTACTAATCATTAATCTCTCTCAAGCTTCTATCCCAACCCATAGGGCACCCACCATCGGTGTTAGGCCAGTGCTTTCAAGATTCGTCAGATTCATTTCAAGTGCCCATAGATGGCGCTTCTGCATCCAAGCAACATGGCAGCAGGATGGCACCACTCACTCTCAGTTTATGGGTCAAGATGATTGCCCTTCCATTGGCTGCAATTGGGTAGTCACCCTTAACATTACTGGATTCAACTGAGCCACCTTGTCCCACCTACGTTCAACAATGCTATGCTTCATATCAGACCAAACTGATGAATCTTGAAAGTGCTGGCCTAACACCTATGGTGGGTACCCTTATAATTCATGCAAGAAATGCTTCCTAGATAAGCCTGGCTATGAGAAACTATTTGGGACCCATGGGACCTGAAATGGGCTTCTGGTGTAGATAGTAAATTTTATTCTTGGGGTTTTGCCAAGCACCCCTCAGCCTCTATCAGAATATGGAGAACTTATATACAAGTGTTCCCTCAAATTCATATAACCATCCAGGAGCAAGAGAGGGAACTGCAACACCAACTGAATGCAGTTGCCCATCCTAAAGCTGATGCTTTTTCATGATGGTCCTAATACGTCAGGGCCTTCAGCTTCTCAGTTTATCAAAAGTTAATAACATTTCAGGCTGTTTCCTCTGCACAGGTTTGGATCGTACTCCATTAACTGTGATTCTCATTGCTCTTCCTCTACATACCTCAAACAGACCCAAAGGGCCCCCCCTCCAGCCTTTGAGGAAGTACCTCTTTTTTTGTAACTTATCAGGGAATTTCCGCTGCTGCTACACTTCCTCTGGTTCAGCACCCTCTGACCAGATCGTTTGAATTTCTTCCCCAACCTTTGCTTGGCTGGGGTTCTTTTTCTGGTGCAATGGTACCCTACAAAAAATCTAAGCCTCGACATGCCCTTTGCTTTTTGTGTTACTTCCGCCTTGGTCCCTCAATTAGCTCTGTACAGGAAGGCTAAATTAACATGGCTTATTTCTACCTCCCTTTCCAGTACAAGACAGGCTGTCTTTCTACCAGTAGTAGTTGGACTCTCCCTGGCCTCCTCACTTGCTGCTTCCAGACTGGGGGAAGGAGGACTTGGTTATGCAGTAACTGCTACTCAGAAGCTTGAACAACAACTTTGGGAAGCGATAGAGGCATCAGCCACCTCTCTTGCTTCCCTGCAAAGGCAAATAACATCTATTGCCCAAGTTTCATTACAGAACTGTTGAGCCCTAGATCTCCTGACAGCAGACAAAGGAGGAACCTGTCTATTCCTGAAAGAAGAATGCTGCTACTATATCAATGAAACTGGATTGGTCGAAAAGAATGTCAAGACCCTCCGTTGTTTGGGTGAAAGACTTAAACAACAACAATCAAATGACCCTTGGCCAGGCTGGCTAAACTCAACCCTCATTATGTAGGCGACTCCCATTCTCACTCCTATATTAGGAATAGGACTTCTATTAATGATTGTCCCTTCCTCCTCAGGTTCACCTGAAAGCACCGTGGGTGAAATTTGCCAGAGTGACCTACAACCAGATGCTCCTACACCCCTACAGTCACCTCCCCACCGAACCAACACCTGAGCCACTCCCTTCCCCCCAGCGCCCCTAGCCAACAGGAAGTAGCCAGATGAAATTTGCCCTCCTATATCACCAAAAAGGCCAGGATGTCAGGTTGATGAAGGTGACTCAGGAACAAAGTACCAAGCAGCCCGCCCACACGCGTGAAGGAAATGTCAATCAGGCACCAACGGAACCACCTGTCAATCAGTGGGATCTCCTGGCCAATCCTGGATCTCAGCCTGCTCCCCCAACCAACTCCAGAAGGACAAGGGACTCTAAAAACCCCTTTTCCTGTCCCAAGCTCTCCCTTCTTGCCCTAAGCCCCGTAAAATTCCAGTCCCGTGGAGCTGCTACGTGGTTTCTCCTCAGACCCTCTTCCTATCTGCTCTGTTGGTCTGATAGAGTTCTGCCTGGGAGTGGAGTCTCAATAAAACCTCGTTCAGCGGCCTTTTAAAATTTGCCTCCTTTTGGTTGCTGCCATTGCCTGACCTTACATTGAGAAGTGCAGAATGACCCATCTGTTTTCAGGACTGGATGATTTGGGAAATATCAGCCTACCCAGACTGCAGAGGATCTTAGGATGACCATGTTCACCATCAGGAAAGTGTGCTCGAGAGAAAAAGCTGAAGAGATGGCTGAACGGCCTTTTGCTCTACCTCAGGAAGACCAAAGGGTCAGCTCATTCCCTCACATAAAAGGCTTTTTGGAGAGATGAAGTGTGTTACTCATATGTCCCTTCAGTCACCTCAAAGGAAGACAAAAATAGAAATGGGTATACAGGGCGTATCTGTGGGAGAGCCTTCTGTCTGATGGAGTGGATCCTCAAAACTCACTATGGTGTCTGGGAATTGAATACCAGAGAACCAGGAGTTTGGAGTGAAAGAGACACAGAGAATGAAATAAAAGAAAACTGTAGGATCCCCTAAATCCTACAGGCAGGAAATGGTCCATAAAACTACAGAGCTGCAAGTGTGTGCTACCTTTCATGAAGACGGAAGAATGCCTCAGAGAGCAAGCCTTGAACCACAGAGGATTGCCCCCAGGTCTTGAAACCTAATGGAGTATGCCTGACTTAAGTTTGAATGGCTCAGGACTGGTGACTCCCCTATTTCTTTAATTTTCTCTTTCTGAATGGGATTGTCTGTACCTGCTTACTGTCCTGTGTCAGTCCCATCATTGTTTGGGAGCAGAGAGCTTGTTTTCTAGTTTCACATGAACACAGAAGATCACATTCAATGAGTTTCATCCACTACCAAATAAGATCATTGTGCTGATGAGCTTTAGATGAGACTTTGGACTTTGAGTTGATCCTGTAATTGGCTGATGATTTTAGGGAATGAGGTGAATGTATTTTGCACATAGGGTAGACATGAGTGTTTGGGGGCCAGGGAGCAGACAGTGGTAGGCAGCATAATAGCCCTCCAAACATGTTCATGTCCTTAATCCCCAGAACCTGCAAATCTGTTACATGGCAGAAAGGGACTTTGCAGATGTGATTAAGTTAAGGATCCTGAGTTAGTCCCGGGAGCTTATTTTAGACTAACTGGATGGGCCCAATGTAATCACAAATGTCCTTAAATGCAGAAGAGAAAGACAGAAGAAAGGAGCAATGGAAGATTTTACTAGTGGAAGAATGGTCAGAGAAATAAAACTTTGCTGACTTTGAAGATGGAGGAAGGGGACCATGAACTGAAAAATGTGGGAAGCTTCTAGAAGATGGAAAAGGCTGGGAAATGGACTCCCTTTTAGAACCTCAAGAAAGGAACCCAAGGGGAAATGTGTTACTCATATATCCCTTCAGTCACCTCTAAAGCTTTCTGGGCACTGTGCTAAGCCCTTCATGAACATCAAGGTATTCTTCCTTATGAGGAAACTGAGGCTCAAAGAAGTAAAAGAAGAAAGAAGAAAGAAGTCAAATTAAGAGGCAGTTGCAGCCGGATGTGGTAGCATATGTCTGTAATCCCAGCAGCTCAGGAGGCTGACACAGGAGGATCATAAGTTCAAAGCCATCCTCAGCAAAAAGCGAGGCACTAAGCAACTCAGTGAGACCCTGTCTCTAAATAAAATTCAAAATAGGACTGGGGATGGGGCTCAGTGGTCTAGTGCCCCTGAGTTCAATCCCTGGTACCAAAATTTTAAAAAAGAGACAGTTGCAGGGGTATGGGGGTAGGAAGGACAGTAGAATGAATCAGACATTAATACTCTATGTGCACATATGATAACACAACCCGTGTGATTCTACTTCATGTACAACCAGAAGAATGAGAAATTATACTCCATTTATGTATGATGCATCAAAATGCATTCTTCTGTCATGTATAACTAATTAGAACTTAAATAAATAAAAAGAGAGAGGCAGTTGCAATTATCTAAGCAAATGAAATACTGCTTAGTGAAGGAGGTGGTTTCAGTGGGGATGGAGAGGAGAGAATGGATTAGATAAACATACTGGGGTGTGATGATAATACTTCTATGGGGAAAGAGGGAAGAGTCAAGGATAACACCCATATTTGTGGCCTAAGCAATAGGGCAGAGGGTGGGATCATTGGCTGTGTAGGCCACACAGGAAGAGAGATAGGTTTGTGGGTAAGAAGATATTTCATCTGGGGCATGTCATCTGTGGAGCATCTAAAAGGCAGTTGAATAAGTAGGTCTGAAGCTCTGGGTGATGGAGCTTCACCAGCATATGAGTAATAGTTAAAGTCAATGGGGGTGGATAAGGTGGCCCTGGAAGAGCACAAAGTACGAAGAGAGTTAGGATGAAGATAATTGAGAATAGCTAACGGACACCAGCACTGTTGCTTATCAGTGTGAAACCAGAACTGGAAAAGAATCAGATGGAACACATGGGAGGTGAGATATATTCAGGGTCAGTTCTGGCAGTTTAGAGGAGTCTGGGGAGCTCTGCTCTGGCTGGAGAAGGAAGCATAGGTGGGAAGCATTCCCTGCCTAGACATATGAGCACAGCCAGAGTCCAGGGGAGTGAACTTGCTTAGGGCTGGTCTTGGTCTAGATGGACAGCTGTTCCCAGGAAGGATTTCAGCTCCTCTCATGTGCTGCCATTAATTGGCCCATCCCCTGTCTCACTTTGCTCCATTGACCCGACTATATGTGACTGCTCTTCCCTGGAGGGACAAAGGATCATCTGTCACCCACCCTGTTTTCTGAACATGGGTCCCACTCCTTGCCTTGGCTTACAGTGTTCCTTCCAGGAGAAATAAGCATCCAAAGCTTTCTGGACACTGTGCTAAGCCCTTCGTGAACATCAATGTATTCTTCCTATGAAGAAACTGAGGCTCAAAGAAGTAGAGTGACTTCCCCACATTCACACAATCAACATATGGTAGAAACAGGACCCCATTCTAGCTGAATCCAAGCTCTAAGTTCTAGTTCTCCAGAAGCTATAATTTCTCACTCCTTGAGTTCTCCCAGGGCTTCATCTCTCTCTCTCTCTCTCTCTCCTCATTACATCTCCCTGCAATTTGCGGAGAATGGTGCTTTTTATTACCACCACTGGTCCATTTGTTAGAGCATTGTGCTGCGGAACAGGACCAAGAGGTGGCGCCAGAGAACCAGCCAGCCTGATTTACTGCAGCCCTGCTTCTGGGAGCCTGAGAAAGAATGGGGAAGCTAGCTGGCTGCCTTTGGTGGCCTTTCAAGGCCAGCCCTCCTTTCTGTCAGAGTGGGGAAGAAAGGCCCTGGAGATTGGAAAGTTAGAGATTAATGGTCTGAGGGGTGTAAAGGGTAGTGGTCCAGGCCTCAAGTTTACCAGAAGATTCTAAGAATTCTCTGAGAAAGGCTAAGAATAGCAGAACAAAGCCCGCAAAAGGTTGTGGCCAGCCAGCCCCACCCCCTACTCCAGTCTATCATTCAATTTTGTGTGTATCCCAAAATAACTATGATATGGCCTTAGTGGAAAAGGGAAGAAATGCCCTGTACTGGGACGTACCCTGAGGGAAAACCTGTGGAAGAATGTTGAACCTGTGACGCAAAGAAAAGACCACCGACTCCAATTTTAAACCAAATTAAAGTAAGCTTATATTGTGTACACAAGAGAGCTGGCCAGTGACTGTCTCACCCAAAAGCCTGGCTAGAGAACAGCAATAGCTCTCCCAGGAAGAAAGGTTTTTATAGCACAAAAAGTTACAAAGGCGGGAGGTGTCTTGGGAATTTACAGCTAACAGGGTTCTCACAAGCAAAATACAAAGGCAGATAGCAGGTTAGTGATCTACATGGCTTAACATTTCAAGGTAGGGAGTAAATTGAGATTCCAGCATCAGGATTTATGAGGCACAGCTGAGGTTTTAGGGAGGGTTGTTATCTGGTCAAGGAGAGCCAGGCATGGGTGAGTTCAGATCATGGGCAGGAATTTCAAACAAGTTTAAACATCAGGGTATGGTCAGGCAAAATAAGAATCTTAAAAGCGAAATGAACTTTTCATGACTTTGTGATGAGATAGCTCCCAATCTTGAGATGGAATTAGGTTGGGTTCATCAAAAAACAGGTGTTGTTAAGGCAAGATTGCAATAAATAACCAAGTAGATCTTAAAGCAGGAGAAGGAAACTTTATTCACCAGTTGGCAGTCCGGATCCACCAACTGGCAGGCCAAGGGGTAGGCTGCAAGAATACACTCTTTGATCCCCTCCCGGAATTTGAGAACACCTTTTTTTTTTAATATAAACTTTTGTAATTATCCTTGTTTTATTTATTTATTTACTTTTATGTGGTGCTAAGGCTCAAACCCAGTGCCTCACACATGTGAGGCAAAAGCTCTACCACTGAGCCACAACCCCAGCCCCTTGAGTATACTTTTTATAGTCCAAAACCATATTAAAACATAAGTGGCTTTTGTTATGATTCAAAACCATAAACAAATGTCATAAGATCTAAAATCATAAGCAGAAAAGGGAGTGGGCTAAAATATCCCTAGTTGAGTACAAGTTAAAGGATGGTTATTAACATACAGCCAATCAATCTCTGACAGGAAACAATGTCCAAGAAAAATGGGAACCAAAGAGAGAACACTTTTTCATTGTATAAGAATTGGCATTTTGTGTTGCCAAACATGCTATGCTAAGTAACTGTTGATGGATATAGAGGCGGGGTGGTCCCATGGAGAAGCATTTCTTTCATGACGTGGAGTCTCAGGGCGAAATGGAGTTTGTTTGGTCATTGCCCATATAGTGTGGCCCATAACATGTGTCCTGGGGAAACATTTCATTGCTATAAGCCTCAGTCTTCCTGTGTAAACAAAATGCACAGTGACAAAGTTCAGGTGTGACATTTGGCAGGTGCTGCCTCTAAAGAGTACAATCACTGCACATATGGCAGGGATTTTGCAGTCATTCACAGGACCCCAGGCTACCTACACACTGTGACAAAAGATGTGGACACTTATTGGTACAGGTTGGATTCCTCATGAAGTTACCAGATCAAGAAATCCAGATACCCAGGTGGGTGGCTCATGCCTGTAATCTCAGCAGCTGGTGAGGCTGAAGCAGGAAGATCATGAGTTCAAAGCCAAACTCAGCAACAGCCAGGTGCTAAGCAACTCAGTGAGACCCTCTCTCTGAATAAAATACAAAATAGGGCCAAGGATGTGGCTCAGTGGTTGAGTGCCCCATCCCTGCCCTGGTTAAAAAAAAAAAAAAAGATAAAGCATTTCAGCCTTTACCTGTAGATCATAGAAAACGTGGCAGCGGTTCACAGCACTCTAATAAACTGCATATTTTTAATAAAGTGAAAAGTACAAAAAGAGATGTCCATATTGGGGAAAAAATATATAAAAAATTGGGCTGGGTGCAGTGACACACACCTGTAATCTCAGTGATTCAGGAGGCTGAGTCAGAAGGATCACAAGTTTGAGGCTAGCCAACCTTGGCAACCTAGAAAGACCTTGTCTCAAAATAAAAAGGGCTGGGGATGTAGCTCAGTGGTGGAGCACCACTAGGTGCAATCCCTAGTACCACACACATGCAATGCAAAACTGAAATGGTTAAATATTTGCTGAGAATCAAGCCCTTAAAAATGCCACAAGGACTTCCAACAGAGGAGCACATGTCCTACACATGTCTCAGGAGTACTGGAGCAAACATGGTGGCCCACACCTGTAATCCCAGCGGCTCAGGAGGCTGAGGCAGGAGGATGGCAAGTTCACAGCCAGACTCAGCCAAAGCAAGGTGCTAACTCAGTGAGACCCTGTCTCTAAATAAAATACAAAATAGGTCTGGGGATGTGGCTCAGTGGTCAAGTGCCCCTGAGTTCAATCCCTGGTATCCCCTCCCCCCAAAAAGAGCCCTGGAAAGGGGCTGGGGTGGATGAAGCTCATGGTAGAGCATGCATTTAGCATGCCTGAGCCTAAGTTTTATAACCAGCTCAAAAAAACAAAAAACAAAACAAAAAAGCACCGGGTAATCAGTAGTTCAGTGGCATTTTAACCTGTGGAGAAGGAAACCATAATGTCCTGATGCCACAGCAGCTTCAGATTTATTTATTTTTTTTTTTTTTGAGAGAGAGAGAGAGAGAGAGAATTTTAATATTTATTTTTTAGTTTTCGGCGGACACAACATCTTTGTTTGTATGTGGTGCTGAGGATTGAACCCAGGCCGCACGCATGCCAGGCGAGCGCGCTACCACTTGAGCCACATCCCCAGCTCAGCTTCAGATTTTAAAAAGTGAAAAATGAGAGCTGGGGCTATAGCCCAGTGGCAGCACCACAAAAAATAAAAACAAAAACATTTTTGTTTAAAATTAGGAAAATGTTTTCATGAACATATATTTTTATAAAAACAAAATGAACATAAAACACCAGAACAATGTTATATAACAAATACTAAATACTATTATGAACATACAATAATTATATAAATGTATGAAAGATGAGCATTATTATTGTTATTATTGGGTGCCAAGGATTGAACCCAGGGGAGCTTTACCACAGAGCCACATCCCCAGTCTTTTTTGATACTTCATTTAGAGACAGGGTCTCACTGAGTTGCTCAGGGCCTTGCTAAATTGCTGAGGCTGGCTTTGAACTCACGGATCCTCCTGCCTCAGTCTCGAGCCACTGGGATTACAGGTGTGCACCACCATGCTCAGCTAAGATGAGCATTATTGTTGGATTGCCAGTGTTCTCCAGAGACACAAAACAGATAGAAAACACACACCCACACACACACACACAGTCGGGGGAAGGGCTTGTGAAAATTAGCTCACATGATTATCGAGGCCAAGATGTCCCATGATATGCTGTCTACAAGCTGGAGAACCAGAAAATATGGTGATGAATTCAGCCCCAGGGGGGCCTGGTAAAAAAAAAAAAATAGAGCCATAAGCAATGGACTGGAACCTATAGTCATGTCCTATAGCCTTCCCTAAGATTTCTCTTGGTCAGCTGTGGTTCAGTTTATAGCCCCAAGTGTGGTAGGCTATATTTTCCAAAGAAGACTTTATCAATCAATATATATATCCCATCTCCTATACTCTTTTTAAAAAAAAAATATTTTCATAGTAGGTGGACACAATACCTTCATTTTATGTGGTGCTGAGGATCAAACCCAGTGCTTCACATGTGCTAGGCAAGCACTCTACCAACTGAGCTACAGCCCCAGCCCTCCTATACTCTTTTTGAAATGTGACATTGATATTTTTCTTCCAAGAGGTGGGGTTTCTGCACGCCTGAAATACTGGCTTGAGAAGCTGAGGCGGGAGGGTTGCGAGTTCAAAGCCAGCCTCAGCAAAAGCAAGACACTAAGCAACTCAGTGAGACCCTGTCTCTAAATAAAATACAAAATAGGGCTGGGGATGTGAGTGAACTGCCCAATTTCAATCCCCAGGAGCCCCACAAAAAAAAAAAAAAAAAAAAAAAGAGGTGGGGTCTCTGTTCCCCTGCCTGAAAGCTGAACAGAACTTTTTAATTGCCTCAACCTAAAGAACTGGTGAAGGTGACACTGTATGACTTCCTAGGAGGAATCAATGCATTGAGCTTCTAAGGACAGGCCAAGGGAACTGAAGAGGTGAATCTCTTGCATCTGATTCTCTCATTCTCTCTCTGAACTGCTTCAGCCACTTGAAGTCACCATGTGAGAGAGACCTCATGCAAAGCCTGCAGAGAGGTAAAAGAGAGTAGCGTCCAAAAAAACTCCAACTATTTCAGACCCAGCTATTGGAGACTTCCCAAGAAGACATCAGTCTAGTGAATGCAGATGCCTTCTAGATGACCCAGTCCCAGCCACCATCTGACTGTAACCTCATGGCAAAAACCCCAAGCCAGAACCAACCAGCAGAGCCACTCCTGAGTTCCTCATCCAAGAAATTGTCATTTTAAGCGACTAAATTTTTGAATGGTTGGTTATGCAGCAAGAGAATTCATGCACCAATGTGTGCTCTCCATATCTGAAGCCCAAGCAATTTCCACAACTTCCTCACAAAAAAAGAAAACTTATATGAGAACTTTGTGCATTGGGCCCACAAAGACATGAAGAGATGGACAATAAAAAGCCAACATCTTAGCCAGGTTCAGTGGCACAAGCCTGTAATCCCAGCAGCTCGGGAGGCTGAGGCAGGAAGATCATGAGTTCAAAGCTAGCCTCAACAAGGGCGAGCAATTCAGTGAGCCTCTATCTCAAAATAAAATACAAAAAAGGGCTAGGGATGTGGCTCAGTGGTTAAGTGCCCCTGAGTTCAATCCCTGGTACCAAACAAACAAACAACAATCAAAAAACCACCAAACCAAGACAAAACAAAACAAAAAACCCAACATCTTAAAGTTGAATTTGGACATCCCAGTTTTTATAAGCTCTTTATACATATTACCCCACTGACTCCTGGCAGTGTCCACCATGCCTCCCTCACCCCTCTCACCACCTCCTCCTCTCATCTTCTTACACTCACCAAATTATTCCTCTCTCTGTTAGGCAGAGCAGTTAAATTCTCTAAAGTGTTTCCTGGCAAACTCAGTCCTGGGAAGACCTTTCAAAGCACAGGCCCTTGACTAATCTGTCCGCTGGAGTGGGGCAGAGTTCCCAAAGGCTGTTTTCCTTGACCATTTTAGCTGATCTGCTTATGGTCAGTTTTCCCACACTGACTGCAATCTTGATAAAAAGAGAATACTCAATAAGTCATAACTAAAATGTACCAATACCCACTATGTGCTGGTGCTAAGTTAAGTACCTCCATGCATCATCTCATTCAATCTGCACAAACTCTTTAAGATAAGTACTATTATTATCCCCACTTTAGAGATGAAAACACTAAGACTTTCATACATGTCGTTTGAGGTGCCTATGATCATACCTACAGTTGGTGACAGAGCCAGATTCCAAAGCACTTTACCAATGTTAAGTAAATGAAAGAGAAGGGAAGCTTTTAGACAGGTAGGCTTTGGAAACACCATTGAATAAAGTGATGGTTGTTCCCATGAACGTGGGAGAGATCACTTGGCAAAGGTGAATGAGAAGGCCCAGTCCTGGAGACACCAGTGCAAGGGAGCTGCAGAAGAGTAAGGTAATAGTCATGCCTGGCATAAAGAGGTTGATCAATCATGGACCTCATATACACAGGTGGTTCCAAAAGATCATATAGCCTAGTGACATCATTGCTGTCTTAGTTTATGTAATACATTCTGTGTTTGCACAATGACCAAATCATCTTAATGACACTTTTCTTTCTTTTTTAATAACTGAATTTATTTATTTATTTTTATGTGGTGCTGAGGACCGAACCCAGGGCCTTGCCCGTGCGAGGTGAGAGCTCTACCGCTGAGCCATAACCCCAGCCCCTTAATGACACTTTTCTTAAAATATGTCCTCATCCTTAAGTAATGTGACTGCAGAAGAAGAGGGGTTGAATGACAGAAGCTTGGGCAAGGATGACTTGAAGGCCAGAATGGTCAAGGGCCATTTGAGTTGCCAACTGCCTCCTCCCTGGAGGACTGAAGAGGGTTGAACTTCACTGGTGACCTCCCAGGTGGGACATAAACAAGGAGCTGAGGAAGTTTAGAGGTGGGAGCAGACCATTCTTAAGAGTTGGCAATGAAGCAGGGGGAAGAAAGAAGCAGATGGAGAAATTCACCAGGTGGCTGATCTAGAAAGGACTTTGGTATGTTTTAAGTAACAGGCTTGATTGTCCGTGGAGAGGAAAGAGCCCCCAGAAGAGCAGCAAGATGAATGGGGGCTGCTCAGACCCTGATGCAAAGTCTGCAAAACCCGAGGCCTCTAAGCCTGAGTCGTGGAGGAGAGAGGACCTGGCCCGGCCGGGGCTCACAAGCAGAGGCAGCTGGGGAGGTGGGGGAATGATGGGGCTGCGGTTGGGGGCGAAAGGAGTCTCTCAGGCCGGAGGAGTCTCCCAGCAACCCGCTCTGCCTCCTCACAGAGAAAGGAGACCATGTCTCCATCCCTGGGGCTCTGGCAAGCTCTGGCCAGGAGAACGGTGGGTGGGCACCGACGGCGGGACGGAGCAGGGCGGAGCTGGGCGGAGGGCGCCCGCCTCCCTCCTCTGGTGCTCTCAGGTGACAGACCCCGCCAGACCCCGCCCCGCCTCGCTGCATATTCCGGAGGCCCACCCGCCGGGTCTGAGAGCAGCCTTCGCCTCCAGTGCGTGCGTGGACCGGCACTTATCCCTCCAGAACCCGCAGCGCGTTATGGCCCCTGCGGCAGCCCCCCGCGGCCTCCTTATTTTTCTACAGGTGCTCGGGCTCGCCCTGGCTCAGATCGTAAGTTCCGCGGTCGCTCTGGTGGCGGGGTCCTGGGTTGGAGGTCCAGGGTTCAGGATCGGGAGTTTGATGAAGGGCTTTGCCTGTCTCCCACCCTCTACTGACACCCCCTGGCCCGAGGGGACAGCGGTAGACAGTCCCGGGCGCAGGCCCCTCTATGCGTGCGGCTTCGTGAATGAAGGTGGATGAGCCGGGGAGCCCGAGGGTCCCTGATCCAAGATGCTCGGCCCTGCCCGGGACAGGCAGCGCAGGGCAGGAACTGACGCTCAGTCCTGGCAGCCGAGGGAGCCCAGGTGGCGGGGAAGACAATGCTGCCCATTCACCCGGCTACAGAGCCTCCACCCCCGCCACCTCCCGGGGGGGCGCCGGCTCCAGCCAGACGCCGCTGTCGCCGGGCTGAGGCTTCTCCCGCCCACCCGCGCGGGTCCTGGCTTCCTAGTGTCGGCTGAGGGTGGGGCACCTAACGCGACCCTTGCGCGGGTAGGATAGAGTCCGCGCTGTCTGGTGCCGGCACGGGTCGCAGCTCTCCTGCGGTGCGCCATTCTGGCACTTCCCGGCCCGGGGAGGGCATGGGCACCTGGCACGCGTGGGACCCCCTGTCTAAGTCAGGGCTTGCTGGGTAAGAGGAGCACTCCAAGGAAGAAAGATCAGGGTGCTCCCAGTGGGAAGAGAGTACACCTTCCCCTCCCTAAGTCTCCTTTCTCTATGCCTCCTCCACTTTTCTATGGGGTTTTACCAAGGGGAGAGAAGGAGATGCCAATTCGCCTCGTATACCTGTTGTTCCTCCAAAAGTAACAATACGAGCTACTATTCATTGAGGATCAAAGTCCGGGTAGGCACCACTATGCGTGCATTCGTGATTTACTTGAGCCGCCAGCTTCTCCATCTGTTCCCCATTAAGACAGCCCTAGGGCAACTTGTTACAGTGGAAGGAAATCGTCCACGAACCTTTAATCTTTCTGTGCCTGTTTCTTCGCTTTCAAATTGCGGCCCTTAATAGAATTCGCCGGAGAGTTCTGAGCATTTAATAAGATAATCGACGTAATGACACAGTACCTAGTGCATAGTGGGCTCTAAACAAACGTGAGCTCGTGGCTCCCTGAAGAGCTAACTCCCTTTACCAGGGGAGTTACGATTCTAGGACACCGCTCAGCATCCTGCACTGAGGGCTGCACCCTTGCCTGTGTTTTCAGAGAGGACCGCCGGGAGAGCCCGGGCCCCCAGGCCCTCCTGGGCCGCCAGGAGTACCTGGATCTGATGGCATCGACGTGAGTCTAACTTGGGACGGAAGGGGGAAGGGAGGCGGCGGACAAAGGAGAACTTTATGAGGGATGGAAATGGGGTGGGGATGGGGGAGCATGTGTCTGACGTTGTAGTGCCCCCAGTCGCCAGTAGGCGGCACCGGTCCGCACCACAAGGAGCCTGTTTGTTCCGCAGAAACCTCAACCCAGTTCTGAAATGCAGAGCCCGTTATAGCCGCCCTCAGACAAGGGAGCGCTGTTCGGTCTGACGACCACAGCTCACAGCGAGTCCTTATCCCCCTCCCTTCCTTTCCTCTCCTTTTGGAGTAGGAGACGCCTTAACCTCTTGCGCCGCCCTGGCACACCTAGACGCCTCTTCAGGATAACTGGGAGCCTTGAACAGACCGCTAACTGGGGCCACACTCCCGTCTCTTCCCTTTCCTTTTTCTTCTGCAATTTAGAATCATCTGGGCTTGTTCCCCTGCCCTCCCTAGCATGGTGAGGGTTAAAAAACCTCATTCTGGAGGCTCCCCCAGGAGGTCAGCTCTACGTTTACCATCCGGACAGACTTCTATTCAGCATGGTGTCCCCACCCCCAAACCCAGGGAGTTGGGCCCCGGCCAGGCCCAGGCTACTGCAGGCTCAGGAATGCCTGGGGGCCTCTCTGGGGCAGAATCTTACTCCACTGGCCCTGTCTTCACCAAAGGTCCTTTGTCACTGGTAAAGAGGTCCTTCCCTCCTTGGGAACATTTTGGATCTACCCCTTCTTGGCCCCCTTCGTCCTTGCCGCTACCCCAGCCTCTAGTTTCATCTGACAGTCCAGAATGGAGCAGCAGCTCACCTCACTCCTTCCCACCTTCTCTAAAAGTCCTGCCCCCTTTTTCCCCCACAGTTGCCCAAGTCCAAGAGGGTCAGCTCTCCCAGCTACCTTAGAGCCCTCAGCCCAGTTGCAGGCCTCAGAACTGACACCTTAACAACAGCAGCATGACTAAACCCCCTGCATGTGGATATCCCCCTCTCCAGCTGCCTGGGGTTGGTTTCAATGAACCTACAAATGTCTTGGAGGAAAAGGGGGCTATTTTCCCAGAAAGTACCAGACTGAGGGGACCCAGAACAGAAGAAAGGAGCTTGAGGAGATGAGCCTTTGGTACTGGCCAGCCAGGGGTGCTCACTGGGGAAGCATGAGTCAGTGTTGTCTCATCAACTTGAATCTTGCAGGGTGACAAGGGACCTCCTGGGAAAGCTGGCCCTCCGGTGAGTGCTTTTTTTGCCTTTGAATTCTGACTTTTAATTCTTCCAGTTCTTGCTCTCCTTTAGCTAATATTTGCTCCATCTCTATTTTTAAGGGATCCAAGGGAGAGCCTGGCAAACCTGGGCCAGATGGGCCCGATGGGAAGCCTGGGATTGATGTGAGTACCTGAATACTGGGCAGGGCAGGGTAGGGCTCAGCCTATTGACTTCCAGAGCCTGGTTCTGGCTTCTTCGCTCATCTTCTGTTCAGAGTGGGCATCAGGATGGAGAATCTTCAGCTGTAAGCCTCCCCTTTACCTTCATATGACTTGTGAGCTCACTGGAACCTCACACCACTGAATCCAACTGGGGTCCAGAGAAGGGCTCTGTTTTCTGTAGGGTTCAGAGTTTTCCTGCTTGTCTGCAGCATCAGAACTTAGTCTCACGTTTCTGGCATCCAGGGATCAGTCTGAATACACCAGGTGGGGCTAACCTTGTGTGCCATACCCTTTCCTCCTTTATCCATCCGGAGCCCCTCCACAATCCAAGGCACAACTCAGAAGAGGAACATCATTTAGTTGATACCACAAAGCTCCCAAGAGCCCCCAAAGCTATAGGATACTAGACACAGCCAGTTCCAAGGGGAAGAGGACAGTCATCTACTGGGGGATACATTTAGATCAGTTACTGGAATGGGAGGAAGGAGGGGCACCCATGAGTTGCCTCTGCCCTGCTGGCTCAAGAGGTGTGACCAAGGCTGGGACCTGTTATCAGGGCCCCTCCCAACTTGTATACACCCCCACAAAGATTACCAATTACATTGCCTTCTACCAGCACATTGGTTCTCACATCCATCCCAGATAGGAAACATAATCAACTCAATTTGCAGATGAGAAAATTCAGGATCAGAAAAGTCTTTAGGGCAGACATCAAGTTTATGGGCAGCACAGGCTCCTAGGTCTCCTAGACTTCTAAACTGGGAGGCATAAAACCTAGGCCAGCAAGTCTTCAGGCCTTAGTTTCTCCTCTTTCAAAAGAGGATAATTGGGGCTGGGATTGTGGCTCAGCGGTAGAGCACTTGTCTAGCATGGGCGGGACCCAGGTTCGATCCTCAGCACCACATGAAAATAAAGGCATTGTGTTGTGTCCATCTACACCTAAAAAATAAATATTTTTTTAAAAGAGGATAATTGTTCTTTTCATAGCTTCCCAGGGTTACTGTGGGAACCAGGGAAAGGGGAAAGGAAGTGTGTTAAGGTCCCTAGGCCTTCATGGGGTATGATGAAAGGAAGCCTCTGTCCAGTCAGGAGAGTCCCCTGAAACTTCTCTTTCCCCCAGGTCAGGGAGCATGTTGTCCTACCTTCTCTTTCTTCCCTAGGGTGTAACTGGAGCCAAAGGGGAGCCTGGTTCTGTGGGGACTCCTGGAGTCAAGGTAAGTAGCTGTAGTGTGGGCAATCTAGGCCTGGAGTTTGGAAGAGGCTACAGTAGAAAGGAGCAGGAACCCAGGAGACCCAGTCTCTAATCCTCTCCCATTGTTCTTCCAGGGCCAACCCGGGCTCCCAGGCCCCCCTGGCCTGCCAGTAAGTACAATATGCAAGGGCTACTAGGGACCCTCTGTGGGTAGAAAGGACCTGCAGAGAGAGCCATGAACCCAATTTCCTTTTCTTCTGTTCCAGGGCCCTGGTTTTGCTGGACCTCCTGTAAGTCCTCAGGGATGCAGCAGGGTCCCCGGGACTCCCAGAGAAGGAGGGGACAACAGTAGGACTTCTAGCAGAATAGTTTTCATGGGGAGGGGCCAGCATGCTATGATAGTGCCAGGAATGGCCTGGCTTTGGAGACGCTGCTAGCCCACTCTGTGCCTGTCCACGAACTCCAGGGCAGACATCAAGTATATGAAATTTTTTGATCCTTCAAGCCCCAGTCTGTTAGTCTCTCTGGTGTTGGTAAAAGTCATAGTGGAGAAAGGGCCTTGGGTGCCTATCCCTACTTTCCTGCGCTGGATGGATTGATGCTTGAGGCATCCTGGACAGCCATATTTCTGCTCCCTAGGGACCTCCAGGACCTGTTGGCCTCCCTGGTGAGATTGGAATCCCAGGCCCCAAGGTGAGTCCCAGCGTCACTCTGCCTCTTGCTCTCTGTCTCCAGGCTGGCAAACTTGGGTGGACTCCAGAGAGTTTCTGGATCTGCCTCTGGCCAGTGGGGTGGTTGTGGGGGGCGGTCCTCCAGGTTTAGGGCAGAAACTTTTCCTGCTGAGTCTACCCTGCAGCACGCCTTTCAGGAAGGTTAAGGGCTGGTACCATCCTCTGTCAATCTGCTTGATCTCCCCATGTAATGACTCTCAGGAAGTGTCCTGGAAGGCAGGGTGGACAGGGCAGTGGCAGGAACCAGAAGATGGAGCTGGGAGGACTGGATGGTAGTATGATTTGGGCCTGTTTTGCTTCCAGGGGGATCCAGGACCAGAGGGACCATCAGGGCCCCCAGGCCCCCCTGGGAAACCGGTTAGTGTCCTCAGACTCCCCTCCGCCACACGGCCATGTGCTCCTGGGGAAGTGGCTTGGGGTGGGAAAGGGTCTGCTCAGGTTCCATCTTCATACATTTCCTCTTAGGGACGCCCAGGAACCATTCAGGGCCTGGAAGGCAGCGCTGACTTCCTGGTGAGAAGTGGGGTCTGGGACTAGGCTGATGGGGGTGTCATGGAGATAGGGTCTGTGGGTAGTGAGTAGGGGCAGTGGTAGAGATTCAGCCAGGTGAATTGGGAAACTGTTTAAAGAGTTGGCAAAATGGAGATGCACTGACCAGCTGGCCTGAGCCAGGCAAGTTACCTCGGGGTCCTGTTGGATTTTCTTTCCAGTGTCCAACCAACTGTCCAGCTGGTGTGAAAGGGCCCCCAGGGCTACAGGGAGTAAAGGTAAGAGCCCTTATTCTGAGAAGGAGAAGCAAGCTATTGGGAAGAGACCTCCTACTGAGTTCATTCCTTCCCTTCAGGGGCATCCTGGCAGACGGGGGATTCTGGGTGATCCTGGCCGCCAGGGAAAGCCGGTGAGTCTAAGGGCAGAGGGCCATGAGATGGTGGCTAGATGGAGACAGTCCTACAGCAGCCTGTCCCCATTTTTCATCTCTTCCCCTGTTCTGTGGGTCTAGGGTACAGAGCCTTGAGCTGGGAGGCAGGAAGATTATGTTCCAGACCAATGTGTCTCTGGGCAAGTCCCTTCTCTTTGTGTGGTCTCATTTTCTCACCTGTGATATGGAACTGCATGGTCTAAAGGTCCTTCCTATCTGCCTGTGCTAGGGAAGGTGACTGGTATCTTTGCTTGTCTCTATATTTGTCTCTTTACCTGCTTGCCTGTCTGATAACTCATCTTTGTTTTTAGGGTCCCAAGGGAGATGTGGGTGCCTCTGGAGAGCAAGGCATCCCTGGACCACCGGTAAGAAACACCTTTCCCCAGTGGCCTCTTTCTTCCTGGGAGCCCTTGATAGGGTCATTACCCTGCTCAGGCCTCTAGTTTATAAGAGACCTGTGTCCAGCCGAGCACATACCTGTAATTCTAGAGGCTCGGGAGGCTGAGGCAGGAGGATCACAAATTCAAAGCCACCCTCAGAAATGGCAAGGGACTAAGCAACTCAGTGAGACCCTGTCTCTAAATAAAATACAAAATAGGGCTGGGATGTGGCTTAGTGGTTGAGTGCCCCTGAGTTCAATCCCTGGTAACCCCCCCCAAAAAATAGACCTGTGTCCAGTTGGGAGTATTTCTGAGTAGGAAGAAGGAGACTGAGGCTTTTAGGAATTAGGGGACAGGAACCAAAGCTGTCAGCTGGAAGGCCTAGCTGAAGTCCAGGTTCTGCCACTGTCCTTTAAGTGGCCATGGTCAGTCCCTCTCCATTTCTGAGCCTTCAAATGAGATTTCCCGTCTACAAGATAGGGACTATGTTGCCTACTTCAAAGGGGCATTGTGAAAAGGGCTGGGGGGGGGCGTCCAAAAAGCTATCATGAAATGGGCCTTGTAATTGCCTTTTTATCATTTTTGCTTTGACAGGGTCCCCAGGGGATTAGGGGCTACCCAGGAATGGCAGGACCTAAGGGAGAAACGGTAAGTAAATCTAGGTGTGTCCTGCAAGAGCTGCTATGACCAGCCCTCTGAGGTCCAGCCAGGACTGACCTCAACCCTTTTCTCTCCCCAGGGTCTTCGTGGGTATAAAGGCATGGTGGGCTCCATTGGTGCTGCTGGGTCACCGGTAAGACTGCTCGTGTCCCCTGGAGCCAGGCTGGAACCCTTAGGGCTACAGAGTGGGTATGCTCCCCTTGAACCCATGTGACCTATATTGTTGTTCCTTCTTGACAGGGTGAGGAAGGTCCAAGAGGGCCACCAGGCCGAGCTGGGGAGAAGGGTGATGTGGTAAGTTCTCAGGCACCCATTGTCTAGCCAGTGCCTCTGGAGACTACTGGGCAGAACTCTATTCCCCTCAAGGCTGGTGTATGTATACACACACTCACACATACACATACACGCGAGTATGTATGTGTGTGTGTGCGACTGTGTGGGGGTGGTTCAGACCATCTGTGCCAAGAGCTCAGCTGGCCCAAATTCAGATTTTAGGAGAAGCCATGGGATCCAGTCCCAGGGTCACTGGGGCCAGACAATGAAATTCCAGCAAATCAGCCATGGGGCTAATGGGATTTGGTCGGATGCTGGTTCTCCTCACTCTTCTTTTTAATTAGTAGACTTTCTGAGCAGTTTTAAGTTTACAGAAAATTTGAACAAAAAGCCCAGTTAGCTACTTCATTATTATTTTATTTTTAATGCAAATTTTAAAATATGCATAAAAGTAGAGAGAATGTTATAATGACTCCCATATGGCAGTCTTGTGGGTTCCACAGTTATTGACATTTTGCCATACACACTTCATCTGTCTCCCTTCCCCTTCTTCCTTCATTTGTTATTGCTTTGCTCTGAGGTTCTCAAGCTAATCCTTGGCATTGTGTCATTTCACTCCTAAACACTTCAGAATGTATCTCTAAAAATAAGAACGTTTTCTCACAGAACCACATCATTATTATAACTAACAAAATAAAGAAATATTCTTCTCCTACTACTGGGGATTAAACTCAGGGGTGCTTGACCACTGAGCTAAACCCTCATCCCCTTTTAAACTTTAACTCTAACCCTAGGGCTTCCCTAAATTGGAACTTGAAATCCTCCTAAATTGCTGGGATTACAGGCATGCCTCACTGTGTCTGACAAACAACTATTCTTTAACATCACTTAATAATCCCTATTCCTGCTGAGCCGAACCCAGTCTAACCCCACTGCTTGGCACTGACCTCTACACCCTCCTCCTGGTTCTATGTTCCTCTCCTTCAGAGGAACATAGGATGGTCTGTGCCACAGGTACTCTGGAACCCAGAGGCTACAGATCTCAGCTATACCCCTCTCTGTGCAGCTAGGCAGGGGCTCCATATCCTGAAGGTGATGTGATCTCTATTTACTTTGCAGGGTAGCCAAGGTGCTCCAGGACCCCAGGGGATAACAGGCCCAAAGGGAGCAACTGTAAGTGCCAGAGGCCCAGTCCCTGACCCATGTGGACAGGGTTGGGTCAGTTTGTCTAAACCCCTAGAAGAAGAGCCTGAATTCGAACTCTGCTGCATGCAGGCTGGCTCTGTAATCTGGGAAGTTCTCCTTTTCTGTGCCTTAGTTTCTTCAATCATAAATAGGGGTGATGCTGTAGGAGAGATCCTGGGAAACTTGTAGCATGTGGGGTACTCATTCACATGAAGGAGGAACAGTGGAGTTTCCCACTTCAGCTCCCCTCCCCCAGTTGGCTGGTAGGGTTTCCTGAGATGGGCAGACACCTTTCCTACCTGCATACTGCAGCTGTCACAGAGGGTCATGTGTGGGTGGTCTGACTCCAGGAATATCCCTATTGTGAGTCTCCCTTGAACTGTCCTCCTGAGCAGGGCCCCCCAGGCATCGATGGCAAGGATGGAACTCCAGGCATACCTGGCATGAAGGTAAGAGTGGGAACTGCTGGTCCCATCACATGATCCTGGGGACCTTGGAGTTGGGGATCCTCTGTAGTGTCTCTGGAACATCTCTTCTTGCCTCTGATCTGTTTCCCTATCTGCACTGGGGTGGAAGCCATGGACCCTTAGCTGCAGTTCTAATTTGTGCTTCTGATTCCTTGTCTCTTCAGGGCCACGTAGGACAGGCAGGACGACCAGGAAGCCCAGGCCACCAGGGCTTAGCAGTAAGTATCAGGTAGAGCCACAGGGGTTGCCTGTGGACATGTTGCTTCTCCTCAGACTGGGAAGTCAAGCACTCTGTCGCCCACCTCCCTATGAGGGCATGAGTGGCTGATGAGATTGAAATCTACACCTGGTCTCTCATTTTTAAAAAATTTTTTTTAGTTGTAGATGGACATATTACCTTTATTTTATTTATTTATTTATGGTGCTGAGAATCAAACCCAGTGCCTCATACATGCTAGGCAAGCACTCTACCACTGAGCCACATCCCTAGCCCCTACACCTGGTTTCTTGCTGTATCACCACGTCTTGCCTCCTTACCACTTCTTGTGGGTCCAGCCTGTGCCTGCAGGCACTCACTGTGGGCCTAGATGCATACAAAGGTGCTCATCTTTTCCCCCTGGACACAGGCCCTGGTAGGCAATCCAGTCTCTGTAACCCTCTCCTTCTCCCACCAGGCCTCAGGGCAGGGGTGGAAAATACAGTCAAGTTTTTGACACCACGCCTGGGTTTTCTGTTCAGCTCCCTCCCTGGCACAGAGGAAATCTGGATTCCGGATGGGAAGCAAAGCAACAGGTACTTGGGGTTCCCTTGTGCCAGGGTAGAAACTGATGTCTATTTCTCTTGGCAGGGTGTGCCGGGCCAGCCAGGAACAAAAGGAGGTCCTGGAGATAAGGTAAGGTGACCCCCAGCTGGGAGAATTGGTTCCATGTGAGCAAGGGAGCTGGAGGGCAGGGAATGGGCATGGCTTAATGACTGCAAGGTCAACCAAGGCTCTCAAATCAGCCTGAATACAAGTTATTTCTCTTCTTGCTCTCCCACTACCAGCTCACCCTTGGCCTGCCTTAGTGGAGACTGGATGGCATGGCTTTAATAGAGGAAAAACAAACACAGAGAACTTGTCCAAGAACATCCTCTCCCCCTCCCCTATTCATTTGGTTGCAGACTGTATTCAGTGTTCATTGGGCTGAGGCCAAGGGCCAACTGGGTCATCCAGAGTAACCTGAAAACTGTTTTCCTGCAGGGTGAGCCTGGCCAGCAGGGTCTCCCTGGATTTTCTGGTCCCCCTGGGAAGGAGGTAAGTGCCCTATCCACTGACACAGGGGCCTTTGGCTCTTCCAGGTCTGAGGGCTTTGCACTCAGTGGGGCCAGAGTGAGGTCATGGGATGGAGCCCCAATCTGAGGAGCACTCTGGGTTAGTTGGGTGTCTGCTCTGACCCACTAACCACCTTTCTTCTTTCTGAGCCCATTTCCTAATTGAAGCCAATTAGCTGAGATCTATGGGTGGGGAGGGGTGACCCATAGGTCCTATTAGGCCTACTGTGTATCCCCAATTTCTCCTTCCTTCAGGGAGAGCCAGGACCCAGAGGAGAAATTGGTCCTCGGGGCATCGTGGGACAGAAGGTAAGTGTCTGGTGCAGTGGTCCCTCCCCTGGAGTACTTGCAGCAGCTGGCACTAGTAGATTCAGGATCTGGGTCCTCTTTCTGGCAACACCTCAATTTGCTGGTCTGTGAAATGGAGCAAAGGACCCCCTGCTGGTGACAGCAGGAATGGAGGACAGTTGACCCTGCCAAGGTCTGGGGCCTGGCAGTGGGTGGCTATCCCTGCAGAGAGCCAGAGCATGACCTTCTCTTTCCATTTCAGGGTGACCAGGGTGAAAGGGGGCCAGTGGGACAGCCAGGTCCCCAAGGACGACAGGTGAGCATAGCCAACTAAAGGGGGCTGCTGGGGGCATATCTGGGCACTTCGGTTTATTTACTACTCTCTTTTCTTTTCTCCTCAGGGCCCCAAGGGAGAGCAGGGACCCCCTGGAATCCCAGGACCCCAAGGCTTGCCAGGCATCAAGGGAGATAAGGTGCACCAAATGGGGCTGGAAAATTTCTGGGAATGCAGCCCCAAAACTGGGGGAGGGGCGCTGGG
>NW_026000082.1:24129411-24154301 GCF_001458135.2 Marmota marmota marmota
GGGGAGGGGGGCTGGGGGAGGGGCGCTGGGGGAGCTTAGATCTTAAGCGCTCCAACAGCGGGCCCAGGACTTGGGATCATGGGGGGACCTTGTGGCCCCTCCCCTCCCTGGAGGGGGAAATTTCCCAAGCCCTTCGTCTTGCTTTCTCTAGGGCTCCCCAGGAAAACCCGGGCCCCGCGGCGGAGTGGTGAGTCCCAGTGCCCGGTTCAGTCTTCGTGGGGTCCCGAGCTTGGGGCATCAGGTTGTCTACCCTAGGCTTGGTGGCGCTGCCCCACCTCACATCCCCACTGCACCTGACCCGAGACTCTTTCTCTGCAGGGAGACCCGGGGGTGGCCGGCCTCCCGGGGGAGAAAGGCGAGAAGGTGAGTGGGTAGTGCGGGGGTGGCGGGGAGCGAGGGCTTCTGTACCCCAGAGTACCCACCGCTTGATGGCTGTGCTCCCTGTACGTGCAGGGCGAATCTGGTGAGCCAGGGCCCAAGGGACAGGTGAGTCACACTCTTCCTTCCCTGAGGTTACCGCACTTCCCTGGGCTGCCCTGGGACCTCCTCCTCCCGAGCCTCCCATCCCCTCCCCTCCCCGCCCCTAACCCGCCAAGCCTGGCGCAATCTCACCGGGCGCTGTCTCTGCCCCGCCCCCGGCAGCCAGGAGTCCGCGGAGAGCAAGGCTACCCTGGCCCCAGCGGGGATGCTGGTGCCCCAGGGGTGCAGGGTTACCCTGGGCCGCCTGGCCCTCGAGGACAGGCTGGAGACAGAGGCGTGCCAGGACTGCCAGGGAGACAGGGCGTGGCGGTAAGTTGGCCCCCAGGGCAGAGGGGTTCTGCTAGTTAGGAGATCTCTAATCCCCCAAAGTCTGGAAGTTCCCAGAGGCCCGCTGGCTTCCCTGAGGCTGGCTCATGGGGTAAGGATGCTGGGGAAGGAAGCAGAAGGGGTTTCAATCAGAAACAAAAATCCTTTCTGGGAAGATAAGGGATCTGGAGGGAGTCAGAAGCTGCAGGAGGGGCATCCTGGCAGCCAGAGGCTTCTTCCTGAAAGACCTTCTCTGCCTTCAGGGCCGAGCTGCTAGTGACCAGCACATCGAAGACGTGGTGCTGAAGATGATGCAAGGTGAGAGGAGGGGGTAACCCCTCCCCATAGCCCATTTCAGGGCTTGGGCACCCTTCAGGAGCTTCTCCATGTGGTCTTGCCAGAGGTCTGGAGTCCCAAGTGCTCATTCCAGCTCTACCTCCAAGGAGCTGCAGGAAATCTGGATATATCACTCTGGACAGGGCCTTAAGAAAAGGGAACTTAAAAGTGGGACTTTTCAATTTGCAGACCTAGAGGCCAGGGGCCATCAGGATGCTCGGCCTTCCATCTCATAGACCTCTTTCCCCTCTCTCCCTCCAGAGCAACTGGCAGAGGTGGCTGTGAGTGCCAAGCGGGAAGCCCTTGGTGCAGTTGGGATGATGGGTCCTCCAGGACCACCTGGCCCGCCTGGATACCCAGGCAAGCAGGGCCCGAATGGGCACCCTGGCCCTCGAGGAATTCCAGGAGTCGTGGGAGCCGTGGGTCAGATTGGCAATACTGGGCCCAAGGGTGAGTGCTGTTCTCTGAAGGGAGTGTGGGCTGGGCAGTGGGAATTTGGCCAAGGCTGGCTTAAGTTCAACCTCCTGTTCCCCACCCCCAACTCAGTCAGACTGTGGAGTAGACACCCCAGGGCTCTTCCCCCAAACCACACTGATGGAAAACAATGCACTGTTTATAGCTTTGGGAAGGTTATTTATTTACTGGTAACCCCATAAACATCATCTTTCCATGTCTCTGCAGATAGACTCAGAATCCAGACTCTGCCACTTGCTCACTATGTACCCTGAACAAGTTACCCATTAATTTCCCTGGGCCTTAGGTTTATCATTTGTGAAATGGACATGTTAATAGTACTGACCTCATAGTGTTTAGTGGGGATTACCTTTAGCAGTAATTTAGAGTTGTTCTTAGTTTACTGCTTGGTAAATGCTAGATATTGTCATTGCATGTTTTCCTGTAAGTAACTGTATCAGATGCATAGTCTTCCATACTTTGTCTGGACCTCTCTTTATTTAACCAGCCCTAGGTGGTCATTTCCAGCTTTCCCCTATTTTGAACTAGCACAAAACTGGAATAATTGCTGTATGTAAAACATGAATTAAATATCAAACCAGGTGGGAAAAACATTTTCCAAATTTTGAAAAACTAAGACCCCTTTTTTTGTCTGCAGGAAAGCGTGGAGAGAAGGGTGACCAAGGAGAAGTAGGGCGTGGGCACCCTGGGATGCCTGGGCCCCCAGGGATCCCAGGTAAGAACCTGGCCCTGCTTGGCTACAATTGTTCCTGAACTTGGGGATTAATGACTCACAGACACTTGGGTTTCTTCCATGGATGCTTCACACTCATCCAACTTGGAGCACCCAGGAGTCCCTGGGTGGGGGCTGACTGGGAAGTGGAAGCTGACACTCTGAGGACTTCCTGAGATGTAGTTTCTTCATGAAGGGGAAGGACAGGCATGTGTTCCCAAGATTCACTGACTGGGAACTGGGCATAGTGGACAATCTCAGAATCACTGTCTGCGAAGAGTCCCTTCTTCCTGTGGTATCCCTGGCCTCATTTCCCCATCTGAACTATTTCTCCACTTCAGAATTCTAAGCTGAGTCAGGAGAAGGCCCTAATGTCATGACTCTTTTATAGGACTCCCTGGCCGGCCTGGGCAGGCAATCAACGGCAAGGATGGAGACAGAGGGTCCCCAGGGGCTCCAGGAGAAGCAGGCCGACCTGGCCTGCCAGGCCCTGTGGGACTGCCAGGTTTCTGTGAGCCTGCAGCCTGCCTGGGGGCTTCAGCCTATGCCTCAGCCCGTCTCACTGAGCCGGGATCCATCAAGGGGCCATGAACAGCAGCACAGAACACAGCCCACAGGCATCCTGGGTCCCCTCGATATGGACAGGCATTCCAGCCCAGGAAACTAGCTTTCCCAGGACCTTCTGTCTGGGACTCAGTGGTCCTAAGGACAGAAGTTCTAAAACATAGGGAAAAGGAAGAGAGAGCATCAGAGTGAAAAGGTAGCTGACAGGTCAACTGTCACCAGAGAGTGAACACTCCAAAGGGAACAGTATGGACAGGATGGCTTTCCTTCTGGAGCACCAATTGGATGTTACCAAATGTCTCCTTTATCTGTTCCATTCTCCACTGGCCATCTTGTCCTTGGGACAGGTAGGCTGAGGTCTCTCTTGGTTCCTGAACCCATTCTTATTCTATGGACTCACTGGATGATTGCTGGGGGTGACTTCTCTGAGGTGGGCATCCTTAAGCCAGCCCCACTTCCTTCCTGCTTCTCACCTGAGTATTTAAACTCCATCTCCCTTTTCTTTTTGTCATTACCCTCTTCTGCCCCCTTTTCCCAGCATACACCATGGCCTTTCTGTAAATAAAAGCCCCCAACTTAGTTACAAACCAGAACATGAGTTGTTAGTCTCAATTTTTCTTTCTTTTCCTTTTTCTTTTGCAGTGTGGAGGATCAAACCCAGGCTAGGCAAACACTCTACAATTTAGCTACATCCCCAGACATGGGCTCAATTTCTTGTGGATGGGATGGAGGTTGGTACTGCCTCCACCACCTGGGCAGAGTTGCCAGGGGCTAGGGAAGGGGAGGGGGATGTGGGGCACATCCTGAATTGTGAGCATGGAGACAGCATGGCCTATATGAGGAACATCTGTGGGGAAGAGCTAGGGAAGGGAAGGCAGATGATAATTTGCTGTGTGGCTTTGGGCAAACCCCTTCTGAACATTTGGATATCTGTGGCAAGGACTCAATCATGTTATATTTATCCAAACATAGCACACCCAGTGTCCTGTCAGGGCCTGGCAACTGGGAGTCCTCTGGAGTTTTGGTGCCTGATATGTGCAGCCCTGGGGTAGGAGCTTAGAGTGGAAGATATAAGACCTACCTGGCTGTTGCCTTCCATGGGCTGTGTGTGTGTGTGTGTTTATGGTGCTGGGGATCAAACCCAGGGCCTTGTGCATGCGAGCAAGCACTCTACCAACTGAGCTATATCCCCAACCCTTCCACAGGCTTTAAGCTGTGAGAAAAACACACATGGGCCTGGATGATCAAAATCTGGAGGAGACTAGCCCATGGCTCTCTCTAGGCTAGCTAGGAACTTCTGAAATTCAAAAGGCAACCAATTTGTTTATCCCAGTATTGATGTGAACATGTATTGCCCCCCAAAGAAGCACTCTGCCATCCGTAGCTGTTTGGAGGCCCTGGATTCCAGCCTGAGGTCCAAGCATTTTCTGATCATCTGTGGCCCTCCCACACCTCACCACAAATGCCCATCCTCACTTCTCCTTTCCTCAACACTCATGCTGGTGACACTGAACTCGCTTACCCCATCCCAGGGACACCAGAAGGGCCAAGGTGGAGTAGCACCAAGGGCCACTAAGATAGCTTTGCTCTTAGTGCTTGGCAAATCCTGTTAGAGCACCCCAGACCCCACAGAGATCCTGATAAGTGCCTGCCAGGAAGCCCTTAGAATACAGAGCGCCCGGGGAGGGAGGAAAGAGGACAAAAGCTGCCCCTGAACAGGCTCTTAAGTATTATAAACTTGGGTCATATACTTGGTCCTAGTACCTGAAACCTTGGACTTAGAGAATACACCTATGCCCTGAGGTTTCCTTATTTGCAAATCCTTTTCTTGTCCCTCTCTGTGACTTTACAGGACTGAGTCCACTAGAGGGTTTCAACTACCACAGAGAAATGGATGATTCATTTCTTATGACTCAGGCTTTAACAGGACTGAAAGGGAGCTAATTCCAAAGGACCAGTGTCCAGTACCCTTTATGAGACTTTCTGGTGGGTGAATTTCACTCAGCCCATTTAGTGTGATCTACAAGTCTCCCACATGCCTCTCTGACCTCACCCCTATGCTCAGACCCTGGTCCATTCCACCCTAGCCATGCCAGCCCTGATGCTGCTCCTGACATGCCATGCTGCACATGTGCTAAACCTGCTGTTGGAATGCTGTTCCTCCAAATATTATTACTGCTCGCCACCTTGCTCCAGGCTTCCAGGTCCCCTCCTGTACTTGATTGTTTCTTCTGAACATTTATCATATTCAACATAAAACACCAGAATATGAGCTTTACAACGGCAGGAATTTTGATCTCCCATTTACTTTCTATTTTCCAGCACACAGCAAGCTCAACAAAATACTTATGAAATGAATGAATCATATGTTCAGGTTGCTCAAAGGAGTAAGACCCCACCCACCAATGATCAAACCAGAAAGGAAGAGACTTGGTCTCAGCTTGTGGGTGGCTGAGGTATGTTCAAATGGCCAAGTGTTCCAGTTATTCTTACTACTGCCAAGAATAGAGACCAAGCCCTCTACAAGGGAGTCTTGGAAGACAGAAAATCTAGTACAACAAAAAGGAAGTAGGAACTCAACTCCACTGTTTGCAATTAGGAAAAGAGAGATTTAAGCAGCTTAACAGAAAGGACATTGAGCCAGGTGTGGTGGCAGACACCTGTAACTCCAGGTATTCAGGAGGCTGGGGAGGAGGATCACAAGTTCAAGGCCAGTCTAGGCAACTTAGCAAAAACCCCCATCTCCAAAATAAAATGAAGAAAGCCCTGAGGGTGTAGCTCAGTGGTGGAGTGCTCCTGGATTCTGTCCCCAAGAGAGGGAGAGAGCGAGAGACACAGAGACATAGACACTGCAGGAAGACAGTCCAGCCCCTTCCAGAGGCTCACTACCAAATCCAGGACACAGTCTGGCTGGCCTCTCTAACTACCACTTCAGTCTATACAGGACTTCTTGCTGGGAAAGCAATGGGAGCCCCTACCCACTAATTCCCTGCTTCTATACTTTCTCCTAACAAAGAAGCCAGAGTGACCCTGTTAAATCAAGGCAGATCATGTCACTTCTTGGCACCAAACCTTCAATGGTTTCCCACCACACCAAAAGCCTGAATTCTTACAATGACCTACTAAATCTGCCCTCCCTCCTGACTGTATCTCCTACTCCCCTCCAGCACACAGACTGGCCCCTTGGCCCCCACAATAAAGCCTTCATACTTGAGACTACCTCTTCCTAAGATGCCCCAGACATCTGCTTAGACCACTAGTCACTGAACCCTATTACATTGTTTTTTCCTATACATACCTACCTACCTATGATAATGTTTAGCTTATAAATTAAGCACAATAGGAGGATAAAAATAATAAAAGAATTATAATAATATGCTATAATAAAATTATAGTGTCTCTTGAAAGACTTAGGACAAATATCAATATTTTTGCAACATGGTCAGAAAGCAAAACCAGGATGGCAGGGGCTACTATATCTTATATGAGTCACAGGGGGGCTCTGATCCAAAGATACAAAGTTACCCACCTACCAGGTATATGCAGTCCTAGTTTCATGTTTTCAGAACACATGGGGGTATCTTTCTCTTCATCTCTAGTCCAACTCTTCAGGAAGTCTTCTTCCCTGGAAACTATCCTGGATAATAAGAGCCTAGGATTCCCCTGGGCATGTTGTCTGATAGTGCAATCTCATCCCACCAAACTGCACTCATTCTGACATACAGGTAGTACTGGGAATTAAACCCAGGACTTTGCAGATGGCTAGGCAAGCACTCTACTCCTGAGCTACATCTCCCCCAACCTTTCCCAAAGAGGCAGAATACTAGCAAGCTCTCAGACTTCAGCAAAGGGTCAACCCAGATAAAGGCAGTATATACACACAACACAGGCTCTGCCTTGGATTCAAAGATCAACTTTGTTGGTGACATGCCATTTCATTCCAGACTTTGACCAACTTGATTCTGCTCCCTGTTCATCTGCCAGATCTCAGGGAGCAGAGTCTCACTCTGGTCAGCATCTCAGGAACCCATCAGTCAATCTCCTTTTGGCTCTACTTATGCCTCTGGCATCCATACACTGTGGGTGACTAGATCAATTACATAATAAAATACTAATTACTGCTGCCATATGTAAGGAAGATCAAAGAGGCAGCCAGGGCAGACCAAGCAGACCCAAAATAATCTGATGTTAGTTACAAAATGAAGAAATGATTACAAATAAAGCTTTGAGGAAACATTGGCAAGAACTGGAATGGTCTACAAAGGAAGGCCATGAAGAGCAGGAGGAAGCCATGAAGAGAATTGTGTGAGACATGGGTAATGGTGTTGATAACACTCAGCATTAGGACTATATTGTCATACACTAGCACCCCACTCCCCTAAGGTAACAATCACACTGGTGGGCAACATACGACACACAAACTACATCATAAAGACAAGTTATGTAAATCTGCATTGCAATTTTTAATGTTTCACTTGTGCAGAACTGAAAATTGTATTTAAAGGCACAGAAGGAAGGAAAGGCAGTTTTCAGAGCATGAAGTCACAGGAAAAGGATGCTGGATAAAAAACACAGGACAGCTGTGCTTTAGCTATAGGAAAATAATAATACAGTACTAAACTAGATTTTTATTTTTATTATATTTCCATGTGAAGAAGACATCACTCAAATGTCAGCTGAGCAAATGACTTTATGGCCAGACACCAAAGGTACTCAGTCCGTCCCACTTTGGAATAAATGCCCAGAAGGTAAACATTATCAGTGAGTGGGAACGTCAGGCACAAAATAAGTTCTCATTCAAAAAGTGGACAGAGATTTGAAGCAGTCAAACCTACAGCTTTTAAAACTGGAAATCATTCATGACATTTGTTTTGATGGAAAACGTTACCTATATAATAAGAACTATAATTTTCAAAATTGGAATCAGGCCTAATTAAATAGTACTTAGGATTACAGATAAAAATTACAAAAATAAAAATGGAAACTCTTCTGTCCTTGAAAGATAGAAAACTATATTTTTCCTATAATATTGTAAGAGAATCATCAGTATATCACTCGTATGTCTCTTAAGATGTTATTCTTTTTTCCCTGTTCTGCCACTTTTAATATTGCAAAATCTGTTCAATTTTTGCTATGTGGAAGGAAGCATTGTTTAATTAACTACAAGAAAATGACTGAATGAATGAGAAAAATCTAGTTTACCTACCACACCCACCAGGTGGAAGGAAAGATAAAAATTGTCATTTTTTAAAAAACAAAAACAAAACTCAATGATTTAAAACATCCTATACATAATTTCTAATTTCAAAACAATATTAGAAATTCCTGATCAGTGTGCACCAAAGAGAGGGAACAGAAATTTGAAATTTGGAGAACCATACAGCATATTTCTAACAACTTTCATTAAATAATACTAGCCTTACCAACTATTATCTTTCTTTCTTATTTAAAACACTGATTGGCCAGGTTAAATTATAACAGCATGAATGTAAAAAACAAGTTTCAACTTAGGCATGAGCACAATGATTTCTGCCTCACAGAACTCAATAGTAATGTTCCCTCTTTTAAATGGCCCTATTACCTTGCAGGCAGATTAAATATAAGTGTATAAATAAAACAAGGTCTGTATTTTCTTAAATAATTTTACAAACTGATGGTGAATCAGATGTTGAAGATAAAACTATGCCTTTAAAAATATTCAGCCTCAAAATTTTATCCAGTGTTTCCTTTAAGAAATGGATTATTTAAATCATTTTTGAAATGAGATAGTAAATGTATTTAAATCTTCTGTACTTAATCATTTTTCTTAAAAAAAAAAAAAAAAAAGTTTAAAAACATCAAGAGCTGGAACATGCTGCCAGGACAGAAATAATGAAAAATGTCTTCAGTCATAGACCCTGAGCATCTCAGTCTTGTTTTGTACTTCTCAAAGCTTGAAGTCTTTCTAGTAGTGGAGGATGAGAATAATGCCACATTGAAAACAACCAGTCAGAAACAGGGAATCCCAAGTTATCTTTGTTTAGTTTGATCAAAGCAGAATATAAGTCTTTAGCTTTCCCAAGTTTCTTGGCAAATGCATCAGCTTGAAACTCAAATCTGCGACTTAGGACTGTTAGACAAAAAGAAAGAACCTGAAAAGGGAAAGGAAATGTTTTAGCCACCCTGCATCTCTTTGCTGTCCAGGAAGGTTCTCTGAGCTGAGACTGCAGTTGAAACCCATTATGGTAAGAAGAAGGGCAGGTCAAATGAAACAGCACTGGTATTTGGGGAAACTATGGAGAGAAATTATTATAAACTGTGCCTTTCCCCACCAAGCAAACAGACTAGACACAAATATATATCCACACAAATGTTATTCTTACTAAAAAACAGCTGTTTCTGAGAAGCTGCCATGTGCAGGAACTAAGGTAGACATTTTACATATTCTCTAGCAATCTCTTACTTCTGCTGTACAGTTTAAGAAGTGAAGCTCAGTGGGGTTAGACAAACTGCTGGAGGTGACACAATTCAAAGGTGTAGTGCTGAACTTCCTGGTGACTCCAAAGCCAGAGGACACCACCTTTCAGAGACAGACTTAAGTCATGGTAATTTGTATTTGGAACACCCCCCCCCCATCCCAGCTTTTTTTTTTTTTTCTTTTAAAAAATATTCTTAATCACTTATCTATATTCATTTATTTATTGGTATGGGGACTGAACCCAGGGTACTTAACCACTGTGCTACCTCTCCAGCCCTTTTCATTTTTCTAAAATTTTGAGACAAGGTCTCACTACATTAGCTTAGGGTCTTGCTAAATTGCTGAAATGGGCCTCTAATTTGTAATCCTCCTGTGTCAGCCTATTTAGTTGCTGGGGTTACAGGTGTGCACCACTACACTTGGTCCACTTATCTACCTTTAAAGGACCATGACACTCTTCACTGATATTATTCTAAAAAATTGTCACATTCTGAGAACAATTTCAAAATTGAATTTTTTATTAGTGTTCTGATCTATGGTAATATTGCCAGAATAAGTATACAAGTTTTGAAGACCATTATGAAAGGAAAAAATCCATTTGAAAATTAAATTATGAGAGGAATATTTCTTTTCATACTGAAGTTCTACAAGTTGAATAACATAATGTCTTTTCTTAAATTATTCTGAAATCAGGTATGGTGGCACACACCTCTAATCCCAGCTACTTGGGATGCTGAGGCAGGAGAATCTCAAGTTCAAGATCGGGCTGGACAACTCAGTGAAACTCTTTATCAATTAAAAATAAAAAGGTCTGGGAATACAGCTCAGTGGTAGAGCACTTGCCTAGCATACATGAGGCCCTGAGTTCAATCATCAGCACCACATAAAAAAAAGTACAACTGCTAGGAAGTACAGCAGTCTGGGTTCATTTAGTACACACAACTCAGTGTCCCTAAGGAATTCCTGAATTGTGACAGAAGACAAAATGGCTGGCACATTAACACGCAACTGTAATCCCAGCAACTTGGGAGGCTGAGGATCACAAGTTAAAAGCCAGCTTCATCAACTTAGCAAGACCCTGTCTCAAAATAAAAAATAAAAGGAGCTGGGGATGTAGCTCAGTGGTAGAGTGCCCCTGGGTTCAATTCCCAATATTGGGGTGGGGTGGGGTGGAGAGACAAATGATTATTTTATTATAAAAATGATATTCTACAAGCAGTAACAAACTGTATAATATAAAATATTAATATTTTCTACAAAAGTTAAAACAAAATATTAAAATGTTTAGGGGCTGGGGTGGTGGCTCAGTGGTAGAGTGCTCGCCTAGCATGCATGAGGCACTGGGTTTGATCCTTGGCACCACATAAAAACAAACTAATGTATCCACCTAAAACTAAAAATAAATAAATAAATAAATATTTTTAAAATGTATTCAAATGTTTAAAGATAATAAATCTTATACTTCTCTACAAAGTTTAGTTTATGTTGACAATGCTATACAGATATGATCTATTCCTCTCCATTTTTCTTTTTTTTTTTTTTAAATATCTATTTATCTTTTTTAGTTGTAGTTAGACACAATATCTTTATATGTGGTGCTGAGGATTGAACCCAGGGCCTCACACGTGCTAGGCAAGTGCTCTACCGCTGAGCCACATTCCCAGCCACATTTTATTTTATTTTTGTTTCTGTGGCAATGGGGATCAAACCAGGGATCTGTGCATGAGCTCTACCCTGAGCTACATCCCTAGTCCTACACACCCACTTTTTAAGTAAAGAAATAGGATTCATTTAGCTTGTCTCAAAACCCTTACTACACAACTTGAAAAAAGAATTCTTCAGAATGGAGGGACTAGATCCCCAGTATTATTTCTTGCCTATGTTGTAAGCCTTACCAAATATCATGAAATGGTGCCATTGTCAGATTTGTGACATGGTCTCATTAACCTATGTCTTATCACCCATATGGAACCCCCCTATCACAGCAGCGATTCTTCAACTATCACAGAGCAGTGGTTCTTCAACTTCACCCAGTTTTGATTTAGAACGTCCTGAATGGAACTCTAAGGCTATTTTGAGGCCGGAGTTCATAGAACAGAATCAGAGGAACACAGTCATATAACCTCCCTTAATCTTGTCATGTGTGTACTCAATTTTTATTTTTCAGTCCCTTCATTTATGCACTAGTGAATACATGGGATTTCCAGTAGTTGATCTACATCTAATTTTCTGAGGTACATATTATATCAAGGTTTTCACTGCTAAAGTATAATTCTTTATCTCCCCACCTCCCTAAAGTACACAAACATTTATTTATATGGCTTAGCTTTTTCTACTACTTTCTCATATTGACCAATCAACTGACTAAAAGATTATTTCATCTATTTGTTAAAACCGTAGTTTTGATTTTTTTTTTAATACTACCCTAAAGGTTCTAGATTTGAAATAAGCAAGGGTATATCTGAGATAATTTTAAAGATTATACGTTACCTCATTGTAAGGTGAAAAAATAAACTGGAAGATGATCAATAGTCCAATTAGAGTGGGCTGGCAGTCATAAAAACCAAATGCAGCAAAAAGTTCCTTTCGACCAATTAATACAGCAAATAAGAAAAAACACAGGAAAGAATTCATCTAGAAAGGAAGACATAAAAATCAAGTTATTTCTAGGCTGATTTCACTGTGCCATAATACTACAAAAGTGATTGGTGTGGTTTTAAGAATGGTGTTAGTGTGATTACAGCAAAAGTTATTTAGACATTTTTATAGTTTCCCTTTTATTCTCAAAAGGAAAATAAAATTTTCCCCAAATGTTTAAAACTGCATAGTTTTCTTCAGGGGTAGGTTTGAGTTGAGCCTCTTATAATACTGTTGACTGAAGTAGTTAACAGTAATTGAAATACTTTCTCTCTCTACAAAGTTAAAGGGCTAGAATGGATTCTGGTGTTGAGACCACAATCAGACACAAGGCTCCTACTCGACCTTAATGTGGAGGCTCCAAAGCAAGAGGTTTCCCTGGAGTTCTCTATAGGACTATAGGAACTGTACTGAGGAGCTGGAGGTCAGAGGGAAAAAAAAGAAAAGAAAATCAAATACCTGTACCAAAATACAACCTTTTGTAGTAAAGTTAGAAAATAAATACCATTCTTTTCTCTTAGCAGATCAGTGATCTGGAAGCCACACATACCCTATTTAAGTGTGCTGTTCCAAAGCATTTACCAGATGACTCGAGAAGCTGCCACTTAGAGTGGGGCTGACAACGGGAGGAAGTGCGCCAGTCAGCCCAGGATGAAGTGTAAGCAGATTTGCCACTTACCCTTTACAACTCTATGGATCCATGACAAGCGCCAACAGAAAACTCCTAGAGAAGATGCCCACACTTAACAGTCTATGTCCTTTGAAAAATTATTTCTAGGTTGCTGTTGGCCCTATAGAGATAGAATTCCTGGCCATGGGACACTTGTGGAGCTGCTTAGCTGAGAACTGATTTGCCCAGAGGTATCTATCATCAGCCAAGTGTTCTACACAGGCATGCAAATGAAGCAAGTCAGGAAGCAGAAGTTAAAGAGCAGGTGTTCATACTCTAGGATGCCAACTCCTACCACTTTGACATTCCTCAACCAATCCTTACTTATGAGTTCCCTTATATCATTTAATTTAGAAGGAAGAAAAAAACTGGAGCCTACTGTACAAATAACGATACAATATACTGGTACCAGCACAAAGTGGACTGCTGTGGCATCGCAGTGTCTCTCAGGGTGGGTGGTCTTGAAAAGAAGTAGCAAAGGGAAATTTCTCAGTGAGGGGAACTTTTAAGTAGTATATCTCACTGTCCAGGCAATCTAATTCAGGACCTGAACTGAGGAGATACACACACACACACACACACACACACACACTAATTGGTAGTGGGCAAATAATGGTTTGGCTGGATGATCAGGGATTTGGAACAAAATTAGAAAACAGTTAACAAAGAGATTTGGGGAAAAGGTATACTGAAAACTTCCAAAATTAGCCCAGACTATGAAATTTTGACTTTATATGAATGTTCAACAAAGAGTCCCAGAGGTAGGGAGGCTGTTGATGGTCAAGAGCAGAAACCTTTTCTATGGAAGTCAGCCCCAACTTCTTCAAGCCATTCTAGGACTTGATCAAGGAGCTCAAGAGAGAAAAGGAGTCAATACACTAGTCAACAACACAGATCTTCCCCCACTGGCTCCTGCCAGGTACCCTATCTGTTGGAAGATGCAATTGGCACCAGCACTGACAAGGTACCACACCTCAGGGACCAGCCTACCTCCTGTGGTAAACTGATTCCACTGGACACTTTCCTGATTCATGGAAGGGGTAGTGATTTTCCTTATTAGACCGAATACTTACTTTGAACTTAGGTTTGGATTTATTTAATTTCTTACTCATTGCCATGTATCCATTTAACATGGCTTCAAGCTACAAGAACTCATTTTATTACCTAAAAACAAACAGCAATAGGAATGTGTCCCCAGGGGCTCAAGTCTTTCCATATAATTCATCCTCCAGAACTGGGTAACCTTTCAGAAAGGTAGAGACCCACTTAAGACATTAAGGCTATAGATGCTCAAAACCAGGAAAGGAGGTTTAGTACTATTTTACCCAGGACTTGAGAACCTGTTTATTGGTTTAAAGGTATTAATATTCAGAGGAGAAACGCTGTTGAAATTGTTTTCTTCTTTTTACTTTTTCTATAATTTTCAATGAATACAAATTACTTTAACATGAGAAAAAGTTTTATAAAAAGCATTTTGGGGGCTGGAGTTGTAGCTCAGTGGTAGAGTGCTTGCCTAGCAGGTGTTAGGCACTGGATTCAATCCTCAGAATCACATAAAAATAAATAAAATAAAGGTGTTTTTAAAAAAGCATCTTAATGTCCAACTTATCTAGATTTGCTTCTTCTCATTTTTACAGCTCTTAAATCTGAGCAATTCTGGAGGTGATAATGATGGTGACAACAATACGTATTTATAAATACTTACCATGTTTCAGGTACTATTCCATGCTCTTTATACATATATACATTTAATTCTTAACCAGTTCTATGAAGTATTATCATTCAATGAAGGCATGGAGGTAGAGAGAAGTTAAGGAAATTGCCTGAGGCCACACAGGTAGTTAAATCTAGGAGCTTTGATGGAAAGCCAGGGATCCTGGCTATGAAGTCTGTCTTACTCGTTCTACTATATGACTTCTTGTGCCTTGACCTCTTGACTCTTATACTATAAAAAAACATTGTCACTCCAAACTTACCTGGCTAATAATGATATTTTTGACTGTGTGTCCCAACTTCCAATGCCCCAATTCATGGCCTAGTACAGCAAGCACCTCCTCATTTTTACATCCTTGTTTCTTATTCTGAATCAAAAAATAAAAAGATAATAAATTATAAACAACCTTCAAAACGTTTGAACCTTTTAATCCAGTAATCTTCCTTCATAGAGTCTCACTTAAAGAAACAATCAGGGACACAGTGGCACACACCTGTTATCCCAGAGACTGGGAACACTGAGAGGAGAATCTCAAGTTCAAGGCCAGCCTCAGTAACTTAGTGAGGTCCTAAGCAATTTAGCAATAACCTGTCGCAAAAATAAAAAATAAAAAAAGGGCTGGGAATGTAGCTCAGTGGTAAAATGCTCCTGGATTAAATTCGCAGTGCAAACAAATAAAAAACCCAAACCAGGGGCTGGGGTTGTAGCTCAGCAGTAGAATGCTCACCTAGCATGTGCAAGGCTTTGGGTTCAATCTTCAGCACCACATAAAAATAAATAAATAAAATAAAGGTACCGTGTCCAAAAAAAAAACTAAACACAGTGGAAACAGGCAGGAGCCTGAGATGAAGTTCAGTAGTACAGCACTTGCCTAGCATTCACAAGGCCCTGGGTTATCCCCAGCACTGAAAGAAACAAACAATCAGACTTCTGTGCAAAACAGTTCATTTGCTTAACAAAACATTCCCTGAATCACTGCTCTAGTGAGACACTGGGTTAAGCACTGAAGATAGAATCCAAACAAAACAGATATTCTCTAATTTTACTTAATCTACAGTAATTTAGATTAGGGGAGAGAAAAACTGGAAAAATAAATCTTTATCAGTAAGACAATATTTAAGTAAGTCATAATAGTCATGACAGCTAATGATAATCCCATTTGAAATTGTTTTCAAAGTTTACATTCTGACATGAGAAATTGCTCAAGACAAATACAATTAAATAACAGACAGATATATATATATATATATATATATATATACACACACATATATAAATTAGAAATATTTTCAAAGATTATGTTCTGACGTGAAAATGGTGTATTGGTTGAAGAAATCAGGAAACAAAGTACAGCAAAATATTAGCAGTAGTTCTTTCTTTTTTTTTTTTTTTTTTTTTTTTTTATTTNTAAGAGACTTTTGAGAAATGAGTAAAGCTCCAGATTCCCTCTCCAACTCCGTATCAATAGGCAAGTGCTTCTCCTTCATCAGGGTAGAAGCCTAAAAGTTTAATCTTTCTAGAAAGGGCAAAAGAAGAGACCCTTTCAATTGCAGTTCAAAATAGCTGAGGGTCAGGTACACTAGCAACATGCCATGTGTCTGTTCATCTACTATTATGCAGGCAGAACACTGAGGACTCCTTCTCTCACCCCAGTCCTCTCTGCACACTCAGCTCCCAGCACAGATCCTCCAGACAAAAGACTGAAGAATATCTACTGTGAATTCTGATCATCCCACAGAACAGAACTAACAATTTGAACACCAGTATTTGCCCACCAAATTTCACTCAGGACATCTTATAGAGAAGCTCAAAAATGATAAGCATCACCTACAGGGACAGAAATTACAATCTGGTTTTTAGTCTAATTTTCTAACTAAGAAGCATATAACCAAAATCAAGCAGATAAATGAGGTAGGCTGTTAAGATGGAAGATCAAATCCAGGGGAAAAAAAAAAGGAATAAACAGAATTTATGTAAAGAGAAAGTTTAAAAAGATAAGATACTGCACCCAGGGGAAAAAACAGAGAATGCTAAAACAATGGGAAATTCTTACAAATCAAAGCTTAAAAGAAAGATTGGAAGATAAGAAATCACCCAAAAAGTACAACAAAGAGATTAAGAAATAGAAAACAAGAAAGAAAAGACAGGAAAATTCACTCAAATAACAGGAGCTCTGAAAAGAGAGAACAGAAAAAAGGAAGAAAAGAAATCAACAAAATAATTCCAGGAAATTGCTAGAACCAAAGATCTTGATTTCCAGGTTAAAGAGGGGCAATGCATATACCCAACATGATGGATTAAAATCAACAGAAATTGCTCACTTTGGCAGCACATATACTAAAATTGGAACGATACCAAGAAGATTAGCATGGCCCCTGCGCAAGGATGACACGTAAATTCATGAAGTGTTCCATATTTAAAATAAAAAATAAATAAATAAAACAAAATCAACAGAAAGGGTCCAACAATAGAGGAAGAAAATGCAAGTGACATACTCAGGATCAGTAATAGAGTGGCTTTAGATAATGAATCAGCAATGCTGGAATCAAGCAGGCAATGGAACAATGCCTTCACAATCCTGAAGGAAAAGTATTTCCAATGTAGAAATGTATAATCCAGTTAAAGCAGCAAGCAAGTATGACAAAAAAATGAAGCCATTCGAGGCACAAATCCAAAAACTTTACCTACTATGCAACCTGTCTCTACCAAAATGAGGGAGTCAAGTACACAAAGCCAGGCATTAGAGAACACAGGAGATCAGCACAGAAAAGAAGTGAAAGAAAGAATAATACCAGAATGATGACTAGATAGCAGACACAGAGGGTACTCCAACCTGATTTGAACCAGGTGACTCAAAGACAGTCTGTGAGGACTTCCATCATCAGCTTTTTCATGAAATCAAACTGGTATAGGATGTAGGCACCAAGAGAAGAAAATAAATCAACACGGGTTCCAACCTAGAAACAAGGATGACCAAGGGAGTCTAACACAGAGATGTACAACAGGACTTCAGAGAAGAAATGGCACAGAGATCTCTCTTAGGGTGTTTTGAGGGATGAGGGTAACTAAAAGTAAAACTGGATGCAACTAACCTTGGAGAAAATTATTCTGAGAAACCCTGGAAGCTATGAGAACAATTAAACAAAAGATACAAAAAATTTAAGCACATATAAAAGTTAATTATTAACCAGGATGGAAAAAAGGTTAGGTATGCTCAGTAGTGAATAATAACTGCATAGGTACAATAATGTAAATACTGAATATTGATAAAAACTAGAATTGTAATAATTATATTGGAAGAATTGGGGGAAGGCAAAATAGATGTTAGGACAAGAGAGATAAATCCTCATTTATCATAATAGAAAGTCAATAGTGACAACAGTCAATAACATACATATATCACTCAGACATAGAAATGGGTAAATGAAGCCTGGTACAGTGGGGTGCACACCAGCAATTATAGCTATTTGGAAGGCTGAGGCAGGAGGATCACAAGATTGAGGCCAGATTGAGCAATTTAGCAAGACCGTGCCTCAAAATGAAAAGGGCTGGGGATGTAGCTCAGTGGTATGGTGGGTTACAAAAGAAAAAAAGAAAGAAAAGGAAAAAAAGAAATGTGCAAATAAATGTCTAAAGCAGCAACTAAAACTGAAATCTATGAGAGAGGGGACTTGGTGGTGGAGGCACACAGGAAAGGAAGGAACATAAAACTGCTAAATTTCATAACTTTTTTTGTGTTTTGAAATTTTAAGCAATAACCTTGCATTATTTTAATAAGGTAAAACTAATATTAAAATTTTTTTTTTAATTTTTAGAGAGAGAATTTTAATATTTATTTTTTAATTTTCGGCAGACACAACATCTTTATTTGTATGTGGTGCTGAGGATCGAACCCAGGCCGCACGCATGGCAGGCGAGCGCGCTACCGCTTGAGCCACATCCCCAGCCCCTAATATTAAAATTTATGAAAAAAATTTATTGAAGCTCTGCTTCTCTTAATTTCATGTAACTTCGCAAATCAATATTATATAAAAAGACAATCACGTCTGTATGTATGTGCATACACACACATACATTTATCTTTTTTTAGCACATATATAAGATTTTTAAAAATAAAAACAAAAGTTACTAACATTTATTAAACAGTAACCATATACCAGGCCTGTGTACTGCACACTTATCTTATTATATATCACAACCACTATACAAGATACGTACTCTTGTTATTCCCACTTATATCCCACAGATGAAAAAAAAAAATCTAGCCAGAGAAAATAACTATTTTGATTATAACTGTATAGCCAAAAAGTGGAAAATTTGGGATTTGAAGCCAAGTAGTCTGATGCCAGAGGCTTGTATTTTCGACTTTTTTGGGAGATTGAACTTAGAGGCACTTGACCACTGAGTCACATTCCCAGCCCTATTTTGTTTTTTATTTAGAGACAGTGTCTCACTGAATTGCTTTTTGCTGAGGCTGACTTTAAACTTGTGATCCTTCTGCCTCAACTTCCTGAGTTGCTGGGATTATAGGCATATACCACCTTGCCTGGCTATGTTTTCAACTTTTACATAAAATATGAAGTCAAAAGTAAATTATTCATCGTGCATCAGTCAGAAAAAATAAACAATTTTAGTGGCACATATGTAAATGTTTGAAAATTATTACTGAACTAAAAAACAAATGATAGAGCATATAAATGATGAAGTATAATGTTTATAAAACCTAATAATGACTTTGAAGGCTGAGGCAGGAGGATTGCAAGTTCAAGGCCACTTAAGGAGGCCCTAAGCAACCTAGTGAGCATATATCTCAAAAAAATAACAAGGGCTGGGGATGTGGCTCAATGGTTAAGCTCAGTGGTTAACTCAGCACCTCTGGATTCAATTTCCAGTACTCTCCCCAGAACAAACAAACAAACAAACAAAAAAGGTCTGGGGATGTATAGCTCAGTGTTAAAGTGTCCTTAGGTTCAATCACCAGGTAACATGGTCCTTAGGTTTCTGTTCATACCAGTCAACTGCTTTCCAGTGTGAATTTTGAGTTCTTTTACAAAACAACCAATTATCTATTAGATAGTTTTCCATTAGGCAGTTGTCTCTTGGTCTGATATTGGATTTTAAAAGCTATTTAGAACAGTGTGGGAGTCACATTCAAAGCTATGCTGATATGGAATGAAATGAGCTTTAAACAAGGACCACTTTCCAAAGAAAAGAGACCTGATTTGTGGTAGATTCTCAGACAGAACTGGATTATCTTTTCTTCCTATACTAATTTACATAAAAGAACAGAAATAAGTATGACCCATTTTTTATTTTTCCATAGTACTTTCCTTTTTATAAAACTCATATGCTGCCTCATTTGAGGCAACACTAAGCTGGGTAAGAAGGCAAGTATTATCTTCACTGTAGAAATGAAGAAAAGGAGGCTGAGAAATGAAAACATCTTACTGGATAAAGCCTACCTCTCTGGAGTATGTGTCCTTTTTATTACACTTATTAGCTGGGACTTCAACATAACCCTAGCACTTGCTTTCTTGAGACACATTGTTCCAATTATTCCATTTGTCTTGTGAAAGGTAAAATTCCAGAGAGTAAGTTTCATAGATATCTCTTAAAATGTAGGCATTTATCAAAATGTTAATAGAAATTTTCTCTAAAAGGAAATATTTTAGATAACATTAGTTTTCTTTAAAACTTCTGTTAAAAATAAAATGCTTGGGCTGGGGATGTAGTTCGGTGATGGAGTATTTGCCTAGCATGTGTGAAGTGCTGGCTTCCATTCCAAGAATCAATCAATCAATCGATCAATCAATCTCTCTCTCTCTCTCTCTCTCTCTCTCACACACACACACACCAAAAACAAAAACAAAAACAAAACCTTTATCTTCTCTAATCATTCAGGTTTAAAACTGTCATTGTATCCCTTTCCACATAGGAAGGGGATTGTCCATATTGTATCCCCCGTACACAGTAGGCCATAAGTAGCAGGTGCTGAATAAATCAGTTTCCTAAACTTTTGCCACATTTGTGTATTCTCCACCTATTTACTTAATCTCTCCTTAAACCAATTTCCTTTATAAAACTTAGCAGTAATATACATGAAATTATGATCTCGACATGCTAATTTCACCTCTTCCTTGTGTACATTAATAAATACATAACTATTCAAATTTATATTATTGGTAAACTTCCTAAAACCATCTCATCAGTGTTACAATGGAAAGCAATATAGTTAATGATCGAGTCAATTTTTGACCCTTTTCACTCCCCTAATATCAATCACAAGTACTTTAAATCCATCCTTTATTATGATTCTTGCACTTTTTCTGACTTTGAATTCTAGCGTAGAACCTTATTATTTCATGCTTATCCCGATGCAGTAGGCCCTAAAAGTCTCCCTGCCTCTGAAAGAAAGAAATCTTTGCTTTCTCTTATGTGCTACCACCAAATTTTAATCTTCCTAAAACAAGCACTGGCTTCTACCCAAATCAATCTATACTTTCCAGGTCACAGGAAACAACCACTTGATGTATTGACCATTCTATAAACTAGTCTTGGTCTACCTTTCTATCTCCATCTACACAAATCCATTAATCATTAGTTTCAGAACAGCAGTTAGGTGTTTTATCTCTACAGCTTTCTTTGCTCCTTACCTTGAAAAGCCCCATCCCCAAATTAAAATTCGGTCTCCTTCACATATCCTCTTTCTCAGAAACCTGTTTGACCACTGGAATTTGCATTCTTACCTGGCTATCTAAAAGTCACACTCTTTCAGCCATTCATGATATTTATCACACATTGCCTTATAGTCTATTTCTCTCCCCTGTTATAAATTAGGGTGAGACTATATCTAATGTATATTGTCAAGTAACTTGAGGACAGATGTTAAAACATTTACAGTTAAATCAATGAAATAAAGCAGCCTCTTCAAGAAGCCAGCAAAAGAAGTCAAATTCCATTCAACACACTTCAAACAACCCCACAGCAAATAAAACTGTGCCTGCAGACATTAAAGGTCTAATAGGCTGGGTATGGTGGTGCATACCTGAAATCCCAGTGACTCAGGAGGCTGAGACAGGAGGATTTCAAGTTTGAGGCCAGCCTCTGCAACTTAGAAAAATCCCGTCTTAAAAGAGAAAGGAAAAAAAAAAAAAGGCCAGGGATGTAACTTGGTGGTAAAGTGCCCCTGGGTTCAATTCCCAGTACCACAAATAAATACATAAAATAAAGGTCTGTTTTTTCATTGCACTGCTTATGATCACTGAACACTAGCTAATGTCTAGGTTTAAGTATGATGTAATCATCCCCTGCATGTGGATGCCTCTTAAGCAATTGATATGCTGGACATGCATGATTCTTCTCTCTCTCTTTTTTATTTGTAGTTGTAGATGAACAGAATACCTTTGTTTTATTTATTTTTATGTGGTGCTAAGGATCGAACCCAGTGTCTCACACATGCTAGGAAAGCACTCTGCCACTGAGCTATAGCCTCAGCCCTGAACCTGCATGATTCTTTAGTGTTGTTACTGAGTACCCTTTCTGGATTTCAATTTTCCTACTCATAAAATGACCTGAAGATCTCTTCCCTGCTTAAAATCATATGATACTAGGTCAGACCAAAGTGGCTTTTATTCTAATATCCTAAAAAACAAACATAATCAAAGGTATTAACCCTCTAACAATGCTATCTAATCCTTTCACAGAATTTTGTTTCATCTACATATTTATAACAGGCTAGGCACTTAACTAAGTCTTGTCCTTTTTTTTTTTTTTTTTGCAGTATTAAGGATTGAACCCAAGAGTGTTCTACCTTTAAGCTACAAGCCAGCACTTAATTTTACTATTTTACTTTGATACAGGGTCTTGAGAAGTTGCCCAGGCAGGTTGAACCTGAGATCCTCCTGTCTCCCAAATCACTGGAATTACAGGTGTGCATCATTACACCTGGCTACTAGGTCACCGATTTAGGGTCAAAGCAGATGCTCAAGTGATAATATTTTTTGGTAGTAAAAATGTATACCAATCTTACTTTTTTTTTTCGGGGGGGGGGGGGGTACTGGGGATTAAACTCAGGGGCACTCGACCACTGAGTCACATTCCCAGCCCTATTTTGTATATATTTAGAGTCAAGGTCACACTGAACTGCGCATCGCTAATTCACTGAGTCTGGCTTTGAACTCATGATCCTCAGCCTCCTAAAATGTGCCACCACGCCGTATGAGTACAGCTTTTTCACATAATTACAACCCTAAAAGTTAAGTATCTTTAGTTCAGTATGTCCCAACCACAGGATCTTGCATCCTGACTCCAACCCCAGGGATATTTGGTGATTATTCAGAGACATTTTTGGTTTTTATAACTTGGGGGGACATGAGGTCACTAGCCTATGGGGAGAGGCCATTGATGTTGAATGTCATACAATGCATATGATACCTTCCACAAAAAAAAAAAAAAAAAAAAATTATCTGTCACAAAATGTCAGTAGTGCCAAGGTTGAGAGAAATCCTGCTGATCTTTCGGTTAAGAAATCAGACTCAGAGGTATTAACTTACTTGCCCAGAGTTACACAGTTGGTAAGGAAATAGGGATCTAAAATCATCTCTGTAATGACACCAAAGCCAGGGGCACATTCAATTACACATCAAAATACTTGGGACTGCTTCTGATGAAATTTGTATTACTTCTTATCATTGTCCCTTTTCCTCCTTTAGTGTTGGTAAATTTTATGAGTCAGCATCAGGGGACCTCATTGAGGAAAAAGATCCAGAAGCAACTTTCTCAGGTCAGATTTAAGAAATGTTTTTCTCTTTTGTTCCCTAGAATCCAAGCTCCCCAGTAGCAACACAACACTGTGGTGTGCTTATGTGACCATATCCCCTTTAGATTATAAGCTTTTGAAAGTCTGCCTCTTTGCTTTTGTACTCCTAATGAGAAGCAAAATAACTTTAGCACACAGTACACGTTTCATAAATACATGTTAAACAATGAAACTGGCTAAATTATGTAATGTAATCAAAGACACACATCTACTAAAAGCAGAAACAGGACTCAAATTGTCTCTGGGGTGCCAAAGCCTATAACCGCTGTCTCAATGAACCTAAAAATTAGATGTTTACCTTCTCTTTACCTTCCCTGTGGAAATTCTTTAATTGTAAATAGTAGAGTGTCAAAGAAGACTATTTGATGTTCTTGAAGAAGAAGCCATATACATATATTTATGATCTGTAAAAGCCTGCAAGGTAGTTAGCATATAATTATAGTAGTAATCTCTCCCAAATACCAGAACTATAAAAAAGCCATAGTATTTTTTTATTTGGTAGTCTCCTTGAATCCAACACTCACTGCATAGAAACTGGTGTCATTTTGAGTTGTCAAGGCACTGTGTATACAAACTAAGGCACAGTCTCTTAGGAAAATAAGAACTCACTTTAACTTTAGCTTTTATTTCTTCACTGTCCCCTTCTCCATCATTGCGGGGTTCCATGCCAGACTCCTCCTGGATGTCTTTGTTTAGTACAGAGTACTCTTCTAGTAGAGTGTCAAACAAAACTATTCGCTTGTTCTTGAAGAAGCCATAAAAATAAGCATTGCTGTGGGAAGAGCGTTTAGATCCTAAGGAAAAGACAGTTCAAAGCATGGAATATAATTAAAAAGTTTGGGTCCATCGGAGAGATTCCTACAAAACTGAACTACTAAAAAGGACATATCATTTTCAAATTGTTTAACACCTGAAGAATTGTATCAATGAAAATCACCACCAGCAGTGGACTGTTTCCCTGCATTCCTGACACAAATATTTATATTCATCACAGTTTTATAAGTAAAATAATTCTAAATATCCAATAGTTGTGGAATGATTAATGATGGTAAAACTATGAAATGGTATTTTAAGCAGCCAGAAAAAAATTATACTTTCAAAGAATTTTAACAAGAAACACCTAACCAATGTATTATGAAGTATACAAAACTTCACATATATAAGATTCCAGTATTGTCAAGAAAAAAATATGTAAATGAAAAGCATAAACAATAAAAAGCATTAAAAAAAGCTTATGAAGAAATGTACTGGGGCTGGGGATGTGGCTCAAGCGGTAGCGTGCTCGCCTGGCATGCGTGCAGCCCGGGTTCGATCCTCAGCACCACATACAAACAAAGATGTTGTGTCCGCCGAAAACTAAAAAATAAATATTAAAAAAAATTCTCTCTCTATCTCTCTGTCTGTCTCTCACTCTCTCTTAAAAAAAAAAAAGAAAAAAGAAATGTACTAAAATACTGAAGTGTTTATCACTAGCTTCCAGAATTATGGATTTTTGTTTCCTCTTTTTTACTTTTCTCTTTTCTAAATCTTTTAAAATAGAACACTTGCTTCCACAATTATTTTTACAAATACTACAAGAAAGGAATGGGGGTATAGCTCAGCTGGTAGAAGGCCTGCCTTGCATGCACAAGGCCCTGGGTTCAATTCCCAGCACCACAAAAACAACAACAACAGCAAAGATTACAAGAAAACGTACCTAATTTTTTTTTTTTTTTTTTTTTT
>NW_026000082.1:24158547-24163129 GCF_001458135.2 Marmota marmota marmota
CCTTTCCTATCCTCTACTATCCCCCCTCTCCTCCCCTCCCATCTTCTCTCTCTACCCCATCTACTGTAATTAATTTCTCTCTCGTTTTTTTTTCCCTTTCCCCTCACTTCCTCTTATATGTAATTTTGTATAACAATGAGGGTCTCCTTCCATTTCCATGCAATTTCCCTTCTCTCTCCCTTTCCCTCCCACCTCTCGCTCTGTTTAATGGTAATCTTCTTCTCATGCTCTTCCTCCCTGCTCTGTTCTGAGTTGCCCTCCTTATATCAAAGAAGATATTTGGCATTTGTTTTTTAGGGATTGGCTAGCTTCACTTAGCATAATCTGCTCTAATGTCATCCATTTCCCTGCAAAGGCCATGATTTTGTCATTTTTTTAGTGCTGAGTAATTCTCCATTGTGTATAAAGGGCTTTGAACTTTGATCTTCCTGCCTCAGCCTCCAAGCTACAGCCATATCGCAACCACGCCCAGCTCATTTAAAAGGATTTTAATTTATAGATTATGAAAATCATGATATCACACAAAACAGTTTTTCTTTCCATCTTTGTAGGCTTCCTTGAGACTTTAGTAGTCTTACACAAGCAAATGGCTTAACTCTCAAAGGCAATCATCAGAAAAGCAGAGTATAACTAATCTGAGTTACCCAAAAGTACTTATAGTTTTGGTAATCCACAGGTTAAACAGAGTCCTCCAGAATACTGGAGGAAACAAATGTTTTATTTTACAGCTTTACTATTGTTTACTATTGTTTTACAGTTTTACTATTGCTAAATGGAATTTGACTATAAAAGAGTCCAACTCAATTACTTAAAGGAGCTAAGTAGATAAGACAATAAATCAGTCTAATATACAACATACCAGAAAGTAAAAAAGGCCTCAAAGATTAGAAACAATACTATAAAGCTCACCAAACACAGCTGCAGTAAGGAGCAGGATTTGGCATCAAAACCCCAGTTTTTATCCCTGAACTATGTCATTAATTCTTAAAAATCTTAAAAAAAAATCTTAAATAATAAATTAAAACAAACAAATAATAAAAGCTGGTTCATTCTTTCATTAAAATTTAGGAATAGAGTACTCAAAACAAAACACTTGAATAAACCCTTACCCTCAGGTAGCCTTACCTTCAACAACATACACCTTAGTCAAAGGAAAGTCAATATTCTTTGCCATTACTTCAATTTCTTGTTTAAGCTTTCCCTCAGGCAGAGGTGTGAATTTGTCAAATAAGGGGGCAATATAATCAGCATAGATTGTGACTAGAACCTGAAAATAGGTCAGAATAACCCATGAATATGTTCTTAAAGAAAAACTATTCATTATTATATTGATTCAATTATATTGAAACAATTACATCCACCCCAAACTTAAGAATGGAAACACTCTGGTATTCCCAGATTCAAATAGTCCCAAACAGTAACAGCTTAATATCTGTTTCATTGGAATTAAATCAAAGTAGTAGTCTTATAATATAGTATATCTGTCAATTTTATTTAAGAAGATAATGCTACTTACCATGACTAACATCTGGGTGGTGATAAATAGACCTGTCAAAACTATTTTAGTGATTGCTGGAACATCATAAGCCAATCATAACAAGTAATTCTCCCTTTCAGAGTAATCAAGATACACCTGAAGTCTGTGCTAAACAAACATCACAAGAGACTGTACATTGTTACCAGACCTGTTACTTGTTTGGTTTTTCTGCTAAAATCAATTACCCACAATTCATAAATGTCTACTGGGGTTAAAACAGTACCTGTTTAGGCACTTCCGGAGTATTTCCTCTGTTGTATTTCCTCTTAGTTCAGTTTGCCATACGTATCTATAAATCTGCTTTGCACCCATTTTCTGATACTGATCCCACCAGTGGGAAGTAAAGCAATGAACATTATGTAATTCAGATTAAAATAAACATCATCATCAGTGAAGTTAAAAAACTGATAGATGATATTTTCTGGGGGCTGTGAGCAAGCTATTTGATTGTGTCATATTTGTTCTGTGAAGCAATTTAGCATATGGGAAAGAAAGAAAAGATGATGAGGGGGTAAGAACTGAGAACAAGGGAAGGAGAAAGAAGAGAGGAAAGAAGAGGAGGTGGCAATGGGGGATTGAAGAGAAGAGAAACAGGAGAAGAGGAGAATGGATAAAACGAAGAAGGGAAAGAGAACAGGGATGAAGGAGCAAAGAAGGGAGAGGAGAAGCAAAGAAGGAAAATGAGAAGAAGAGGGGCAAAAAAAAAAGTGAAGGCAGAAGAAAGCCATATTAAGTGTATGCTTTCTTTCTCTTGTCTCTCTTAAATCTCTCTTCAAAACAGCCTTGCTTATTTTAAGGCCCTGGGGTTCAGTCAAAAGTCATTAAATTATCACATTCAGTCATCCATTCTGGTGGCAACTCACGAATGCACAACCCAGAATTGCCTGGTAACTGGATCATTAAAAGTGATCAATAACTAGCTTTTAGGATCTGTAAGAGTCAGCATAAAAAGAAGAAAATGTATAGTCCATCAACTCTTCCATTTATATACCCAAAAGCAAAAATCAAGGAAAATTGTTTTTGCAAGCATTCTTCCACTAAGCTCCACTCCCAGCCCTTCTTATTTTGAGACAGGTTCTCATTAAGTTGCCCAGGCTGGCCTCAAACTTGTGATCCTCCTGCTTCAACCTCCCAAGTAGTTGGGATTACGGGGATATACTACTGTGCCTGCCCAGAGGGAAATTTATAGGAGCACCTATATATATTTCATCTTCTTCTTAAGAACTGTTAACATGCTAGTGAATATTATATCACAGTGATATCATGAAGGAACTTTTGTAAAAGAAAATTAAGTATTTTACTCACCAGAGAAACAACTAATGTGAAGAGCCAGGCATATATAAAAAAATAGTCACCTCCAATTTTAATAATGTAAAGCAGAAGTGAAGACACAGGCAATAAAATACACTGAGTCACAATAAATTTCTTGATTGCATCTTTCATAAAAAACTCCAAAGTCTAAAAAAAGAAAATACCACCACTAGAAACTGAGAAACTTTTTGCTTTTTTTAATAGCCAGCAAGTGACTACAAAGGATACATTACTAGAACAATTTTTAAAATTAACATGCAGTGAGACTGTATTATATGACTGACACTAGGCAGCCTAAGATAATAAGTAAATCTTCTGCATTTTACAGCATAAGATAAATTCACTTAAATGTTACTAGTTGAAAAACACTAAACATTAGTGTTCAAATAATTTATAACAAGACTTTTTTTTCATAATTTTTTTTGCAGTTATAGATGAACAGAATGACTTTATTTTATTTGTATATGCTGCTCGAACCCAATGCTTCACACATGCTAGGCAAGTGCTCGGCCACTGAGCTACAGCCCCAGCCACATAACAAGACTTAAAACATTTTTTTTTTAGTTGTCAATGGACCTTTACTTTATTTATTTATATGTGATGCTGAGAATTGAACCCAGTGCCTCACAAGCACTCTACCACTAGACAAGCATTCTACCACTGAGCTAAAACTCCAGCCCCGATATACGAGACTTTATTTTAAATTATGATCTTTATCATACAATTAATTCATTCTCTAAAGTAGCAAATTATGTTAAAATTATTACCAGCACTAAACAAAAGCACAGAACATTTTCACTTTAAAAAATCCTGTATTTTTTATTATACCTGATGGTTGAAACCATGTTTTTCTTCTATCACAAATGTATTATAAAGACTCCATGGCAAACCAGTCAATGCACTGAAAAGTGTAGCCAACAGCAGAAACACCAAAGATTGAGTGATCTAGGCACAGGAAAAAAATAATGGCAGTTTTTAATAATATAATATAATTCGTCCTCCTCACCCCACCTGACTTGGTAGTGGGGACTGAATCCAGGGGCATTACCACTGAACTACATTCCCAGTCCTTTTTTACAATTATTATTTAGAGACAGGATCTCACTAAATTGCTAAGACTAGTTTTGAACTTGGATCCTTCTGCCTCAGCCTCCAGAGTAGCTGGGAATGCAGTTAATGTAATTCATTCTTCAAATAAACTACTAGGGAGCAAATCAACAAATATTTGCTGAGTACTCATTCTATTCCAAGCAATGTGTTTGATCCTAAGGTTAATACACAAACTGAAATATCACCCTTATCCTCAGAAAAAGTTTAATTCAAGGGAAGGAGTAAAAGAACAAAACAATTACTCTTCTATTACATAGGCACTATACCAAAGTAATCTTAAATCATATAGATAAAGTGGTTAAAAAAATTCATAAAGAGACCGCAACACATGCTGATGAATTCAAGAAAGGCTTACAAAGCTAATGAGGCTTGAGATGCCTTTCTGGAGAGAAAGAAATTATTGGGACAGGAAAGAAGAGAGAAGAGGAGGAATTTCAAGCAATTTGCAAAAAGTATGGAGAGAGAAAGTAACATCCAGTGTGTGGAAGATGACAAGATGACAGGTCTGGTTGGGATCAGGAAGGGAAACTTAAAATGGAGACTTAAAAAATCTGGACCAGGGTAAAAAGGGTAGGGTAAACCCAGTTTTTCACAAAAAAAAAAAAAAAAAAAAAAAAATAAAAA
>NW_026000082.1:24164693-24168621 GCF_001458135.2 Marmota marmota marmota
TTTAAAAAAAAAAAAAAAAAAAAAAAGACAAAATGCAAAAACTTACCCTCAATAATTACTTTTCTTTTTCTTTTTTTTGTACCAGGGATTGAACCTAGGGGCACTTTACCACTGAGCTATATCCCTAGTCCTCTTTAGTTTTTATTTTGAGACTGTCACACGTAGGTGCCCAGGCTGGCCTTGAACTTACGATTTTCCTGCCTCGGCCTCCTGAGTTGCTGGAATTATAGGCACTTCTGGCTGATTAAATTTATTGTACATCTAAAGATTTTCATAATCTGAACTCAAATGCTTCTTTCCATTACTCCTCTTTATGAACGGTTTACTCCTAACATTCACAAAAGTTGATAAAGGAATCGTGACAGAAAGATACCCTGGGGAAATGTGCAGAGTATACAACCAGCAGCTTTTCTCAGAAGATTTCTTTTCTTTTTTTTTAATAGTTTTTTAGTTGTCAATAGCCCTTCATTTTATATGTGGTGCTGAGAATCAAGCTTGGGACCTCATACATGCAGCAAGGCAAGTGCTCTACCACTGAGCCACAATCCCAGCCCTTCTCAGAAGATTTCTAAACCAACCCAGAAAGGAAAAAATATCCTAGGACAGGATACTCCCATGCAGTGGGGGAAAAGGGTTTTAACCCATTGCTTCTCAAAGGCAACAAGATCTGGCTCTATTCCTGTCAGTGAACACCTCAAGGCCATGGGACACAGAACATTTAAAAGTCCTATAACATGAAGGGGAATGACTCAGACCAACCCATCTTTAGTAATGGCAAAATGCAGCCCTTTTTTGAAGATAAACCAACTCATTTCACCTCAAATTCATGATACAGCAAAAGAGCTCCAAAGCATTCAAAGTCCATTATTTACTGAGAAGGGTCAGGTCATATCTCACTGTCCACAAATAAGGACACTGATTATGAGACCCTTGTTGGTAGTTTGGAAAAGCAGAAATTTTTGCCAAAACACATACTGCCTATACCTAGGATAAGCTGAGATCAACCTCCTTTTCTTCTTCTTTTTAATGTAGAAAATGATTTTAAGAAGTGCATGCTCATTGCCGAATTTTTTTGAACTAAACAAAAATTAAAATTGGGGCTAGGGATATAGCTCAGCTGGAAGAGTGCTTAACTTGCCTCACATGCACAAGGCCCTGGGTTCAATCCCCAGCACCAAAAAAAAAAAAAAAAAATTAAAATTATCAAATTCTCCTCAAAGAAAACCACTTTTGACATTTTGGTATATACTATATAAAAAATATATTTCAGACTTTTTAGAGATGTAAAATATGCTCACAAAGATGTATGTACAAGGATGCACACCACTATAATTTAAAAAAATTGAAAAAACCCCCAAATTTATCTGAATATTCATCATAGGATACCAGTTGTATAAAAAAAAATCTACATGAATATGGGTATATGAGTATGGTGATACACACCTGTAATTCCAGTGACCTGGAGACTGAGGCAAAAGGATTGCCAAGTTTGAGGTCAGCCTCAACAACCTAGTGAGACCTGTCTCAAAATGAAAAATAAAAAGAACTAGGGGTTGGGGCTAGGGTTATGGCTCAGTGGTACAGCACTTGCCTCCCATATGTGAGGCACTGGGTTAGATCCTCAGCACCACATAAAAATAAATAAACAAAGAAAAGGTATTGTGTCCATCTACAATTAAAAAAAAAAAAAAAAACAGAACTGGGAATGGGCTCAGTGATAAAGGGTCTCTGGGTTCAATCCCCAGTACCAAAAAAGAAAAAGAAAAAAATAAATAAGCATCTATATGGATATTCACATGCATGCTTTTATTATGTTGTTTCATATTCTGACTTTGCCATTCAGTAATAAATTATATGAAGTAATAGAGCCATCACATTTTACCCTTTTAGACTGGCAAAAATAAAAAGATCATGCATATACTAAATGTTAGCAAGGATCCATGAAAAGACTATTTTAATGCTTCATACACCATGGAAGACTATAAACCAAAAAAGTTGTTTTAGAAGGGAATTTGGCAGCAGCTATCTAAATTCTAATTGCATATAACCTTTGATTAAGTTGCTTCCATAAATACTCATACATAATGCATAAAGATTTAGATAACGGATGTGTACTATAGCATTATATGTAATAAGGAAAATCTGAAACCAACCAATAGATGAGTAAATAAATACATGATACATGCACATAATGAACGTAGACAACTCTTGCTTCACATAATAGTCTAAAAGCATAAAAATGACTATGCAAACTCAATCTTTATATTTTAATGATCAATGTAAAAATTATGATTTTCCTATCATCTTTAAAAATTTTGGTTATCATACCAGCTCTAAATGTACAGGAAAACATTTTAAAAATAAAATTTGTTTGTATCCTGTTATTTCAAATATTGGAAATACTGAGGTTTTTTAAAACTTTCTTTTTAAAAACTTAAGAGCAAATTGGTTGGGGGTGGGCACATGCTTGTAATACCAACAGCTAGGTAGGCTGAGGCAGGAGGACTGCAAGTTTAAAGCCAGCCTCAGCAAAGTCAAGGCACTAAGCAACTCAGTGAGACTCTGTCTTTAAATAAAATACAAAATAGGGCTGTGGATGTGGCTCAGTGGTCGAGTACCTCTGAGTTCAATCCCCAGTACCCAAAAAAATAAATAAATAAATAAAGCAAACCATCACAAATAATTTATGAAACAAGGCAGAGAATGTGTAAGCAAATTTTCATACCACATGGCAAATCAAACTCCCAAACTTGGGCAGATAGAGAGATTGCACAGGAAAGAGAGGTCTTAAAGAGTCTGATTGCCTCAGAAAAGGTATTCAGAAAAGGGACACAGAATGAGCTGAATTAAAACCCAGTATACCTACACATACAGGAGATTCAGGATTTCAAATACACAATCAGGAAGGAAGTAACATCTGGCAATTTTCAAGTAGAAGTCAGGAAGCAGTGCTGTAGTATCTATTATAGATGGAGAGTCTCAGGTTTAACACTTTACCCAATAACTAGATTTCTTAGAAAAGTGGATGGTCAACTCAAGCAGCTCAAACTTTCTGTCTTATCTGCTAAATGTTTAGGACCCAAACATGCTTAGTATAGGTTCAACAAATTCATGCTTCTTTTTTCATTGCACAGAGTTGTTCCTAAGAAGCACAGAGTGCATTTTCCAGCTCCCTTGCATCTGGGTAGACCAAATGACAGGTTCAGCAATGAAATGTGATGGCAAAGGCCAGGCATGATTTGGGAGTGAGGGAAAATAAGAAGATGGTAATCTCTCCACTATCTCTAGGACACTGGATGAAAAGTGACTGGACCCTAGTTTACCCATGGAATAAAGTCATCTACAAACTAAAAACACACCTGGCTTTTACATGAATGAGAAAAAAAAAACTATTGTGATAAGCCACTGAAATCTGGGGGTTTGTTACAGTCACTAGTATCATCCTAATACAGGGGCAGACAAGGATTGTGCAGCCAGAGAAGCAAGTCTAATGATGGTAGGAGCCAAAATGTTAACTTCAGTATAAGTTTGCAAGCATAAAAAAGGATTTTGACAAATATATGCTAATGAATCACATACCTCATATTCTGGTCCAAAGCCAGCATAACCACAGAATCGTCCAGAAAGTCTCCAGAGGTAAGGGATTCCTCCAAAGAGAAGAATAAGCTACAAAACAAAGCATACTTTGATTACATCTCAGCAGTACTCGAAACTATCATGTAACATAAGAGCATTTATAAAGAAAAAAGGATAAAATAATTACAGAAGAAAAAACACCTACTTCATTTAGAATAAAATATGTGTTTTTACAAACTGGTCTGGGATTGTGGCTCAATGGCAGAGTGCTTGCCTCACATGTGTGAGGCACTGGGTTCAATCCTCAGCACCACATAAAAATAAACAAATAAATATTTAGGAAAAAAAAAAA
>NW_026000082.1:24177554-24209864 GCF_001458135.2 Marmota marmota marmota
GAATTTTAACATTTATTTATTTTTTTTTAGTTATCGGCGGGCACAACATCTTTGTTTGTATGTGATGCTGAGGATCGAACCCGGGCCGCACGCAAACCAGGCGAGTGCGTTACCGCTTGAGCCATATCCCCAGCCCCAGAATTCTTTCTAATACCTAGAACCATAAGTTATAGGGAATTGTTAAAACTTTTACTTTCAAACATATTTTTATTGTAAATAAGTGATCAACAAAACGTTTTTCAAACATTAATTACATTTGGATAACTTGGGGGAAAAGAACCTAAATATAAGTTAGAGATGATAAAGGAGCAATGCTAAGACTGTCTTGCCTGCTAGAGAGGGGTCACATTCTCCTTTGAATGTTTATTACTTTTCTCACCCCAAAGGTTCTGACTCAAGATTAATTCTCCCCGGAATGTGTATTTCTTACTTTACCCCAAAGGATGTCTCTTACTCTTGGAATGGCCTGCATTCTCCCCTTGCTTTTCTAAATAAAATTCTGTGCCTACTGGGATAGGGTGGGGAGAATGATGTTGAAAGCTCATTTATGTATTTTTTTAATGGATGAGGGTGTTTATTCAATTGTTATATACTTTCTGTTGGATGTATTATAAAAAGTGATTTCACGGTTTTTAATTGTCAGTGTTTTTAATTTGCTAGAATTTACATTGCAACTATTTAAACTTACATTGAAAACTTTTAGATGGAAGGATAAACACCTTCAAAATATTCTCTTCTAAGGTCATCATTATTATGCCCTCTTACTTTTCTTGTCCTTACTTATCCGTGAGTCCAAAGCCTCACTGAAACTTCTGTCACTCAAACTTTTGACAAACAGCACAAGTTTAGACTAAAGCTGCTTGAGTGCCAGTCATAACCATGATTAGTAAGTTATTTACCCTCTGTGCATCAGTTGCTCATCAGTACAGTGAGAGAGTACTTACCTCCTTCATTGTTAGGATCAAATAAGAAAATTCATGTAAAGCTCTAAGCAATGTACATGACCAAATAAGTACCCAGTAAAGGCTAGCTACTAGCTCTTCATGCTTGGGAAAATGGCATCAGTGATCTGTCCCTGTGTTTGAAGAGAGAGGAACCAGAAGATGGTGTGAAGTTTCAAAGCCAAAACTGACTGCAGTTCATTCATTCAAGAAAAATATCTGCAAAATACCAGACACTGCTAAGTGTGAGTGTGAACCAAACAAAGCCCATCCTTTCCTGGAACTTATATTCTTAGTGGGCTGGGGTGGATGGAGTGAGAGATGATAAGCAAATATATCACAGTAAAAGTGGAGGTGGTGATAAGTGCTATGAAGAAAAAGCAGAGAAAAGGGAATAGAGTGTATTGGTGTGAGGGGCACTAGTTTACATAAGATGGTCAAGGAAGGCCTTTAAGATTAGCCAACAGTTGATCTCAGACCCCCCCCCAAAAAAAAAGTGGGTAACTGGGGAAAATGTCAATCAGAGTGAACAGTGTAAAGACCCTGAGGTTGGACAATGCTTAACCCACCTGGGGACTGGTAAGAAGGTAAGAAAGAGTAAGGAGAAAGGGAAATGCAGATCCTGATGTTACCGCTGAAAGAGTCCTTGCTTCTGCAATGCTGAAGTATAACACCAGAGAAGCACGCCAAGGCAAGTTTAGAGTGGAAAGTAGAAGCTTTATTAAAGGACAGCAGAAAAGTCTTCTCCCCGGATGAAGAAAAGGACCCAAGAGGTGGAATCCCTGGAAGGGTGAGGTCGTCCCTCTTTTATAGCTAAGGTCTTCTTTCAGCTTTCCCGCATTTCTATCAGGTTCCTGTCCTTTGTTGTTATCTTGCAGTGATAGAATGTAGGTGGGGAGACCCAAAAGGTGAGGGGCAGATGGGCCTGAGGAGTAATCTTGGGCAGGAAGGGCCTGGAGGCGCTTTAGATTAGCATCTCCCTGTTTGCTGGAGCTGTTTCATTAACATTTCTTTAGAATGTGCTCTGGACCTTGGGAACATTAATATTTCAATTTTCCAAGTGCTGCTCTGCTTTCCCAGGCTCCATTCTCAACATGGCCTTCATTTTCGATTTTACTGGATATTAGACCCGATTTACCTAACTACACTACCTATCTTTAAATCTGGCTTCGGGGCTGGGGATGTGGCTCAAGTGGTAGTGCGCTCGCCTGGCATGCGTGCGGCCCTCAGCACCACATACAAACAAAGATGTTGTGTCCGCCGAAAACTAAAAAATAAATAAATCAATCAATCTGGCTTCACTGGCATCATCCACAACCTCCTAGTTAGAACCCTGATGTTTACTCAGAATGAAAGAATAAGCCATTGGAGAGTTTTGAGAAATGATGATTCCTCTGACTACTGTGTGAAGGGTAAATGTAATAAGGACACAGATCCAGATCAAAGCAGTGGTCCAATTAGGAGGCCATTTCAAGAACCCAGGTGAGGTCTGAAAGTATAGCTCAGAAAATTGAAATATTAATGTTCCCAAGGTCCAGAGCACATTCTAAAGAAATGTTAATGAAACTCAGAATCTGTGCTTAGTATGTCCAAGGCCTGGGCTCAATCCCCAGCACCACCACCACCACCACACACACACACACACACACACACACACACACACACACACACAATAGAATCCAAGTGAGAGTCCAGAGAGGTAGCAGTGGATAGATAAGTGAATTTCAGAAAGTGAATAATTATGTGTCACTTATAGAAAGTTCCAACAGAGGGGCTGGGGATGTGGCTCAAGCGGTAGCACGCTCGCCTGGCATGCGTGCGGCCCGGGTTCCATCCTCAGCACCACATACAAACAAAGATGTTGTGTCCACCAGAAACTAAAATATTAAAATTCTCTTTCTCTCTCTCTTAAAAAAAAAAAAAAAACCCAAACTGTACTTTCATCATAGGGTCTTTCCAGAGGAAGAGGAGACAAGACCTCTATTTCAACCTTCCAGGCTCTAGACATTTTACAGAAAATAATTTAAGGATTTGTCAGATTTTAACAAAGAGGAGGAGTTTATTAGAAAGTGAAAGGTGAAGATACACATTCTCAGAGCAGAATTCAGGCTATCTCTAGAGTTAGAAGTGCTTTTGAAGTCTCTTCTTTTAAAGGATACTTTGTGATGGGTGGCATAGGAAGGTGTGGGATAGCAACATCAGCCTAGTGAACTCAGTTCTTTGATTGCAGATCTCTAGAAGTTGATGGTGGTCTGATCTTCCAGGATCTTCAGACTGACATTATCTCTTCTATCTGGATGATGTTTGGAATGTGTCTATATTATTGGTTTCTTTAAATACATCTCCCTATGCTTTATCTAATCCAAAAACACATTGTGTAGGCTAACAGTGTACTTAAACTTTGATCAAAATGAGGCAATTTTCATAGATTAATTAACTAACAATAACTCTAAGATTTGTAGATCTCTCAGAAATTTGGGACTGATAAACCTGGAGAAAAAAACAAATCTGGGGAGTAAATCTGACCATGGGGCTTTTAGATTTATAGCTACTGTCTCTTTCTTTCCCCTTTGTCTTCTTTCTGCCTATCTTTATTCCTTTCATTCTACCTCAGTAAGATATGACCTTAAAGGTCCTTCATTACTGACATTAGTCTACTTACTATTCAAGGCCCTTTTTCAAATACTTTCCTTTTATATACCCCAGAGGGGTAATCAAGACAAGAGGTTTGGAATGGAATTTAGACAATTGAGACTTTGACTCTCAGAGATTAGCATGACACTCCAGCAGCAGCATAATAAGAAACTTCTCACCCAAACTGTTGGATAATGCATGTTGTCAACTCCCATCTGTTCTGTTCACCATATCATGAATTAAAGTTGATTTGAAGGTGAGGTTAGAATTTTTCCCTGAACCCAGAATTCATAATTATAACTCTGAAAATAGCCAGTGCATCAGTCTAAAATTCTCCTTGTTTCTTAATTGAGCCATCCTTTTTTTTTTTTGAATTTTAATATTTATTTTTTTAGTTATCGGCAGACACAACATCTTTGTTTGTATGTGGTGCTGAGGATCGAACCCAGGCCGCACGCATGCCAGGCGAGCGTGCTACCACTTGAGCCACATCCCCAGCCCCTCCTATTTTCTTATATACACCAATAATGATTCCCAGGAAGAATATTTTCTGTTCATCGCCTATTTAATCCTTTACTAGACAACTCAATATCACTTCCTCTGCAAATCCTTTTCTGGCCCCACCCTGCAGTGGTTGCATTTTAACACCAGTGCACTAGGCAGGAATTATGGTCAAAATTATCCTCGGAAATCCTTTAGGAAGGGACAACCTAGGAGACAGCTATATTGTTCTCTTGTTATTCAGCAGAGTCAGTTTTTCTCCAACATGGCAACAAATCACTTTTTAAAAAAAATACTTTTAGGGCTGGGGATGTGGCTCAAGCAGTAGCGCGCTTGCCTGGCATGCGTGGGGCCCGGGTTCGATCCTCAGCACCACATACAAAGATGTTGTGTCCGCCGAAAACTAAAATGTAAATAAAATATTTATTTATTTATTTTTTTTTAAAGAGAGAGAGACAGAACTTTAATATTTATTTTTTAGTTTTTGGCAGACACAACATCTTTGTTTGCATGTGGTGCTGAGGATCAAACCCAGGCCGCACGCAGGCCAGGCAAGCGCACTACCGCTTGAGCCACATCCCCAGCCCCGAATATTAAAAAAAAAAAAATTTTTTTAGTTGTAGATGGACACAATGGAATTGGCTGTCTATGGACTGATACCTTTGAAACCATGAGACCCCAAATAAACTAACTTTTCCTCCTCTAATTTTTTTTTTTTTTTTTTTTGGTATAGGGGATTGAATCCAGGAGCACTCAAACACTGAGCCACATCCCCAGCCCTATTCTGTATTTTATTTAAAGATAGGGTTCTCACTGAGTTGCTTAGCCCCTCACTTTTGCTGAGACTGGCTTTGAACTTTGATTCTCCTGCCTCAGCCTCCTGAGCCGCTGGGATTACAAGTGTGTACCACTGTGCCCAGCCTAAAATTATTCTTGTCAGGTCTTTTAGTTAGAACAGAAAAAAAAAAAATGACTAAAACACTCACATTTGAGTAATTAATGCAGGAATGCCCTGGGCTGCATATTTTTCTTATGCAAAGGACCAGCACAGGCCAGCCTATATCTATGGCACAGTCCACAGCACAGCACTTTCCTTTCAATACCTCTGGTCACACCTCTTCAGCATGGATCCTAAGGCAGTAGCTCTGACCACCCTCCCTTCTTTTCTCATCCACTTCCATTCCTTTCCTACTTAGCTGCTTATGGTCTTCAGTCTGACAAGTGAGCACTACAATCCCAGATTCCACCTATCCCCACTGGAAACTGACCCTAGAGTCTTGTGCATGGTAGGCAAGCATTCTACCTTGAAGCCTCATCCCTAGAGACATTTTTAACTATCTCTATATTCCATCTTCCCCCACTACACACACAAGTAGAAGATGGGCCCTACTGAATAAAGAGCCAATCCTTGCAGGATAATTTCAATATAGTTCTCTATCTATTAATAACACCACTGCACACATGAGGGAAACAGTGTTTTTCTGGAAAAAAAACTGGAGTTCATCACATTTCAGATGTGGAGGTAAACCCTGATGTGGGCAAGGGACTCTGGCAATCGGAGCAGCTGCAGTAGGGCTCAGAGGAGCAATCCCTCTTCGTGGCAGGTTTTTGGGCAAGGATCATCCCTTCCAGGTCCTTCACTTTGTTTTCCACCATCTGAAGTTTTTTCAGAATTTTTTCTTGCAGACCCAAGGACAGGAAGAAATTACTACTGTTTTGATTCTGACCATTCCCTTCTGGGTTGGCTAGCAAAGCCTGAAAAAAATCTGAGCCCTTCTTGTAAAGTTGGTAGAGTGTGATTATAAACAGCAATATTTTCTAAAACAAAACAACAGAATTTGAGTGTTATTTGTTCATTCATGTCAAATGCCAGTTTACTATAAATACAAAAGGTCTAATAGTAACAGTTATACCTCATTCCTATGCCAGAACTTTCATTTAACAAAACATTTTCACATCTATTTAATCTTTTGAATATTACTACAAACTGAAGCAGTAGGCAGTTTTTCAGACCACTATATTTTGGAAGTATTTTTGCATTTATTTAATGAAGATTAATAAACCAGGTACAGTGGTACACACCTATAATCCCAACTACTTGGGAGGCCTAGGCAGGAGGGTTACAAGTTCAAGGCCAGCCTCAGCAACTTAGTGAGGGCCTAAGCAATTTAGAGAGAACCTGTCTCAAAATAAAAAATAAAGGACTGAAAATGTGGCTCAGTGGGTAAGCACCCAGGATTTAATCTCTAGTACCAAAGTAAATAAAAAGGGCTAGGGATGTAGTTCAGTAGGTAGCTTGAGTAGCACATGTGAGGCCCTGGGTTCAATCCCCAGGTATCAAAAAAATATTATATGTAGTAAGCAATGTTATTAACTTGCTGAAATTTGCCACATGCCAGACTCTGTGCTAGAAGTCACTTTGCCTATGCATGACCTATATTTATGCAGAAAAAAACCCTGGATAACTATTTAGATATCTTCAAATTTAGACCCTTTCATTGTTCAAGGTCCATATTGGAAACAGTAGAAAACCAGGACTAAATTAATCCAGGAATTTTCACTTCCAAGTATAGTGGTCTGAAAAGCTAGATTTCCTGGTCATAAGTTTGTTTTAATATGCTAAGACAGATTCCTGCTGGGATGGGAATAAAATCAATCACTTTTTTTTTGTTGTTGTTAAAATAACTAGCCCTGCTTATTGAATATTGCATATGCTAAGCTTTAATCTGCACAACAATCCTATGAGGGAAGTACTGCTAGTTAAGGAAAAAGGTGCTTAGAGGTTAAGTGATTACTCTCAGGTTACAGAACAAGTGATTCAATAGAAACTGAGGCCTAAACAGTCTGAGTCCAGAGCCACAACATTAATTACTCTGTAATACCATTACTACCCCACTGCTTAAAAAAAAAAAAAAATGGCTGAGGTGTCTGAAGACCTGCAAGATCCTCTTTCAGACTGAGCTAAACCCAGAATTAGAGTTTGTTTCCTTTTGCTCCTTCCCTCCCTTCCTTCCAGTTGAACCCAGGGGTGCTTTATCACATCCCCACCCCCTTTTATTTTTTTGAGGCAGCGTCTCTCTATTAAGTTTTTGAGGCTAGCCTTGAACTTGCAAATTTACAATCCTCCTGCCTCAGCCTCTGGAGTTGTGGGATTATCAGTACACACCACTGTGCCCAGTAAGTTTGTTTTCTTATTTGGTTCTTCTATTAACTAACTGAATATGTGTGTACACACATACTCTCTTCTGTTGAAAGTCAGTTGGATTGCATTCAATGACATTTTGGAGAACTTAATTTGGAATCCTAAAAATTGGGTTCAAATCTCAGTTTTGTCAGCTCTAATGACATGAACTTGGGCAGGTGATAACCAAGTTACATCACCTACAAAATGGAGGTGATAATCCCTGGCCTGGCTACCATGCAGGGTTTTGAGAGGTTGCTGGACCTATTGGTGCACATTTGTAAATCCCAGCTACTCTAGAGGCTGAGGCAGGAAGATTTCAAGTTTTGGGCAAGCCTTGACAACTTGGCCAGATCATATATATATATATATATATATATACACATAATATATATATATATATCCTATATAGATGATGAAGAGAAATAGGGCTGGAGATGTAGCTCAGTGGTAGAATGTCCTTGGATTCAATCCCCAGTACTGCAAATAAAGTGAATGCTACAAAATTATCCCGTAAAAACTTCTGTATTTATCAAGTAAACCACTATTTAAGAAAGTCCTCTGTAGGGCTGGGGCTGAGCTCAGTGATACAGCACTTGCCTAGCACATATGAGGCACTGGGTTTGATCCTTAGCACTGCATAAAAATAATAAAATAAAGGCATGCTGTCCATCTACAACTACAAAAACATTTTTTTTAAAGTCCTCTTTAAATCCCGTCTCCTTTTACTTCTATTGAACATCAATGCACTTTAGTTTCCTCATTTGTCATGTGAAAATAACCTCTATCCATTTCATATTAACTATTGGGATTCCCAAAACACTTTATTATTAACAAGAAATTATTAAACAGAAGAATGTAAAATCCTGAATGTTTCTCACAATCCCAGCTAGTTAAATTCCTATTCCCTCAAAGAGCCCCTATATATGGATGGAGGCTTATCTTGTTAAAACAGAATAATAAAAAACATTGTGATGACTTTATATACTTCCTTATCAGTTAAAGAGCACTGTCATAGTAAGAACAGAAATACCCAAGATCCTGGTTATCCTACAATGTTTATTCTATAAACACAGTAGGCACTCAAAGATAAATAAGTGATCAAATAAGTTTATGAATTTGTTTGGTCTATTTTATGACAGCAGACAAGCAAAAGATCATTGTAAGAAAAGAACATTTTATGCTCAAAACCCAGAGGTGGAGATTTTCCAGGATAACTTAGTTTCTACCATCTTGATACATGGGTTCACACTTGATCGTCTACATGGTCTTAAATAAAGCTAGGTGGCAGCAACATGGGAGAAACAATCAAAATTCAATTTATAACTATTTAAATTTCTCTGTAACAAAAGAGTACAACCTGAATTGACCGAACACTTCGTTTCCATAAGACAATTAATCCTACTGCCAACAAAATTAAAAAGCAAATCCTCAGGGCGATTTGCACAGCTGGAGCAAGATTTTCTAGTAGCCCCAAATTTGTTTGCTGAGGCACATTGGTCTCTCCCAGAAAAGTTGCTTGTAGCCAATTCCATATTGTGCCGAGAGAGAGAGAATCTAAGAGGTTGTCCCAAGTAGAAGATGAAGGTGAAGATGGTGTCATTTTAATACAGCTTCAGGAACTACATGTGCAGAGGCTTCAGGAATTTAGACTGAGTTAGGGAGAGTGATCTGGGAGCCCAAATGTTCTGGAGTCATTGTGAGCTGTGCTTTGTGATGTCACTGTTCCAAAGGTCAGATCCTTCTCACTCAAAATCAGGCACTAGCCTGTGTTTTCAGTTTATTCTATTGCTTCCTTTCATCTTTGGCTAGTCGCAGCACTCTTGGATATAATTTTCTGCAGTGATGGAAATATTTTATATTTGCCTTGTCCAATGTGGTAGCCACCCTTCACTTCAAATATGGGTAGTGGCCAGGTGTGGTGGCATACATTAGGGACTGTAACCCTGGTCATTCTCCAGGTTGAGGCAGGAGGACTATAAATTCTAAGCCCACCTCAGCAACTTAGTGAGAGTCTGTCTCAAAATAAACAAAAAATACTGGGAATGTGGCTGAGTAGTAAAAAGCCCTGGGTTGAATCCCAGTGCATAAACACATACATAAATGTGGGTTGTGTTGCAAAGGAACTAAATCTTATATTTTAATTTTAATTAAATTTAAATTGTCACATGGAGCTCATGGCTACTCTCTTGGACAGTGTAGATGGAGAACATTTCCAACAATTCCTTGAAATGAATGGCAGTTATTTCTCACATGATGTGAGAAAACTGGAAATTTGAGAAGATAGGATTTAGAAAGGGCTTTCTTTAAAAGTGAGTAGTTTACTTTGTAAATGTGGAAGGCAGTTACTACTGGATCATTTTGTAGCTTTTCATTCTTTTCAAGTCACTATAATTTAGAAATTGTGATTTTTAAGAAGGGTTTTCATATATTTGAGACTCATTTGCATACCTATTTACAGATGGGGGATCCCACCTTCACAAGATTTTTATTAGGAACAAATGGCATAATTTTATAAAATATTTTGTAAGCAATTGCTTGCTACACTGTAACCTGCATGATGGGTTATCAAATCAATGATTTATTGACTAGTACCTAACAACTCAGCAAGATGGTGGGAAGATATTAAGTGGATGTCCTGTTCCCAAAAAACTTTCATGAAAAAACAATTCACAAGTAAATATCATCTAAATTGTTAGATCAGATTATAAAGACAGAATTCAGAAAAGTTTGCAATGAGAGGAGGGGCACAATAAATGAAAAAGGATGTTATGACAAATTAAAAAAAATATTATCTGATACATGAGTTGGAGAAATAGATACCACAGGCTTTGATGTGTTCATTCTAGCTGAGAGAAAGAACAGGAATAGAAGAGCCTCATGGAGAGGGAACCACTCCATTCTGTACCTGCAGGAATAAAAGGAGCCATGGAAGTTGCTTGAGTCAGCAGAGGTGCATCAGAAAAAGGTGTCTAGGATGCTGTTGGAGATGGAGTGCTTGTCAGAAAGAAATGATTGACTGATTTAGGAATGACTGCTATTAATGTTAAACCCACAGCCCACCAGCAGTTCAAAAACTATTAAAGAATGGTATCCAGAAACTTTTTGAATAAAGATAGGATTATGATAACTGAAATATTTCACAAGACTCCCTATATTAGATTAGATAAGCACCTTATACTTCCAGCACACCTATATCCATTTGTGCAGTTTGGGGCTTAACATCTGTTTTCCCTGACTATTGTCAATCCAACACAGGAACCAACCATATATCCACTTTATTGACTAATGTATCCCTAGTGCTTGGCATATAATAGGCATTTGAACATTTAAAAAATATATTTTTAGTTGTAGATGTACACAATCCCTTTATTTATTTATATGTGGTGAAGACAAACCCAATGACTCAGATGTGCTAGGCAAGTGCTCTATCACTGAGCTACAGCCCCAGCCCACTTGAACATTTTTGCAAATATATTTATAGGAAAAACTGTTCATTCATCAAGTGGTTATTAATGTATTTTACTATTTGTTTAGACAGAAGCATTACAGAGTAGCTGTTAAGATAAGCCTTGGGAACTGAGGATGCTCAGTGGTGGAATGCTTGCCTAATTAGGTATTGCCTAATCCCCAGCAATGCCCTCCCACCCCGTGCCTTTGAAGTATAATGGATCTGGGTTTGAATTTTAGCTCTTTTTCTCTTTTTGCTTACTTGGGCAAGTTATGTAACCTAAGCCTCAATATCTTCATTTGCAAAGTGACAATAATTCCTATCTTGCAGAGCCTGTAAAAAGGATTATATAACTTGTGTGAAAAGAACCATGTCACACATATAGGTAAGGGCTACTATTACTGTAACATTTATGACTAAATAAAAGGTATGGTAAGTCTCCAAAGCATAAGGTGCCTCAAAGAAAATCTGGCTCAAAAAAATCATTAAGTTTTTGATTTCTTTTCAACACATGAACACATTTAACAATAAACTTAAACACCATCTATGCAGGCATCTCAGCACACCCATAGAGTGTCATCCACCCATGCACCACTCAGCAGTCTTTAATATCACACCTTCCTAACTTAACAGCTACTTTCAAGCCTTCAATAGGTTCTTCACTGCCTTTCAAATAAAATCCTATGAAGAACATGGCTAGGGGCTGGGGATGTGGCTCAAGTGGNTTTTTTTTTTTTTTTTTTAGGTGTAGGTGGACACAACACAATGTCTTTATTTTTATGTGGTGCTGAGGATTGAACCCGGGTCCTGCCTGTGCTAGGCGAGTGCTATACCGCTGAGTCACAATCCCAGCCCTTTGGGGTGCTTTTTTTAAAAAAATTGTTTTTAGTTGTGGATGGCACAATACCTTTATTATTTTTTAATGTGGTGCTGAGGATCAAACCCAATGCCTCACACATGCTAGGCAAGTGCCCTACCACTGAGCAACAACCCTAGCCCTCAATGTTAGCTTTTTTATGGTACAACTTTAATTATCTGTATTATTTTGCTTAATATCAGGCTTCCCTACTAGAGTCTGATGTGTATGATACAGGAAGCTTACACCCTGTTCTATACTCAATCAGAAGCTAGCAGATGGCATATGCTTAGTAAATACATGGTTTCTTGTTAACTATTCATATAACTTTCCTAGGTCTCTAGTCCTTTTTCTACACCTCCTAGCTAAATCTGCCAAATATTTGTTTGCAGGGTTTTTTCGTTTTTTGCAATGCTAAGGATTGACTGTAACCTTCAATATGCTATTCATCTTGCCCCTCTACCACTGAGTCACAACCTAAACCTCATTTATAGGTTTTATAATCTCCTGCCTATTCCATTTACCTTTCTTTCTCAAAGGGGTTCGGACCTCCAAATGCAGTCTGTCAAAAATATTTATTCTTGAAGGTGTAGACCAAGTAGGTCACACTAGGCCAGACTTTCTACATGACAGCTTACATATTAATCAGTAGTATGATGACAGGAGGCATCATTTTGGGGGTGGAAAGGAACCACCTTTCTGATTTTCATGTTTCTTTTACAAAGAAAGCAAACTTGACTTTTTCACAGGTTACATCTTAGTCAGAAACAATATGCACAAGTTTTCCATTTCTATACTTAAATGAAGAAATGTCAGCACTGGATTTATGAGGTGATCTGCATGACCTGGCTTTCATCTATGCTTGGAACTTTAGTTTCACCATTCACTTTCATAAATAATACTCAGTTTAATTATGGAAAAGTGGTATTTTGGGTACTTCAATACCTTTTACCTGTTTTTCTTTCTCATTAGTGTCCCTCCAGGCTAGCATTCTAGTCAAGAGATCAGAAACTGAGCTTCTTCTATTTGTGTCACTAAAACTCAACATGACCAAACTCATTATAAGTTTTCCATGCTCTTCCCAAATACCCACTCATCTCTTTGTATTCCCATCTTATTGGTTTCATCACTGCCAAATCTTAAGTTTTTCTCAAATCCTTTTCTTCACCCTTCAAGTCCCAACAATCTTGTCTTTTTACATATTTTGTTTCATCTACTCTTCCCTTTGCTAGAATTACTGATTACTTCAACAGTCATATTACCTCCTATCCTGTTCTTTGAACTTCAAATCACACTTGAATTTCAAGTCATCTATAAATTAATTTGAATGTGTACTTAACATCCTTCAAAGGTTCTCAGTTGCTTATAGACTCAAGCCCAAACTCTTCAATGTTCACAGGTTCCTACTTATCTCTACAATAAGTATCAGCCCTTTTACTGCTAGTATATCAAATTATTTGTAATTCCCTGGAAACAGGCCTTTGAATTTACTGTGCCCTTCACATTCTGCTTAGCATACTCTTTCCTTTCTACTGGTCAACCTCTGAACTTCTTCCTCTGGGAGCTATCTTGAATCCCAGAGCTAATTACTCTCTCAGAATTTTCTACAAAAAGTCAAGGGTCATTCAAAAAGAACCTTGATCTGATGATCTGGTTAACAAAAAAAATTACTGGGGTAAAATATGAGTGCACATTCCAGGAAACACAAGTGCAATTCCAGTTTATATGTGACATGAAAACTCATTATGAGTAAACCAGAAATGGGTGAAAAATTGTAATTTATTGAAACTCAACTCAAAAAATATAAGATGCTGTAGTGTACAATATATTACACAAAGCACCCTTGGGTGCACATTCAAGTCAAGTAAGAACTCCATATCCCTTTCCCTAGCCCTCCCACCCTGGGACCGTAGTATTTGTTTCATATACAATCATGCATACTTAATTTGAAAAAGGAAGCCCCAGTATATTTTGATGTATTAATTAGCACCAAACAAGAGTACAGTTCCGTTTTTTTTTAATAAACAAACAAACAAAAAACCCAATCAATAAACCAACTGGAGATCTAATGGACTCAGCCAATACTGCTGACATAGATATTATACATTCATGTAAATACACAGCCTATTCTACCCTAAACAACGGTGTGGCTGGTTCTCAGCCTTTGTTCATGTTGGCAATTGTCCCCATGTTGCAGCGATGGAGCCAGTCTGTTTCTGAAACAAAATTGTTATTTAGGAACTTCCTACACAAAGCTCATCTGTCTTTTTTGTTGGAAACAAGTCTAAAATTGGTGTGGAAAACTTCGATCTTTCAAGGACTACCACTGGCCGAAGATAATGAAGCTGTTTTAAGGCAAGCTCTCCACAGTCTGTTAATGCTTTGTCCAATACAACCCTCAGGTTTTCCAAAGAAGGAACTGTTGTTGTTTCAGCTACTATTAATGGTGGGATTGCAGTCAAGTTCTCATGAACTGTAGAGTCACTGGAAGAATGAGGTATGTCAACTTCAGGGTCGTTGTTATTAACTATATTATTTGTCGTAACATCCCCTGTTAAGTCATTACTGGGTGGTGAAGAATTACTTAATGTTAAGTGCTCTGAAGACTCCCAATCATCAAAATCATCCTCTTTCTCTTCACTTTCCTGAATAAATTTCAGAAATGAAGATTCAAATCCCATAGGTTTGTAAGCCTTCAAATCAAATGACCTGGGCTGTGAATGTTTCCTAAAACTCTCTTTTGGGACATGGGTTGAATTTTTTACAGTGTTTTCTTGCCCTGAACTGTGCTGCCCAGTTTCTTCATCTTTGATCCTTGGTAAAGGCAGCTGGAAACTTGGGAAATAAGTCCCACTTTCAGTCCCACTGGGATTAGATATGGAATTTTCTATTTTACAGGGAGGAGACTGAACTATATTACATTGTTCCAGAGAAGTGGTTTCTGAACTATGGTTACATTTCAAAGTTCCTCTGTAGAGCAGAGCGTCTGTATCAAATGCTGGGTTGCTTTCTGCACACCCTTTCTGACCACTATCCCTTTCACCTGGATGAGAAGAATCAGTGTTCTGGAGGGGTGCCTTACTGTCACCCAGGGAATGGCTGTGCTTCATGTGCTCTGATTCACAGCTTATATTTTCTTCTTTCTTTATACAGAGCTCTGTTTCAGAAGGAGGCTCCTCCTTTATTTTGGTACCGTACTTAACACAAACAACAAGGTTTTCCATCTGTTGCTCTAAATAGGCACTGCTCATCTGATGAGTACGTTTGTAATGCCTCACTATGCTGCTCTCCAATTTTACCACAGATAAACATCCCTGAACCATGCAGGGGTACTGTGTGTGCTCAGACTGTTCTACACACATATGGAGGGCTTCAGCTCTTGTTTTAAAACTAATTGGAGCTTTCTTTTCTTTGATTAAACCACATTTTTTAGATTTAGCATTAAATGACCTCCTGGTAGTTTGATGTTCGTGCCCCTGTGTGTGAGCTGTTTGACATACCTTTTCACTTCTTAGAAGCTTTTCATTTGTTACTTTTTGGCTTCTGAATAGATCATCATAATAGTCCTTATGTCTGTAATATACATGTTGTGAGTAATTACTGCGATGGGTGAAAATCTGGCCACAACCATTAAGATCACAATGAATTTCATAATCTGAATGTATTTCTCCTTCAATATTATGCTGTTCCATCAAGTGGTGTTTCAACTTGCTGAATGTATAAAAAACAGCAGGGCATTGAGGCTGGTTACAGGAAAACCTTGCTACAGATTCATTTTCAGAAAGTACTTTAGGCTCTTCAATATGGTCTAGGTTATGAGAGTCACTACAGTGCTTAGCAAGAGCTTTGGAACACAGGAAACGTTTGTTACATTCCTTATATTTGCAAGCAAATATCTTTTTACATTTTACAAGTTCCCTTTTGGTTCTTGCTTTGTCTTTTTCTAAACATAATTGTTCTTTGTTGTACTGATGTACAGTTCTGTAATGGCGAATTAAGCCTTTTAGATTAGTGAATGAAGAATTGCAAGTTTTATGGATACAATGGAATGGTTTATGGTATTTATTCAAAATATAGCACAGGTTTCCTTTAGCAACAGTTCGCCTGCTACCTCTTCCCTCTCTTCCTTCTCCTTCTTCTCTATGGCTGCCTATTGGTGATGAGATATCAGATGTTTTACTTTCTGTTTCTTCACAAGATGACTCCAAATCTGTTTCTGAACTGCATTCATCCTTTTTAGAATGACAACGTGGCTTCTCAGAGTTGCTGCTGGGATCACCTCCAAGTTCTGTAGAACAATCACCTTTCAACCTATCTACTGAGCATGGGCCTTCATGATCGTATTTTTCATTGTCTAAAAGTTTGTGAGTTGCTCTGTCACTGCCAATTTGATGTTTATTTTTATAATGAATCCTAAGGTGTGTTTTTCTTGTAAATGACCTTTGGCAAATATGACATTGGAATGGGGAATACCGATGTTGAAACATTGTTAGCTGAAGGACTTTTTCTTTTGAATAATTATGCTTTTTAAGATAATGCATTAACAAAGCTTCTCTGGTCACAAATTCATATTTGCATCCTTGAAGCTCGCAGAAAAAAGGCTTAGCCGCCAACTGTGCAAGGTACTGACTGGGCACATTTTCATCTTGATTCTGAAAATTAAGGTCTGAGATAGTAGATGAAACCGATTGAAGAGACTTAGCACCACTGGATGGGTACCCCTGCAATGACCCTGAGAAAGATCCATGTGCTATTGAGTTTTTCAAGCTTAAATGTTTCAAACGTAACAGAAGTTCCAACATAGTATCTTCTGTACATGGCCTTTTAGAAGCACAAATAGAAGCTTCTGAGGAATAACCTTGAGGCTCTCGCTTACATTTAATATGAATATTGTGATCTAGACCTTCATCTGGGGAGTCACTGTTTGTATCTGAACTAGGTTTAGGATCTACATCAAACTTTGTCTGATTATGTTCATTACCCAAACAGGGAAAGAGATCTTCTGTCTTTATCTTTTTGGGTTTAAAATGGTATGGATGTACCTTCCGCAGATGCTTCTGCATCCCTCTTGCATTTTTGTATGTGGAACTGCAGCCATCAAAACCACAGGTAAACTTAGTCCCATCAAAACAAACTGCCATACTGGAACATTTTTCTTTCAAATTGGAAGGCACAAATACCTTCTCATGAGATAATAATATGTCCTGCATGGTTTCAGAGTGATCCAATGTGTCAATTAACTCTTCATTTAATGAAGCTGAAGAACTGTGACTTAACTGATCACTAGAATTACTGTCACTGTTTTCTTTCAGATTTTCTGCAGTTTCTGTATCTATCTGAGAACTAGCTGTTCCTGCACAGAAAAGAAGATCTTCAGGTAAATGTGATCTATCAGTTTGGTCGAGTAGATGGTGCTGAGCAACACAATCTTGTTTTTCACCTGCCACAGACTCCTCAAGTTTCACTGATTTCTTTATGTCTCCATTTGAACCTTCAACATTATGCATTGAGAGGTGATTCTGGTATTCAATTTTGGAATAATAGAACTTTTTGCAGCCAAGAACGTTGCAAGTGTAAGATGCATCCCTAAAATGTTGTGCTTCATGATGGTAAAGCTGTCCCAAGTCACTGAAAACAATATTACAGCCATTTAATTCACATTTATAACGAAGATCATCATGTTTTTGTTTATGATTAAGTAGTTCATTCACGGATCCAAACCTAGCATAACAGTCTATAGACACACACATATAAGGTTGGGGACCACAATGCACTTGTTCATGTTCTCGAAGGTGAAAAGCAGACATGAAATGCCGTCGACAATAAGTACACTTCTCTCTTCTATTTTTCATATCCAAGTAGTGCTTGGCATTTTCATCATTATTTTGGTGTTCAGCTTTAAGATGCACGCTTAAGTATTTAAATTGTTTAAACACACGGGAACAGTCTGTCCCGGGACATGGGTACAAGTCTCTGTCTTGCAGGTGGCAATCTTCTAATTTGCTGAATGTGACATATTCATGAGATTCTCCTTTGGCTTGTTCATTCAATGACTGATTTTGCTCTAGGGTTGCAGAGGGGCTCTTGGGACAAATACTCTTTTGAGAGCCTTTCAAAAGCAATTTCTTTCTAGAGCGTTCCCTTCTGCTTGGTGGCATTTTAACATGTTCCATTACATGAGGAACAAATATTTCTTTTCTCTTGAACTTTCTAATGCAAACTGGACAGGTGTAAATTCCATCTTCCATATGCATTTTAGAATGATGAAGAATCCGGGCCTCTATACATTCCCGCTTACATAACAAACAGAAAAACTTATACTGAAGCCACCTCTGGTATCTTTCAGAAGAGCCAATGGGTTTTTTGTCTCTTTTCTCCTTATGCTGATCTGTCAAATCTCTTCTTCTATATTGTTTATCTTCTTTACCTTCATCATAGTCACTGAGAAATGACTCTAAAACATCTGTGTCATTAATTGACATTTCATAGCCACTTAAATCATCATCAGAATCTGAGGCTTCTTGTCCTAGGAGTTGGTGGCAGTGTCGTTTTAAAGTTTTCCAGTCCCAAAATTCAGGATCAAAAGGCCAGTGGGCTTTTAAAGCTAATAACAACTCACATCGAAGAGAATTTGGAACGGGTGCATTTTCTTCATCAAATTTTTGATCTGGCTGCAAATATAGTTCTTCCAACATATTAAATCCATCCAAACTGGGTTCAATTAAGAATTCTGTAAGCTGACAGGCTCGTCTAACTTCCAAATCCTCTGGTAAAAGACAGGAAATTGTTTTACAAACTGATGCCTTCATTTCCTCATCCTCACTTGACCTGAGTTGAAGAGCTCTGACACATAATAAAATTGACACCCCAAGACCAGCATCTTGTGCCTGTAAGAAAAAGAGGGAAGAAAAGTTATTGTTAAATATATAGAGAGATTCAATTCATCCCCATTAATAAGCTATTTTAGGTCTTAAAATCTTTATAGAGTTTTTAAATTTCATCTTAAATATTTGTCCATGCAAATTACATTTAGATCCTTCTTGTTTCAAGAAGCAAAGTACTGGATTAGAAAGATGTTACAACCATGAACAATAATGATATATATTTATGGAATATCCAATTATACATGGCATAGTATATTAAAGCATTCCCTGGGGCTGTAGCTCAGTGGCACAGCACTTTTCTAGCACATGTGAAGCACTGGGTTAATCCTTAGCACCATGTTGGGAAAAAAAAAAAAAAAAAGCAAAAGCAAATAAAATAAAGGCATGCTGTCCATCTACAATTACCAAATAAATAAATAGTTTATTTTTTTTTTTAAAAAGCAGTCCCTAACGCTCAAGATAATTATCTATATGCCAGGTGATGTATAAACAATAAATACCGATGAATTCAAAGGAATACAGGACAAATAAGGATTTAAAGAATGATGGTAAGTTGGGTAAAAAGAACAGGGTTTAAGTAAACAAGGAAGAGGAAACTTGTATAGAACTTAGTTTAAAACTGAATTCAATTTAAGGAACACCACTGTTTCATGAACACTTGGGTTTTTCAAAACCCCAAAGCTAAAATCATGATTCTTTTCTATTTTCTCCTAAAAAAATTTAGTACTTCACAGACATAGGTGAACCAAATCTCAGTTTTCCATGGAAAAAATATCAGGAATTAGAAAAATATTTCTATCATAGCAAATTCTCAGAACTAGTCAAAAATCAGGAAGATGATCTTGTCTGAGATAAAGATTAGTGATTACAAAATAATTCTGTATCTGAGAGCTGAAATGGAATGTGAGAATACCTGAGAAAAGAAGTGAGATATGTGAAAGATGGTTTAGAACGTGGTGAGTAAAAGTACAGACCTTAAAGGCAGAATCTGATGTCTTTGAACCTGATTTACTACAAGGGATGAATTTCTCAACTCCCTTTATCTTCCTTACCCTCTCTTTTCTTCACTGGTAAATTAACAAAAGTGGTAGAATTAGGTTGTTATAAAAATGAAATGACAATATAAAATGATTGCTACAATGCTGGCACATAGCGAGTACTCAACAGAATACCATGTAAAGTAACAATAAATTCCACTATTAAACAGTAAACAATTTGATAAGCAATTATTCTGCATTGAGCATCATTCTAAATACTGGAAACATATATACTATTAATTAACAGAATCCTAATTATTATAGGCACTTGTTCTAAATAAAGTCTTTTGCATACTTTATCCTCATCTGTAAATAAAGAACCCAAGGCTTGGGAGGTTAAAATGTCCAATGGCAATACCAGCTAGTGGGCAGAGGAGCAAGGATTTAAACATATAGCATGCTTCCAGGGCTGGAAGTCCTAATCACTTTTATTATATACTGGCTCCAATCTTAACTGACTTGGCTATATTCCATGTGCCCTTGATACAAATATGCCAAGCCACTCTTGTTCTGGGAACTTCCTGGTTTAAAATCCAACAATTTCTTTGTGTCCACAAATTTCTTCAAAATTCAGCTCCATATTTCATATCCTGATTCTAATTTATTCACCACTCCTTTAGCCATTAAGTTCTTGGTACATCTGTTCAGAGGTATAATGGTATTTCTAGTTATTTTTTTTTAATGTTAGAAATTTCACAAATTTTACCATCTCAACCATATTAGGATGTTTAAGAAAGAATGGAAATTCAGTGCAGTTTGCTTCATACAGTCTTCCAAAAGGAGTTAAGTAATAATCACTTGGTGAGAGCCTGTGAATTATCTTAAGATTTACCTGACTTTCTTCACATCTTCTATGCTCTTACTTATAAATGACAACCTTACATCACATTATGCTATTAAATCAAGAGATCCAAGCTGGGCATGGTGGTACACACCTGAAATCCCAGCAGCTTGGGAGGCTGAGGCAGAAGGATCACAAATTCAAAGCCAGCCTCAGCAACTTAGTGAGGCCCTAAGCAACTCACTGAGACCCTGTCTCTAAATAAAATATAAAAAAGGGCTGGAGATGTGGCTCAGTGGTTAAGTGCCTCCAAGTTCAATCCCCAGTACCAAACAAACAAAAAACACAATCCATCCATCCATAGTCTAGCCCAAACTGCTATGAATGAGCATATGGTCCTTACAAATCACATCTCTCTCCTTTTCAGATTCTTTATTATTAAGAAAGGATTAAACTAGACAAAGTCATATTTCCTAAAATAGTAATACCACAATATATTTCATCAAAAATGAAAACATATTAAATGGTCATATTAAACTAGGTCCAAGATGACCCCCTTTCTTATATCTACTTCAAAACAACCATACAGTAGTACTTCAGATTAGACAAAGGGGAATGACAGGAAGAGAGGGGAGATGGGAATAGGAAAGACAGGAGAATGATTTGACCAGTGTAACTCAAAATCATGTACAATGTAAAGAATGGGAAGTTATACTCCATGGGTGTATAATATGTCAAAATACATTCTATTGTCATGTATAACTAAAAAGAATAAAAAAACTTAAAAAAACCCAACAACCACATCTAACATTCATTTTGCCACACTAATTTTAAAGTTCTAGATATACTCATGATACTGAAAAGTTATCCTTTCCACTTATGACTTTCTTAAATCACAGAATCAAAGTTTAATAACTCTCTAAATTTAAATCTCCAAATGATGGTCTGGCTTAAGCTCTTTATTTATAGAAAACTAGAGCCCAGAAAATAAAAAGGCACTATATTAAGGATGTTTCTATTATGCATGGTTTCTTTCTGCAAGAAACTAAATATCCATACAGGATTTTCAGCATCATTAACCTCATCCATCCCAAGTCTGTCTTTTGTTATTGTTGTTTATTGGTATCAGGATTGAACCCGGGGCACTTAACCACTTACCCACATCCCCAGTCCAAAATTTTTAAATTTTGAGGCAGGGTCTCACTAAGTTACTTAGGCTGGTCTTGAACTTGCAATCCTCTTGTCTCAACTTCCCAAGTTGCTGGGATTACAGGCATGCACCACTGTGCCTGGCTCAATTTTCCCTTTTTTAGAGACAGGGTCTCACTTATGCTACCCAGAATGGTTTTGAACTCTCAATCCTTCTGCCTTAGACTGAGCAGTTGAAATGGCAGGTGCACACCACAGCATCCAGTGTGGAGTCTCAATTTGAAAGGGATTCTCTACTCACTCCTCTTTGGCCTACCAATTCATATCTCATCTACCCTTTACACTTTCAGTTTCTTGTGGTAAGCAGAATTATAAATTATAAAATGATTCCTAGTAGACTCTCACTTTTATATAATCTCTTCCCCTTAAGCATGAGTTCAATTTGTAAATATACAGTTTCTAGGAATCAACAAGAGATTTTGGTTGATAACCAGAAAGAAAAGAGGAACCTACAACTAAAAGGAACTGAATTCTGTCAACAAAAATGATCTTGGAAATGGATTTTTCATAGAGCTTCTCATAAGAACTTACCTTAGCTGACACCTTGATTTTAGCCTTGTGAGATGAGAACATTTTTACCCTTTCCTGTCTTCAGTGGAGAAGACCAGATCAACATATTTTTAAGTAAAGGATAGGATATGGAACACTACATTGGGGAGGGGGAATGGATTATCAAAGATACAACTGTGCTTTGACTTTAATAAAAATACTTCTTGGATGTAACCAAATAAATAATTCATAAACATAAAATCATGAACCTTTATAGATATGGTCATATTAAAAGCTCAGACATGAGCAGACATGAAAAAGCGGGGGCGGGGGGGAAGTATAACAACTCTTATCCCAAACCCTTATGAGAATAAATTGTGTTTAGGACGTTTCATTTTATTTTAGAAAACACACCTTTCCTCAAAATATCTAACTTATCTCCTATCTGTTTGTACAGAAGTTTATAACTTGTATAAAAAATAGATTATTTTGGAACTATTCTAGTATGTTAAAATCTAGAGTACCACTTCATTAACAGGGCGGTAAAAAAACAATTATTTTTTTTTCATTTATAATACTAAGTTAATTAGCAAGCAGACCTGCCTATATAAAATATGCAGTATTATTCTAGGAAAAGATACAGGAAACATAATCTTCCCTTCCCCTAGGGAACATGGTCTTCATTTCAAATTACTACTTTCCATTAAAGAAATCAGCAACAAAGAACCTATGGATTCCTAAGAGACAATATGCAGAAACAGCTAGACATAGCCAATTCCATAATTTTATTGATTATCACTCATCTCTTCTGTCTAGCCACAACTGACATAGAAAGCATACATTACTCACTTCAGTCTGTATAACTCTAATCAAGCAAAACAAATGCTGCTGTGTTTTAGCTATGACACCAAACTGGCGACAGCGCTCCAAAAAAGTATCTAAAGAAGGGTCAATTCTTCTTTGCAGTTTACTCCAGAAGAGAGTCAGCTCCCTATAAAAGAAAAAAAATGTTAAAGCACTTAAAGCAACTGGTATTTGCTATCCCACTCCTAAAAACCTCCTAAATTGGTAACATTATTAAGAATCCTCCCTGAAAATTCCAATTTCTTCCTTTTTTGTTTAGAGAAAAACAAAATCAATGAAAGACTACTTCCTTTATGATGGCATATAAAATCTATTTATTTATATTCCACCTTGTTCTAAAAGGTCTTTCTTTGTAACATTGGTAATTAATTATACTGACTGAATTAAATGCTGTCCTATGAGGCAAGCATCATTAGACTATACTACCAATGAAATCTATAGAATTAATAAATATTCAATGGGCACACTTCTATACTGATCTTATTTTGTGTCTTTCCTGCTCTAAAATGTCATGATGCTACTTAAGCTAATAAAACTATGTAGCCAAGTGCAGCAGCACATGCCTGTAATCCCAGAGTCTCTGGAGGCTGTGACAGGAGGATCTCAAGTTCAAAGCCAGCCTCAGAAATAACCAGGTGCTAAGCAACTCAGTGGTTGAGTGCCCATGAGTTCAATTCCCAGTACAAAAAAAAAAAAAGAAAAACTTATGTAAAAAGGCACTCCAAGAAATGGCTAAAATACAGGAATCTTAAAATAAATATTCATTATGAAAAAAAGGAAAGCTTGAAGAGAATACATTAGATAGAAACATTTAATGGATAATGTTTTAGGAAATGCTAAAGCAAAAGCACGTGAAAATTTAAAGCCACCAAGGACAGAAATGTTAATGTAAAATATGAGTTCAAGAAAAGACAATAGCAAAAAAAGCATGCTATTACTCAAAAAAGAAAGTAGCTCTTTGAAGTAAAACTTAAAATGGATGCTATATATTATTTGAGTTTTTTTAAATAAAAAAGCTCATCTTGTTTTTATAAGTCAGTTTAAAAACACAGATATGTTTATTATCTTGCAATTAACACAGATTATTCTTTTTCTTTGTTTTTGCAGTATTGGGGATTGAACCCAGGGTGTTCTACCATTGAGTTAGTTCCAGTCCCATTTATTTATTTATCTGTCTATGGTACCAGGGATTGAACCCAGGGACCCTTAAAAGACTGAGCCACATCTGCAGCCCCTTTTTATATTTTATCAGAGACAGGGTCTACTTTTCTTATCTGGAAGTTGCTCAGAAAACACACCAAGTCCCAGTTTTGTCCAAATTGAAGAGTCTTTATTTAGCCGGCTGGCTGGTGACTGCCTCCCACAGGACCCATAACCGTCTCTGCAAGGAACAGCCCCAAACCTGAGCACTTTAGGATATTTAAAGGCAAAAACTACAAAAACCACAACCAGGTTCCAGGTTGACATAGCTGCAAGCAAGCAGGTACAGAAGCTGAATTGGGCAGTTAGAGACAATGCAATGGATACATTGGTATTTCTCACGGGACTTTCCAGGTTGGCATAAGCAGCAAGCAAGCAGAAGGGAAGTGGGTGAAAATGACCCTAGTTCAGTACAAGTTAGAGAATGGTTACTGATGTCTAAACAATCTCTGACAAGGTATACTGCCTAAGAAAAATGGAAAATCAAAGAGAAGAACAATTTTACATTGTATAAGAGTTGCTATTTTGTGTTCAAATATCTATTAATGGGTACATGGACGGGGCTTTCACATGAGAGAAGCATTTCTTACATGATATGGAGTTTCAGGGTAAAATGGAGTCTGTTTGGTCATTGCCCATACAGCCTGGCCCATAACAATAATATCTAATGAATAACATTAAAATGCCTTTAAATGTGTCTTATAACTAGAAATAAAAATTGAAATAGGACAGCTTTGAAAATAGCCACTAGTCAGGCAAACTGAGATGATTATTTTTATACTCACAAGATTGCTTTATTCAGATTTAAGTATCTTAACAGAAAAGGTCTGAGAATAGTGCAAAATTATAAAAAACAATGGAAATGAAGAATTATATATATGATCAGAGAGAAAAAGGAGTATCTTTCAAAATATAAGAGCCTAAAATGCTTAATTTGGAATAAATCAAGCCCCATTCTGATTTACTATTTAAAAAAAAAAAAGTATTTGAGAGACATAAGTTTTCAACCTAACTTTCACCACTTTAGCAGATTTGCCCAACTTTAAACTTGTACCTAGTCAGTGAATCTTAGATAATTGATGTTGTTTACATTATATCTTCATAATCGTAACTGGCTTTGATAATTTTGTGCTGTTCAAATAGGATTCCACATATATATCTTAATTCCAAATAAACATGATCAAAAAACAGCATACTGCTATACATTGATATTTGCAAAGTTACAAATCAATGGTCTACAACTACTATTATCCATTCAAATATATAAATATGCCTGAAACCATGACAACCAATGTATTATTACTGAGAATGGGAAGATTAGTATTCAACCATCCATTCAAATCTGCATAATAAAAAACTGAAATCACCAATCAATAGTAATTAAAAGCCTGCTGGATCATATATGTACTAGGACAAATTCTTCTTCAATTATATACAATATGGAATTTAAAAATGACCATATTCTAAAGAAGGCAGTGATTACTATAACAGTAATTGATCCCATGATCTTTTTTCTTACAAAATTCAGTTGAATAAAACACATGTTGGTCTTTGCCACATGCTGGGGCCACAATTGTGAATTAGACAATATTCATGACCTTAGAATGGTTAGAGAATGGCATATAAAGTATTTATAGTTCAGTTGGTACAGAATAGACATGAAAATACATTTAAGAAAAAAGTGTTCAATATACAAAATTTAAGCTCAACTAAGTTAAAAAAAAAAAAAAATGCCAGTCTATCAAATACTGACTAAAAGCTTAATATGGAGGTTTCAAGTTCAACTGTATGATTTTATTTTTTAAGTAGCAGCAATAATTACACATTGATGATACATCATCTCATTCAAAATGGTTACCTTTTTCGTTTGCAAGGCTACTGGAATTATATTACCAATGCCAGACATCCACAGGGAGTTTATTACTCTAGTGTTTCATTTTATTTCAGATAGTCAAAAATCTTTTGGGGCCAGGGTTAATGAATAAACTAAGTGGTAAACCTTTTAAGAATAATAATTTGGTGACTGCTGTATTTTTTTTAAAATTTTATTATGGCTTATAAATGTCTCTCAACAAATAAAAAAATTCTGGGTGCTAGTTACACAGTCTACATTTGAAATATTATCTTCCATGTTGACCTCATTCAAGAATGATACTTCTAAGAAATAAATGCTATCATATGCATTAAAAAAAAAACCTCTTCCAAAATAAAAATAAATGTGACTGCTTTTATTCTTTTATTATGGTATTTCAATTTTTTTTCACATTTAAAAAACTCTTGATACCTCTCATATCAAAGTTACCTTTTTTTTTTTTTTTTGGTGGTCCTGGGGATCAAACCCAAGGCCTTGTGCATGCTAGGAAAGCACTTATATTATCACTTAGTAAGAAAAAAAAAAAGACTTCTGAACAAATACTTTGTATGTCCCACTATCCTGAATACAGAATACCTCTAGTATAACAAAAGAATCTATCCTATTTGAACAGAATTTGTGGGATTAATATTTCCTAGTAAAATTTACTATTTTATGTTATGGCTATTCTAACTCTATTATTCCACTCCAATACCCCCCCCCCAAAAAAAAAAGCCTTTTAAAACATGGAAGGGTTAAAAAATAGATTCTATTTTTCTTTGAATTGCTTAGAAGACACTTACTTTTAACAAACTGAAGTAAATGACTAATATTTTCTTTCCTTTACTCATTATAGCTTCTCAGGAGTCAAGAAATCCCTGTTAATCCCCCTTCCTGCTGCAGGGCAACAGCATTAATCCTAAAGCCACTAACATCTTTTTTTTTTTTTAATATTTATTATTTTTTAGTTGTAGTTGGACACAATATCTTTATTTTATTTTTATGTGGTGCTGAGGATCGAACCCAGGGCCTCACATGAGCTAGGCGAGCACTCTACCACTGAGCCACAACCCCAGTCCCACTAACATCTTTGGAAAAGTGAATGGCGGCTGAGTGAAGAAGGGAAAAAAAATTCTATATATGATTTTATTTATTCTTTGCATTAAGAACTAGCAGGTATCATTTCATTATTGACAATGAAATCAATTTAATCATAACAAGAAGAAATGAAGTTTGATCCTAAACTAAATATATGTTTTACTGAAGTTAAAAATCCCTAAAATCTCTATATTTGTGATGATGAAGAAAGACTTCCACTGCTACTAAACTAAAACTAAACTGCTACTAAACAATTCTTTTTCTAATATCACTTCTTGGTTTCCTATCAAAATATCCAATGATTATTACAAAATATAATTATTCCTCTCCTATGATCTCCTTCCTCATAGTAGATATAACTTTGGATAATGGGCTTGGCATTAAAAGACCACAGTATGAATTTTAACCTGTGCCAATGGAACAAGCCAACAGAAGAAAAGCATTAATTAGATTAGGAATTAAAAACCTTGGGTCGGAATCTCTGCTCTATTACTTGAGATTTGAGACCCTGGGCAATCAAAAGATTTCTTTGATTACTATGATCCTTTATTGCCATATCTGTGCGATGATTATCATACAGACTGGGTAAGATAATTTACTGTACACAAATAATATTTCTATATAAAATAGTAAACAAAAAGAATAAAACAATGTAACTGTACAGACAGACATGGCTATTTCGGTCAATGAAGACTGAAGTACATGAAAGGATTTACTAGGCTTTCTTACAAACAAAATGCTGTTTCCAACGTAAATAATCCTGGCTCAAAAGCACTCAGGGTCCCCTAATCAAGACTATGCAAAACCAATCTAGTCATACAGCTTACTCCCTTGCATTGCCCTCCAAATACTTTGGTGAACAGTAAGTACCTTTTTCTAATCTCCGATAGCATTACCTACACCCCCCTAACCTGATATTGACTCTTACATTTTAGAATTTTCCTGTGTATCAGGTTTGTCCTTCTGGTCTAAACAGATCCAATACAGTTAGAATTAAAGAACCATGGGTACACTTACTGTTGATATATATACATATATGATATATATACATATATAAGCAAGTAAGTACTATACTCTGTAGGCAAATAAGATAAACTGAATTAAAACCAAAATAATACAATTCAATTATATGGTAACAAAGTTGCAAAAGAGATTAGTACTCACTCAAATGGATTTTTTCTGAGGCAAATTTGACCTAGAAACCTAAATAATTTGATCCTTTTCACCAGTGGGTTTCCAAACAAGAGGGGCAAACGACTATCAGGAGACACTAATAAATGTAAAGGAAATCAATCTAACACTAATTTATTTCATACTGACATCATTTTATTTACAAGGTATGAGACATATATTATAGTCAATAGACAATTTTCTGTGGGAAGATCAAAAGAAACTTCTGTTTCTAGACTAAATTAAGCCAATGATATTTTTATTTGCATGATTTCACTTGGGAGCAAAATTTATTCATGTCATCATTTAATTTACTAAGACTTTAAATTTGAAACAATATTTCACATAAGCCCCTAAATGCTAATAACATGCTAACAAAGCATATACAAACTAAATATACTTACCAAGAACAATACACACTTGCAGTTTGGAGCTGCTGGGTAAGATAAGTCGTACAAAGAACAAATGCTGTGTTATCTTGACCCTCAGATTCCAGATTACATATGATGTCTAGTACTTCCTTGCAGTCGACCTTTGCAATCTATCAAAAATGAGATGACTAAGTTAAAGAGAAAATGTTGGTGACTTATCTATAAACTTTGTTATGTAATAATAAATCTTCTTTGTAGTATTTTCTTTGATAATTGTTGAGGCAAGAATTTTCTTCTATTGACTAATGGCTGAATAGTACTGCATAAATAGTTCACAAACAAAGAAGGGAACTAATACTTCTAAGGAAGTTCTATTACATTCTCAACACAGATATGAACATTGTGCATAGTTTTTTTTAAAAACTATACAAATGAACATTACTATCACATAAATGAGTCAAATTTTGCATAATAACCATAGGTTATTTTTGCCTTGAAGTATAATCTTTTTTTTTTCTTCCTGTTTTTGATTCTTTTTTTCCCCAATTTTCTTCAGGTCACTCTAGTTACAGATATTAATATATGGCTTTCCCTTACTGCCAAATAGGGCTAAAGGAGACCAGTTCAGAAACTGTTTTAAATATAAATGGTATATTAACATTATTTTTTCAGCTGGGCATGGTGGTGCACGCCTGTAATCTCAGCAATTTAGGAGGCTGAGGCAGGAGGATTAAGTTCAAGGCCAATGTCAGCAACTTCCCAAGACCCTGCCTCAAAATAATAAAGAAAAAAGGGCTGTGGGCCAGGCGCAGTGGCATATACCTATAATCCCAGCAGCTCGGGAGGCTCAGGTAGGAGGACTGTGGGTTCAAAGCTAGCCTCAGCAATTTAGGGAGGCCCTAAGCAACTTAGTAAGACCCTGTCTCTAAATAAAATATAAAAAAGGGCTGGGGATGTTGCTCTGTGGTTAAGTGCCCCTGGGTTCAATTCCTGGTACCAAATAATAACAACCACAAAAAGGTTTGGGGATATAGCTGTGTAGAAAACAGCCCCTGGGTTCAATCTCTAATACCCCAAACAAAAAATTTAAGAAGTCAGTTTTTCATAGGATTAAGAAAAAAATATTTTGTATCAATGAGTTTTGTTTGTTTTCAAGACAGGGTCTTGCTATGTTGTTCAGATTACTCTCAAACCTCTAAGTCTTAAGTGATTGAAATTCCCATCAGCCTTCCAAGTAGCTGAGAAAATAGGTATGCACTATTATGCCCAGCTTATGAGTTTTTTAAACAATTAGAATTCTTTTTAGAAATACATCATTCTCATTTAAGACATCTTTTTAAAATTTTCCTCCTTTTTGGTACTGAAGATTGAACCAGGAGTGCTTTAACTACTGAACTACATCCCCAGTACTTTTTATTTTGAGACAGGGTCTCACTAAGTTGCTAAGAGTCTTGCTACATTGCTTTAGCCTTCTGAGTCACTGGGATTATAGGTATATGCCACTACATCCAGTTTATTTAAAGAAATCTTAAAAACAAAACGAAAAAAACCTTGGGAAAAACAGCCAAATTTGGGGGGCTCTTTCTTCTATAGTGAAAAAGAGGATAAAATGAGAATCAGACTTTTACAGACCTTTTCTCATGCTACTTTATCATTTCTCTTAGTAAACAGCATTATCAGGACATAATCTTGTAACTGTCAGCATTATAAATATCATATAGGACACCAAAATATATAAAACAGATAATCTCAGGACAAATGTGATACGTATCACAGCAAATGAGGTAAACAAATCAACTCCTCCAGAGTACTATCAAGTTGCAGAATGTGGTTCTAAGTCTCTAATTTAGTCACATCTTAACACAGGAGGAGAAAGGCTTCTTTCAAAGCTCAGCTCAAATGCCATTTTCTCAGAGAAACTTTTTTGTTATGCTTTAGATCTGAGGTGTCCCCCAAAAGCTCATGTGGGTAACACAATGCAAGAAGGCTTAAAGGTGAAATGATTGTCAGGAGAGCCTTAACCTAATCAGTGCATTAACCCACTGGGATTAACTTGGCAGTAACAGTAGGCAGGTAGGCTGGAGGAGGGGAGTCTCTGGAGTGTGCTTTTAAGGTTTATATTTTGTTGTGGTAGTTAAGAGCTCTTTGTTTCATGGTTCCATGTCCTGACCTACTTTCCTCTGCCACATTCTTCTGCCATAATGTTCTGCCTCACCTAGAGCCCCAAAGAGTAGAGTCAATTATCTATGGATTGAGACTCAGAAACTGTGAGCCCCCAAATAAACTTTTCCTCTTAAAATTGTTCTCATTGGGTCTTTTGGTCACAGCGGCATAAGAGCTGATTAAAACACCTTTCCTAACTTCTACGACTGTTATTAGAATACCCTTCAAGCACTTTCAAATTCCTCCTTTATTGAATTTATCACAACTACAATTCAATCATTTTCTGGGCAATTGATTACCATCTGTCTTCTCTGCTAGAATATAAAATCCATGAGGTTAGGGACTAGGTACATTTTTGTTCAAAACTCAGCATTTATGACAGTGTTTGGACCATAGGAGACATTCAGTAAATAGGTGTTAATGAATGGAATAAATGAATCAGGTTTAGTCAAGATAAGAAGTTCATATTTACAAAGCAAACCTTACACAATTCTGTGTTCTCTAAACTTTTCTGAAGCAACAGTATACTATAGTGGTTAAGAGCATCATTTTAGAAACAGAGTTGGAGCTGTTGGATAAGATAAGTTGTATAAAATCTTACTGTTTAGATTCTATTCCTGCTCTATAGTTACCAGGGGTATGAGCCTGGCTAGGATACATAAATCCTCTGTGTTGTAGTTTCCTCATCTGTAAAGTAGGAATAGGAGAATTTCCCTCACAGAGTTATTATAAAAATAATGCTTTTTCTTTTCTGTTTTATTTATTTATTTATTTATTTATTTATTTTTTTTTTTTTGCTTAGGGGCACTTAACCACTGAGCGATATCCCTACCCCTTTATTATTCTTTATTTTGAGACAGGGTCTCACTAAGTTGCTGAGGCTAGCTTTGAACTTGTGATCCTTCTGTCTCAGCATCCTGAGCTGCTAGGCATGAGCCACTGCACCCAGTAGAAAAATACATTTTTTAAAGGAATTGGCAAATAGGGAGTAATTTGTAAGTGTTGTTAAAATGTTTTCATGGGCTGGGAATATAGCTCAGTGGTATAGCACTTGCTTATCATGTGTAAATCCCTGGGTCTGAAATCCCAGTACCCTAAAAGAAAATAAAAAATGAATACTATACAAATCATTTTCAAAAGATAACATCATTCTCAGAAAAATCACTTGATGGTAATTTTATCTCATTAGTACTAGAGGCAAAATTAGTTTGCTAAAGCCTAAAATATAACTAAAATAAAATTTCAATTTTCAGGAGGAAAAAAAAAAACCTTATCAGACATCATGAAGAAGGAATTCTATAGATGCCTAAAACAATCATTTTCTCATCTGTAAGCCGAACAAATCAGAAGCCTCATCTAGAGAGAAAATCACCACTATATAACCACTTAAAATTATACTCATCCAAAGACCAAAGAGTTCCTATAGTAAGTGAAAAGAACTGTTTCAGAACAAGCACTATGATCCATGCCATGCTAAAACTCCCATTGAAAACCAATCCTAAACTAGGCACGATGGCACATGCCTGTAATCCCAGCAGCTCAGGAGGCTGAGGCAAGAGGATGGCGAGTTCAAAGCCAGCCTTAACAAGGTGCTGTCTCTATTTAAAAAAAAAAAGGGGGGGGGGGGC